>NW_020173654.1:67423-442083 GCF_003031525.2 Neophocaena asiaeorientalis asiaeorientalis
TAGGTTGTTTATTTGAGATTTTTCTTGTTTCTTAAGGTAGGATTGTATTGCTATAAACTCTCTCTTAGAACTGCGTTTGCTGCATCCCATAGGTTTTTGGTTGTCATGTATTCATTGTCTTTTGTTTCCAGATACTTTTTGATTTCCTCTTTGATTTCTTCAGTGGTCTTTTTGTTATTAAGTCATGTATTGTTTAGCCTCCATGTGTTTGTATTTTTTACAGATTTTTTCCTGTAATCCTCCCTTTCAGTCTGTATGTGTCCCTAGGTCCTAAGTGGGTCTCTTGTAGATATCATATTATGGGTCTTGCTTTCGTATCCATTCAGCCAGTCTAGGTCTTTTGGTTGGAGCTTTTAATCCATTTACATTTAAGGTAATTATCAATATGTATGTTCCTATTACCATTTTCTTTATTGTTTTGGGTTTCTTATCGTATATCTTTTCCTTCTCTTGTGTTTCCTGCTGAGAGAAGTTCCTTATGTATTATTAGTTGTCTTTCCCTTGTTGCTTTTAATATATTTTCTTTGTATTCAATTTTTGATAGTTTGATTAATATGTGTCTTGTCATGTTTCTCCTTTGATTTATCCTGTATGAGACTCTCTGTGCTTTCTGGACTTGAAAAACTATTTCCTTTCCTTTATTAGGGAAGTTTTCATCTATAATCTCTTCAAATATCTTCTCAGTCCCTTTCATTTTCTCTTCTTCTTCTGGGACCCCTGTAATTCAAATGTTGGTGCATTTAATGTTGTCCCAGAGGTCTCTGAGACTGTCCTGAATTCTTTTCATTCTTTTTCCTTTATTCTGCTCTGACGTAGCTATTTCCACTATTGTATCTTCAAGGTCACTTATCCGTTCTTCTGCCTCAGTTATTGTGCTACTGATCCCTTCTAGAGAATTTTTAATTTAATTTATTGTGTTGTTCATCACTGTTTGTTTGCTCTTTAGTTCTTCTAGTTCCTTGTTAAACGTTTCTTGTATTTTCTCCATTCTATTTCCAAGATTTTGGATCATCTTTACTATCATTATTCTGAATTCTTTTTCAGGTGGCGAAATGGAATCAAATCAAATGGTGAAAATCTCCCAGAGATCTTCATCTCAACGCCAAGATCCAGCTCCATTCAACTACCAGCAAGCTAGGGTGCTGGACACCCTATGCCAAACAACTAGCAAGACAGGAACACAACCCCATCCACTAGCAGAAAGGCTGCCTAAAATCATAATAAGGTCACAGACACTGCAAAATACACCACCAGATGCGGACCTACCCACCAGAAAGACAAAATCCAGCCTCATCCACCAGAACACAGGCACTAGTCCCCTCCACCAGGAAGCCTACACAACCCACTGAACAAACCTCAGCCACTGGGGGCAGACACCAAAAACAAAAGGAACTATGAACCTGCAGCCTGTGAAAAGGAGACTCCAAACACAGTAAGTTAAGCAAAATGAGAAGACAGAGAAACACACAGCAGATGAAGGATCAAGGTAAAAAACCACCAGACCTAACAAATGAAGAGGAAATGTGCAGTCTACCTGAAAAAGAATTCAGAGTAATGATAGTAAAGATGATCTAAAATCTTGGAATTAGAATGGAGAAAATACAAGAAACGTTTAACAAGGACCTAGAAGAACTAACAAGCAAACAAACAATGATAAACAACAAAATAAATGAAATTAAAAATTCTGTAGAGGGAATAAACAGCAGAATAACTGAGGCAGAAGAACGGATAAGTGACCTGGAAGATAAAATAGTGGAAATAACTACTTCAGAGCAGAATAAAGAATGAAAAGAATTGAAGACAGTCTCAGAGAACCCTGGGACATTAAATGCACCAATATTCAAATTATAGGGGTCCCAGAAGAAGAGGAGAAAAAGAAAGGGACTAAGAAAATATTTAAAGAGATTATAGTTAAAAATCCCTAATATGGGAAAGGAAATAGTTAAGCAACTCCAGGAAGCACAGAGATTCCCATACAGGATATATCCAAGGAGAAACATGACAAGACACATATTAATCAAACTATCAAAAATTAAATAGAAAGAAAAAAATTAAAAGCAGCAAGGGAAAAACAACAAATAACATACAAGGGAATCCCCATAACGTTAACAGCTGATCTTTCAGCAGAAACTCTACAAGCCAGAAGGGAGTGGCAGGACATATTTAAAATGATGAAAGGGAAAAAGCTACAACCAAGATTACTCTACCCAGCAAGGATCTCATTCAGATTTGACAGAGAAATTAAAAACTTTAAAGACAAGCAAAAGCAAAGAGAATTCAGCACCACCAAACCAGCTTTACAACAAATGCTAAAGGAACTTCTCTAGGCAGAAAAGACAAGAGAAGGAAAAGATCTACAATAAGAAACCCAAAACAATTAAGAAAATGGTAATAGGAAATACATATCGATAACTACCTTAAATGTCAATGGATTAAAAGCTCCAACCAAAACACGTAGACTGGCTGAATGGATACAAAAACAAGCCCCATATATATGCTGTCTACAAGAGACCCACTTCAGACCTAGTGACATATACGGACTGAAAGTGAGGGGATGGAAAAGATATTCCATGCAAATGGAAATCAAAAGAAAGCTGGAATAGCAATTCTCATATCAGACAAAATAGACTTTAAAATAAAGAGTATTACTAGAGACAAAGAAGGACACTACATAATGATCAAGTGATCAATCGAAGAAGAAGGTATAATAATTGTAAATATTTATGAACCCAACATGGGAGCACCTCAATACATGAGCCAAATGCTAACACCCATAAATGGGGAAATTCACAGTACCACAGTCATAGTAGGGGACTTTAACACCCCACTTTCACCAATGGACAGATCATCTAAAATGAAAATAAATAAGGAAACACAAGCTTTAAATGAAACATTAAACAAAAAAAAAGAAACAAACAAACAAAAAAAGAAACATTAAACAAGATGGACTTAATTAATATTTATAGGACATTCCATCCAAAAAGCACAGAATACACTTTCTTCTCAAGTGCTCACGGAATATTCTCCAGGATAGGTCATATCCTGGGTCATAAATCAAGCCTTGGTAAATTTAAGAAAACTGAAATCATATCAAGTACTTTTTCCGACCACAACGCTATGAGACTAGATATCAATTACAGGAAAAAATCTGTAAAGCACACAAACACATGGAGGCTAAACAACACACTACTTAACCAAGAGATCACTGAAGAAGTCAACGAGGAAATCAAAAAATACCGAGAAACAAATGACAATGAAAACACGACGACCCAAAACCTCTGGGATGCAGCCAAAGCCTTTCTAAAGAGGGAAGTTTACAGCAATACAATTCTACTTTAAGAAACAAGAAATATCTCAACTAAGCAACTTAACCTTACACCTAAAGCAATTAGAGAAAGAAGAAGAACAAAAACCCAAAGTTAGCAGAAGGAAAGAAATCAGAAATAAATGCTAAAGAAATGAAGGAAACAATAGCAAAGATCAATAAAACTAAAAGCTGGTTCTTTGAGATGATGAACAAAATTGTTAAACCACTAGCCAGACTCATCACAAAAAAAGGGGAGAAGACTCAAATCAATAGAATTAGAAATGAAAAAGGAGAAATAACAACTGACACTGCAGAAATACAAAGGAACATGAGCGATTACTAAAAGCAAGTATATGCCAATTAAATGGACAACTTGGAAGAAATGGACAAATTCTTAGGAAAGCACAACCTTCCAAGCCTGAACCAGGAAGAAACGAAAAATATAAACAGATCAATCACAAGCACTGAAATTGAAACTGTGATTAAAAACCTTCCAACAAAAAAACCCAGGACCAGATGGCTTCACAGGTGAATTCTATCAAATATTTAGAGAAGAGCTAACACCTAGCCTTCTCAAACTTTTCCAAAATATAGTAGAGGGTGGAACACTCCCAAACTCATTCTACGAGGCCACCATCATCCTGATATCAAAACCAGACAAAGATGACACACAAAAAGAAAACTAAAGGCCAGTATCACTGATGAATATAGATGCAAATATCCTCAACAAAATACTAGCAAACAAAAACAGAAAACTAAAGGCCAATATCACTGATGAATATAGATGCAAGTATCCTCAACAAAATACTAGCAAACAGAATCCAACAGCACATTAAAAGGATCATACACCATGATCAAGTGGGGTTTATTCCAGGAACGCAAGTATTCTTCAATATACACAAATCAGTCAATGTGATACACCATATTAACAAACTGAAGAATAAAAACCATATGATCATATCAATACATGCAGAAAAAGCTTCTGACAAAATTCAACACCCATTTATTATAAAAACCCTCCATTAATTAGGCATAGAGGGAAATTATCTCAACATAATAAAAGCCATATATGACAAAGCCACAGCCACCATTGTTCTCAATGGTGAAAAACTGAAATCATTTCTACTAAGATCAGGAAGAAGACAAGGTTGCCCACTCTCACCACTATTATTCAACACAGTATTGGATGTTTTAGCCACAGCAATCAGAGAAGAAAAGGAAATAAAAGAAATCCAAATTGGAAGAGAAGATGTAAAGCTGTGAGTGTTTGCAGACGACATGATACTATACATAGAGAATCCGAAAGATGCTACCAGAAAACTACTAGAGCTAATCAATGAATTTGGTAAAGTAGCAGGATACAAAATTAATGCACAGAAATCTCTTGCATTCTTGTACACTAATGATGAAAAATCTGAAAGAGACATTAAGGAAACACTCCCATTTACCACTGCCACAAAAAGAATAAAATACCTGAGAATTAACCTACCTACGGAGACAAAAGACCTTTATGCAGAAAACTATAAGACACTGATGAAAGAAATTAAATATGATAGAAACAGATGGAGAGTTATATCATGTTCTTGGATTGGAAGAATCAACATTGTGAAAATGACTATACTACCTAAAGCAATCTACACATTCAATGCAATCCCTATCAAACTACCACTGGCATTTTTCATAGAACTGGAACAAACAATTTCACAATTTGTATGGAAACAAAAAAGACCCCAAAACTTTTAAGCTTTTGCACTGCAAAGGAAACCATGAACAAGACGAAAAGACAACCCTCAGAATCGGAGAAAATATTTGCAAATGAAGCTACTGACAAAGGATTAATGTCCAAAATTTACAAGCAGCTCATGCAGCTCAATATCAAAAAAACAAACAACCCAATCCAAAAATGGGCAGAAGACCTAAATAGACTATTCTCCAAAGAAGGTATACAGATTGGCAACAAACACATGAACGGATGCTCAAAATCACTAAGCATTAGAGAAATGCAAATCAAAACTACAATGAGGTGTCACATCACACCAGTCAGAATGGCCATCACCAAAAAAATCTGCAAACAATAAATGCTGGAGAGGGTGTGGAGAAAAGGGAACCCTCTTGCACTGTTAATGGGAATGTAAATTGATACAGCCACTATGGAGAACAGTATGGTAGTTCCTTAAATAAATAAAAATAGAACTACCATACGACCTAGCAATCCCACTACTGGGCATATACCCTGTGAAAACCATAATTCAAAAAGAGTCATGTACCACAATGTTCATTGCAGCTCTATTTACAATAGCCAGGACATGGAAGCAACCTACGTGTCCCTCGACAGATGAATGGATAAAGAAGATGTAGTACATATATACAATGGAATAGTACTCAGCCATAAAAAGAAACGAAATTGAGTTATTTTTAGTGAGGTGCATGGATCTAGAGTCTGTCATACAGAGTGAAGTCAGAAAGAGAAAAACAAATACTGTATGCTAACCCATATATATGGAATCTAAAAAAAAATGGGTTATGAAGAACCTAGGGGCAGGATGGGAATAAAGACCCAGACCTACTAGGGAATGGACTTGAGGACACGGGGAGGGGAAGGATAATTTGGGACAAAGTTATAGTGGCATGGACGTATATACACTACCAAATGTAAAATAGATAGCTAGTGGGAAGCAGCCACATAGCACAGGGAGATCAGGTTGGTGCTTTGAGACCACCTAGAGGGGTGGGATAGGGAGGGTGGAACGGAGGGAGACACAAGAGGGAAGAGATATGGGGAAATATGTATATGTATAGCTGATTCACTTTGTTATAAAGCAGAAACTAACACACCATTGTAAAGCAATTATACTCCAATAAAGATGTTAAAAAAGATTTCTTTTTGTTATTTATTCTTTCCTGCATGCTAAAGGAATAAAAAATCCAACTGCTAATTAAAAAGAGGAAATTCTCTTTAAAACATCTAAGCATTTTCTTTTTCTTACCTGTTTTATGCTGAGGTTTTTTATAATTTATAATGAGCTGTTTTTCCTCAAGCATAAGAGAAAGAACAAATAAAATATAAGTTGGAAGGAAGCCTGCTTTATGTGTTTTTACTATGTTGTTTGCTGTAATCCTGTATTTTATTTTCATTTTAATTGGCCTTCCTTATTCCTGCCCATTATTAGAAAATAAACTCTACAGTAACAAGGATTGATAGACAGGAATTTGACCTCTAATTCAGCTTGTATAGAAATATCTTTAGAGATTGTTTTTAATAACATAACTTTTGTCATCCAGAGTATGATTAATTCTTTTTGTTCTTAGCCAATAATTGTTCTACGTTTCACAATTTATGCTTCACCAATTATAAGAGTTTTGAAAAGTTTTTGAATAGATGATATATTGAATAAGATAATAAATACTGTACTTTGTATCTAGTATTTGGTGTTCTTTTGGCAATGTGAATGATTTTTTAAAAAGCATAATAAAATAAAATGTAATTTGTTTTCCAAGTTTTTCTCGACTTATGATATAATTCCTTGACAAACATTTCCTTCTTTTTCTAACAATCCACCTATCACTAGTCTCATAGAACATGTCATTGTTTAACAACAAAATCATCATAGTGAATATATGCTGAAACAAAATAAAACCCAAAACAAAACTATATTAATCTGACATGGCATATGTGATTATAATTATCTGGTTAATAGAGAAAAAAATAGATACATTCAATAAACCCAATAAGACTGCATATAAGGGACCAGCAAATATATGTGTATACACACATATAATATATATATATACACACACATATATAAACTACTTAAAATGATGGAGAAATAGACATAGCTATTCAATCCACTAAGAACGTTTTGAATACATAAGCATTTTATGTTCAATGAAAAATAATCCTTTTGAAAAAAATCCTTACAGCACTTCTTTTTGTATTTTATTTAATTTATTTTTTTTATAAAACAGGTTCTTATTAGTTATCTATTTTTTACATACTAGTGTATATATGTCAATCCCAGTCTTTAGTTTCTCTTCAGATAGAATAAATCTTTTGCCTTTTATAGGACATCTTTTGGAATCACTATCAGGAAAAAAAATTGGTGTGGCTCAGTCTAATAATCCAATTAATCATATGATACAAACTTAAATGTGCATGGAAGCAGCAGCATTGTGCCACTTTAACATGAAGTTAAAGTTACACTCTGGGGATGCGCAAGAGACAGAGATTTGTTAATGAAGAGAGCTGTAGGAAAACCAAACATGCTATTATAACAAATCATATTTCTTGGTGGTTAAGTAGAGACAGCTGCAAAGAACCTTAGGTATTTACTTAAGAAAAATAATAAATAATTAATAATAACACTACGTACCCTAAAGATAGTCATCTGTAAATGGGTGACTGAAAAAAATCTACATTGTAATCTGTGTAACAAAATTATAAAGCCTAAAGCTTCACTATTAGTGTGTCTGTCCTTCCCAAACATGCTTAATAGTATGTAACAATTATAATAATCCCAGTGGAAAAAGTTCAGTTTTCAAATAAATTTAGGAAATGACTGCATGATATATTCCCACTCAGAGATTCATAATGCATATTAGCATACTCAACACACTGAGAGGTCTGGAGGAGAGAAATATTTTACTTTCTCTAATACAAAGTTCCCTAAACATTTGTCCAAAGGGACCCTCACTCACTCATCCATCTTTTGGAATAGGTGGAATAATGTCCCTTTGAACACACTGTGTTCACTTATATTTTATAAACCCTGAAGGAAGATATATGTAAAAAGAAGATGCGTTGTTTAGCTTGAAGGCTTAAAAAGAGGTGATTAAAGAATTAAAAGTTACCGTGTCTCCACAGATATTTATTGAGAGCCTATGTATCATACCACTAAATTCTGTTTATTTTCGGCTTCCCAGCTGTATTTAAAAACTGGAGAGTCTATGTTGAACACTGCTAAGAATCTGGGCTGCTTCTGAGATGTAACTTGTTGTCAATAAGAAAGAGAGGCAATGTTGAGCACAACTCTAGTTTTTGCATATATATGTCAATTACTATAAGGATAATTCAGTTCCTAAAAGGAGAATCACTTCTTACTTTGAACAAAATCACATTTCTGGACCTGTAAATTAAGAATAAGACCTCAGGGTATGGTAACTCTACATAGGTAATCCTCATGGTAAGGTCTTGTCTAAGAATTCCTTCTAAATGCCCAAGACATCTTTAATTTCTACCCAAACTATGGAATTAATCCTAAGAGCTAAGTTCATAGGGCAATTTAACAGCTACTGAGACAATAGTGCATTGTCACAACAACCCTGTAAAATAGAGACAATATTGCCCTCCTTTTATTTAAAACACACACACACACAAACACACACACACACACACACAAAGTTAAGTGAATTGTATGCAGCTAGTAAGTTAGCCTAAAGTTTAGTCCTCTCACTCTTAGTCAATCTAACAACTGTAGGGACAGAAAAAGTAAGTTAAATTTATTTTATTATGTAACTCCATTAGGATGTTCTAATATTTTTCATTATTATTTCCTAATTAATGCGTATCTCTTCTTTCTTAGATTGTTTGACTTTTAACTTTTAAAAAATTTCCTTCTCTCACTGACTTCATTTACCAGCACATATTTCTCTTTCGGCTTGGATCTGCATCATGGTATCCTGAAAGCAAATTATTTCTGGTAAGACAAAACTCTACTTCCAAATAGTTACAAAGTTCATCTTGACAATGAAGCCCCCTAGAAAAAAAATATTGATATTTTTACAGTCACAGACCATTTTAAAGGAGTCTCAAAACAATATTTTCTGTAAATAAAAAATTCACTTTTTCACATTCTTTCTATTGCATATATATGTCACTTCCTATTCCTATAACTAATTTATAATTACCCTCATTCTATAAAACTAAGTTGTGTGTATATGTGTATATGTGTGTGTGTGTGTGTGTGTGTGTGTGTGTGTGTGTGTGTATTTAGAAGAGGTGAATTGCATAGGAAGGGTAGGTAAAATTAACTTACTGAACCCAAAATTATAGCTATCCTATTAGCCTGGGACTGAGGAGATTTTAGGTGAGTGTCAAGATTGGCTGAATAGCCCACAGAAGGCAGTTGCCCCAATCAACAAGTCATGATTCTTTGCCAAATTTTGGTCATGAGTCAATTTTCTGACCCAGAATCCAATGACCTCTCTTGCCGAATTTAGACAGTAAATGGACAAGTGCAGCTGCCTTAGCCTGAGATTCCTCAGAAATGAGGATGTTGGTTATGCTGCCAGGTGAGCCACTAAATCCAGCAAAACTGAGGTCTCACTTCAATGAAGGACGTACCCCACCTACTGGGATTACTAAAGGCAGAAAACCTTTAACTTTCAGTCTTGTCAGGAAATATCTTAGCTCAAAGATCCATCTCATCCAAAATCATGTCCCCCAAACCCCACCTGGGATGGCTTTCATGACTGATTGATCAATGTGAGGATATAAATATCTGGCCACCATATGAAACACTCTGGACAATTCTCAGGTTTATTTTAGCTCCAGAGCTCCCTGTGGGGTGAGTCCCTGTGGGGTGAGTCCCTGTGGGGTGAGTCAAGGTTGCCATTCCTTTGCATCACACTTTGACTTCTCTCTTCTCTCTGCTCAACTCTGCTTGCTTGATGTGATGTTATTATCTAGATTACTGAGAAATCTTTTAATCAAAATGTAACTAACTCCATGATACTTTTTAAACTAAAATTAAATTAAAAATTAAATTAAAACTTAGGGCAAGGATAAGACTGATGCTAAAAATGAAAGTGAACTATAATCTATATTAGAGAAATCAGTACATTAATATTTCTGCCAGTTGAGAAGAAAAGTAGGGTAAGATGAGAAGTCATTCATATTGAGAAGTCAAAAATATGATTTTTTTTTCTTCCAGAGAATGCTTTATTAAGATACCGTCATCACCAGGAAAGCTCTTTTATCTTTAATGCCTGCACTGCAGTCTTTCCTCTGTGGTTATTCATTTACCACAGACTTCCTTAAAATATTTGTTTATAGACAATGGTAAATTTCTTTTTTTACTTTTTTTTTTTTTTTAGCGCAAAAGCGTTGGGTCTTCGTTGCTGCACGTGGGCTTTCTCTAGTTGTGGCGAGCGGGGGCTACTCTTCGTTGTGGTGGGCGGGCTTCTCATCGCGGTGGCTTCTCTTGTTGAGGAGCATGGGCTCTAGGCGCGCAGGCTTCAGTAGTTGTGGCACGTGGACTCAGTAGTTGCAGCGCATGGTGTTTTCTGCTCTGTGGCATGTGGGACCTTCCCAGACCAGGAATTGAACCCGTATCCCCTGCATTGGCAGGCGGATTCTTAACCACTGCATCACCAGGGAAGTCCCTGTAATTTTTATAATAACTCAGGTCCAAACAAATAATGTAGATCTGGGTTAGTTTCTAACTACCTGGATGCCAGAGAAAGGACATCTCTTCTCCACCTGAATGTTAAATCAAAAGTTTGAAAATGGTTGCTTAGACTTGTGGTTTTTCAAATTTTTAAACATTTGGAAACTTAAGAGATAAAATATGGTGTTTGGTGGGGTATTGATTTAGAAGTTATTGTAGGTAATAGCTTCACTATTGATCCTGTTTCTAGCTTTTAGTACACAATTCAGAGTCATGGTAAATGCTTTCTTTTTCTTCCACACGATGAATCAGTTGCCATGTCCTATGACTATGTGCGGGATAGGCTTGTGTAGTCTCTTTGCGTGTGTGTGTGAGTGTGTGTGTGTGCGCCTTGGGATGTGTTTTGGTACTTGGAGAAAATATGAGCATCTATCCCAGGAAAAGTGGATGAGTGAAATATATGGCATAGCATGCAGCCATGTGCGGCACATGAATAAATGTGCACCTAGCAACAGTACTTAGAAAGTTCAAAAAGAAATAAAATAATATTTATATAAATTAAAAATGTTTCCATAACAGATGAAATCTATTTCTCAGAAAACAGAGGATCACCAAAAAGGATACAACGAATGACTACAAAGAGAGGGCAAGTGCTGATAAAGGGAGTAAAAATGGAGATATAAGTAAAAGGAATGAAAGAATAAATAAATGAATAAACAATAAATAGAAACAGTAAGTGAGAGAATTTGTATGGACCAATGATGTAATAGTGACAATGTTCCATAACTGATGTACACAATTATCTCAATCTTCTGCACCTGAATTTAAAAATAAAGTAAAACCTGCTGCAGAATGGTCAACTCTCTCTCTCCCTCTTTGTCTATCCTTACTGCTATTGTTTTAATTCAGTTTTTTTGTTCACTTTCTGTTCACTTTTTGTTCACTTTTCTGTTCACTTTCTTAAATGTCCTCATTATCATTAATGTACCCAATTAAAATCCTTTTTCATATTGTTGATGTCCTTATCCTCTTATAAAGCAAGTTTTATTTTAGCAGTGTCCAAGGATAAAGTTAACCTAAAAATGTCTTTCATATTCCAAACCACATTCTAGTAAATTGTGATTTAATAACAACAATAGTTTATTGTTTCACAAACATTCCCATAAAGTATTCTATTCCTTTTCTTTGTGCCTTATTAATCATTGTTTACTAGAAAATCTCTCACTGTGTTCTGTCTTTATTAAGAGAAAGTATTATGTCTTCTGAGTTGGAAAAAATCTCGTGTTTTTCCTTTACTTCTATATTCACAATACTCCTGACACTAGATATGTGCGTTTTCCACACATCAAGCATTCTCTAAGACATTAGGTGGGTGTCCTACAATTTAACCCAATTCTGATACTATGTACCTGGACACAGACTCCACAAGTTAAGGTTTCAGTCCCACGAGATTGCCCCATTTCAGATGCCACTTGCAAGTTCAGTTTGTTACCTGTGCTCCTGACCAACTGTCTACACATCAGAAGTTCCCATGGCCCCTCCTCAGGTTTGATTACATTGCCAGAGCAGCTCACAGAACTCAGGAGAACACGTTATTTACTAGATTACTGGTTTATTATAAAACATATAACTCAGGAAGAGCCAGATGGAAGAGATGCCCAGGGCCAGGTATGTGGGAAAGGCATGGAGCTTCCATGCCCTCTCTAGGCACCATAGTCCCAGCACCTCCACACGTTCACCAACCTAGAAGCTCTCCAACCTTTGTAATTTTGGAATTGTTATGCAGGCTTCACCATGTAAGCCTCAATCTTTAGCCCCTCTTCTATTCTTTGGAGGGGGGTCAGGTTGAATGTTCCAAGCTTCTAATCATAGGTTGGTCTTTCTGATGACCAGCCCCCATCCTGAATCTATCTAGGAGCCCAGGAAGAGTAGCCTCAGTAGAACAAAAGACACTTCTATCACCCAAGAAATTCACCAGAAAATTCACCAAGAAGCCAGGGTCAAAGACCAAATAGTAGGACCAAGATGCTCCTACTGCTCTTCTCAGGAAATTACAAGGGTCCTGGAAGCTCTGTGCCAGGAACCAGGAGCAGAGATCAATACACACAGTTGAGCCTTGAACAACATCAGGGTTAGGGACACAGACCTCCTCTGCAGTCAAAAACCTGCACATAAATTTACAATTGACATTCCGTACCCACAGTTCCACATCTGTGGATTCAACCAACCTAGGACTGTGTAGTTCTGTAATACAGATTTACTGAAAACTATCCACATGTAAGTGGATCTGTTCAAATCCATGTTATTCAAGAGTCAACTGTATATTTTGTATTATTTCACTACTATTTTCATCTCTAGAATTTATCATAATGACAGTATATACAAGCACAAGTACTAGTAAGTCCTTGATAAATATCAATTGAGGTTAAAATGCATTTTTATAATATCTAAGAGTAATCAGAGTGCCTATGGCAAAGTTATTCATAGCAGACTAAAGCACCCACTGAAAATATCTACAAAATGTTTAATAAAATAATAAAGTGCAAACCCATTGTCTTTGAAGGTAACATACCTTTTTGTTGTGGTGAAGTATACATCATATAATACCTACTATTTTAACCATTTCTAAGTACATAGTTCAGTGGCATTAAGTACATGCATATTATTGTGCAATCGTGACCACTATACATCATCTAAAATTTTCACCGTCCACAACTGAAACTCTGTACCTATGAAATAACAGCTTCCCAATACCCCTCTCCCAGCCCCCAGTAGCCACTATTCTACTTCATTTCTCTATAAATTTGACAACTCTAGGTGTTTAATGTAAGTATAATCATATAATATTTGTGCTCCTGTGTCTGGCTTATTTCACTTAGTATAATGTCTTTAAAATTCATCCTTGTTGTAGTGTGTGTCAGAATTCCCTTCCTTTTTTCTTCAGCCTGAATAATATTTCATTGTACGTATATGCCACATTTTCTTTATCCATTCATCCATGGCTGGACACTTAGGTTTCTTCCACATTTTGGCAATTATGAATATAATCATGTGTGTACAAATAGCTCTTTGAGACACTGCTTTCAATTCTTTGGGGTATATACTCAGAAGTGGATTTACTGGATCCAATAATAGACTGTGTTATTCTTTAAATTCTATATTTAATTTTCTGAGTTACCCTATACTGTTTTTCACAATGGCTGTACCATTTTACATCCCTATCAGCAATGCACAAGGGTTCCAATTTCTCTACTTATTTTGTTTTGTTTTGTTTTGCTTTGTGTTTTAATATCATAGCAATCCTAATTAGTGTGAAGAGGGGTAACATATTTCAAGATAGTTAGACTTGAAGGGCCAAGATGCTGAAAGAAAAGATACTTATAGCTTAGCTTCTTGTTTACTTATTTTCCTTGCAAAGCACTTGCCAACTTAAATAGCTCAAGACAAGAGGCTGAGGTTAAGAAGCTAGAAGAGAATCGATAAGTGGTAGAGAGGCAACAATGCTGTCTGTAATCTCATGGTCCTGAGGAGACAAAAATTAAATTCCAGACTTGTCAAAGCACCTAGATCTTGAGTGACTAACATAAGAGAGAAAGGGTAGGTGAAGAAAAATGAAACCTGGACTCTGTGTGGAGTTTTCTTTAAGTCATTTGTTGGCTATTAGACTGCTCAGGGTGAGGCTAAAAGGCTGAACTAAAAACGCCTGAGAATTTCATGGGAACGTTTA
Organism: Neophocaena asiaeorientalis asiaeorientalis; assembly: GCF_003031525.2. Taxonomy (NCBI): domain Eukaryota; kingdom Metazoa; phylum Chordata; class Mammalia; order Artiodactyla; family Phocoenidae; genus Neophocaena; species Neophocaena asiaeorientalis. Next base: position 81,843 of record NW_020173654.1, read on the forward strand.
GCAGTTGTATAACGCTGGAGAACAAAAATCACTAAGGGGACTCAGGTAAACACTGAAAAGTTCATTTGGGAACCACAGAGGATTATACCTTAGAGAGGTCATAATCCATAGTCAGAGGAGACTCAAACCATATAAATCTTATCATCAAGTAATCTCCCACCTCGATTTTATTGAGTAAAGGGGCTTAGAGTAAATCCTTTTTAGACAAAGACAACATTGTCTAGAGCCTCTATAACTTTTCAGACACCAAGTCTAGAATTGATCCCAAATTACCAATTACACCAAGAATTAGTACTGAAAAAAAAAAAAAAAAAAACTAACCAGTGCAAACAGGCAAGAAGTGTTCCAATTGTTTGAGATTGCAGCTATAGATCCAAAATAATTATGACTCATATATTCAAGAAAATATATGATATGATAGAAAACACTATCAAGGAAATCCACACAAAAAATGAAGTGGAAATTCTAGAACTGAACAATACAATAATTTATATTAAGAGCTTGATGGATGGGCAGGGCATTGGAAACAGCTGAAGAGAGAACCAATGAAGTGAAAAGAGGCCATTAGCTAATATGCAGATTTAATCAAAAGCATAAAATGGAATGAAAGATACAGAAAATAGTAAAACACAAAAGTGGACCATGAGGAAAATATCTAAGACATTTTAACTGAGGAATGTGGATAATGAATTTGCCAAGCAAATATCCAGTAACAGATTCAAGAAAATCTGTGAAACTCAAAAAGGAAAAATACAAATAAAGCCATAGTAGGCACAGTGTAGTAACTCCTCTGAAAATCAAAAAGAAAAAAAAAACTTCAAATCAGTAACATAGTAGAAAAAGAAGATACTAACTACACAGGAAGAACAATAAGACTGATAGGTTACTTAAGAGAAAAAGATTTCGAAGCAGCCTAGGCTAAGCTAGTAGATATTCCAAAGTTTAATAATACTGGATTCAGTAGAAAGAAAATATTGCAACCTCAGGAACCTGGATTCTACATCAAATTGTACTCCTTTCTAGTGTGTGAGTTTATCAAATCTTTTTGCATTCCAAGTTCTTTGGCTTAATTAGGAAATAGAAGTAGACAGGCACCTAGGTCCTTTCTTACTTTAACTTTCCAGGATCTGATTTTAGAGTCAGGCAGAACCGTACTGTTATTCTTCAAATGATAATTTTATTCCCCTCCTGCACTATCAATACCATGGCTTCATTTGACTTATATTTGTCTTCATTTGACATTTATTTGGTTTCACTTGTATTAGCTAGCAAGGTTTCTTATTTGCTTAATTAAAACACTTCAAAAATATGCTTGACCATTTAAAATAAATATATGAATGATTATATATTCCAGGTATATTTGTCTCATGTATATTAAGGTATATGGGAAACCTCTGTTATCCTAATATTGATGAATAATGACATAAATATTCTACTATGGAAATAGGTGAACCTGAAAAGATTACATGTGTATGATTCCAATTATATAACAGGTAAAAGGCAAAATCATGGAGACAGTAAAAAGATCAGTGATTTCCAGGAATTCAGGGAAGAGAGGAATGAATGAATAGGTAGAGCAGATGTTTAGGGCAGGGAAACTATTCTGTATGATACTATAAATGGTGGAAACATATTATAAATTTGTCAATACTCTTGGAATGCAGAGCACAAAGAATGAAACAATGTAAACTATGAACCTTAGTTAATAATGGAACACTATTGGCTCATCAATTGTTACAAATGTATCACACTAATGTAAGATTTTAATAATAGGGGAAATGGGTAGGCAGACAGGGGGCATATAGAAACTCTGTACTTTGTGCTCACTCTTCTATAAACCTAAAGCTACTCAAAAATTAAATCTAGTGTTAAAAAAATCCACTCTAATATTTTAATAACTTTGAGAATAAAAAAATTAAATAGATTTCAATATAAATAGATTTCAATATAAAAATTAAATAGATTTCAAAATTCAATATACATTTAATTTTCTTCACTGATTTTGCATTCTCTGAGTTGGGTAATTTAGCAGAATTCTGAGATTAAAAAACAGTGAAAAATAATTATATGTTGAAAGAAACAATTGATAAATTGAATTTCATTAAAATTAAAGTTTTATGCTCCATGAAAGACACTGTCAAGAAAATGAAAAGGCAGACTGAGAGAAAATATTTACAAAAGAAAATATTTGTAAAATACCTGATAAAGGGCTATTATCCAAAACATACAAAGAACTCTTAGAATTCAACAATAAAAGAAAAATTAAAATATGGGCCAAATACCTTAACAGGTACCAAAGAGGATATACAGATGGGAAATAAGCATATGAAAAGATGTTCCACATCATATATCATCAGGGAAATGCAAATTAAGCCAACACTGAGATACCACTACACATCTATACACTGGCCACATTCCAGAAGACTGACAGCACCAAATGTTGGTGAAGATGTGGAACAACAGGAACTCTCATTCATGGTTGGTGGGAATGCAAGATACTACAGCCACTTTGGAAGACAGTTCAGCAGTCTCTTACAAAACTAAATGTAGCTTTATCATAAGATCCAGCAATCATGTTCCTTGGTACTTACCCAAAGCAGATTAAAATTTATTTCCACTGCAAAACCTGCATGCTAATGTTTATAGCAGCTTTATTCATAACTGTCAAAACTTGGAAGCAATCAGGATGTCCTTCAGTAGGTGAATGATTTTTTAAATCTGTGGTACATCCAATGGAATACTATTCAGCAATAAAAAGAAATGAACTATCGAGCTATCAGAAGGCATGGGGGGGACATTAAATGTGTATTACTAAGTATAAGAAGCAAGTCTGTAAAGACTACATACTGTATAATTCCAATTACATGACATTCTGGAAAGGGCAAAACTAAAGAGACAGTCAATCAGTGTTTGCAAAGGGTTGGGCAGGGGAGAAGATGAATAGGCAAAGCACAGAGGATTTTTAGGGCTGTGAAACTACTTTGTATAATACTATAATGATGGTTATATGCCACCATAAATTGTTCCAAATCTATAGAATGTACAACATTAAAAGTGAACCCTAATGTAAATTATGGGCTTTGGGTGATAATGAGGTGTCTGTGCAGGTTCATCGATTGTAACAAATGTACCACTCTGCTGGGGATGTTGATAATGGGGGAGGCTGTGCACATGCCGAGCAGGGGATACATGGGAAGTCTCTGGACTTTATGCTCAGTTTTGCTGTGGACCTAAAAGTGCTCTAAAAAGTAAAGCCTGTTAAAACAAAAGAAATACATAGAAATGAAAAATAAAATTAAGGGATTAAGGAGACTGGTCAGATAAATACATTGCCTATTTTAAGCCATAGAATTATATCATTTATTTTGCATGAAAAAATTTAAAATAGGTATATATCAAATGCCTTAAGTAATATACCTGTAATTTATCTCAGCACAAAGCATTAAATAACATGGGAGTTACACAACTAAAGGGAAATAAAGTAAGCTATTTTGAATTATAAGATTAATTAGAGTACACTAAAGATAAGAAGCTAAGCACACTTTAATATGTTTAGTAATTTTTGTGGGTAATGGCCTAGAAAAAAATGATCTTTTATCTTTTTCTGTGATACATACATATGTGAGTGTGTGTACTGTACCTATGTGTATTTTTTTAAACTAAGAATAAAATTTAGGTTGTTTCCTTTATTTTTCTTACATTTTATAAATATTCCAATGAAAATAAATTGTTCAAGACAGAAATTTTTGACAACATGTTTGTAAATAGGTCTTCTATTAGGTTTGTTTTCTTAATATTTATAAAACTTGCTAATTCTAACAGCTGCTGAAGAAGACTCATCTATCTGTCCTTAATCAACATAGAGATTATTAGCCTGAGTTACTTGCCAGAGGCTGTAATTTCTTGTCAAAATTCCAGCTGACAGAGATTATATTGTTTTAAAGAATATAATATAAAAGAAAAACTACTTGTTTTTCTTGTTTTAAGGAATATAATATAAAAGAAAAACTACTCACTTTTCTTAGAAGTCTACATTCTAGCATTTGGTGGAGTCTGGCAGCCAAAGGACTCCATATTGGGATAATATGAGTATAGCCACTGGCAGAATTCCTGCACTGAAGTGAACTTCAAGGCAGTGTCTTGAACTTTATTGAACATTTCTAAAATAACCAGCCACATGAATTCCACTTTTTAAAATTTCCAGAAAACTTTAACTGGGGGTACTTTTCTTTATATCACCCATTGTTTTTCACATGAAGGAACCTGCTTAGGAATACAATAGTAGGAAAAAATAATGCGTTCCTTAGGAAATGGTATGCTTCTTCTTTTCTCATATTTGAGCTATCACATTTTCCTCAACTTTTAGTTTATCACATTTAAACTTTACATTTAGTCATAAAAATTATCATAGTCTTTATATTTAATTTTTAATCCTACACATTTTACTTTCTATTTTACTAATCCAATTACAGATGCTTTATAAAATAAGCTGTTATAAATTCTTTTATAAAAGAGAAAAATAATATACACATATATATGTAAATGTCAGGATTAAATACAGTCCCTTTTATCAAATAGGTAGAGTATATTTCTAGATTAAAATATATTCTATGTGTCATATATGAAATTAACTTTGGGAGCCATGTGACAGAACGTCAATGAAATAGCTCATTATCCTTTAGAGTAGCTGACACTTAGGACAAATTTTCACAAAATTTTTTTGGAAAATAATTTACTCTGGGGTGGATTCTGGAGGGGAAGCTAAAAATAAACCTAGGAATTTATTTATTTATAGAAATATATGAACAAACTTAAAGTTTCTGTAACTTTGAAATTCTTTGGTTCTGGAGTCAATAATACTGCGTCATCTTGAACTACTATCAACGGATTTTTCATTCTGAAGTACGATAGTGAACTTTAGGATTAGTGAACTGCCGTTCATGTTATTAACCTCTTTAAAAATTTTAGATGTTCTCCAGTAATATAATAATGATAAACAAAATTTATAAGATGATAAAAATAATCAGCTCACTTTGAATTTGTTTTTATTCTTAGCTTTGTCTTTATGTATTTCCCCCTCAACTACTTCCATTCTATAGGTTGGCTTTCTGGACTAGCAGACGTGATTTGAAGAAGTCAGGCTTTTCCCTGAATTAAGTTCTGATAAGTACACCTTGAACCTGGAAAGTCATTCTCTCAACAATTTTGTGGATTATTTTCTACCTGTTTTCAGTTACCAGCTTAGACACTAAGTCTTTTTCTTTAATTTTAGGCAGAGCAGCATTTTATATCTACTTACACAAGTGCATCTTTCTCTCTGTAATTTAATTACGTTTTATATATTTGTTCCCACAATAAACAATAAGTCAAACTTGGTAATCTTAGTGGCTAATACAGTCCCTAGAAAAAGGAAAACAATAAATGTTTGCTGAGTGACTAACTAGACAGTGTAGATTTTAAGAAAATAATTTGAAATTAATGTTATTAGAAAGTAATCTTGTGTTTTTATTAGGAAAGTAATATGTTTTATTGCACAAAATATGGACAAATGTAGAAAAGCATTAAAAAGGAATTCTCATAACGCCACCGTTCACATGTGAACACATAAACTAAATGAGTAAAACATGATATTATAGTGTCTGTGTAGTATTGAATTCCTAAGCACATAAGCATTACCGTTAAATAAATAAATGTGTACACACATATGTACATAATTTATGTATTCCCAAAAATATATGTACAGAATATAAACTATTATCTTGATAGATTGATTTTTTAAATTTCTAGAAAAACTTCTGACATGAACTTCTGAAGCTAAAACATTACCTTAAATTCTCATATAACTTCTATTTCCTGACCAATTCTTAGCACTTATATGCTCAAATATTTTGTTCGTGAGGCAACTAAATGTTACACAAAGTCATATCCAAATGATAAAATTTCATTCTCTCAATAGCTGACATAATTGAGCTGTAAGCATCTGGATTTATTCCCAAGCAATTTTCTGTAGTACACCTTTGATAACAAATGTATTTGCTGAATATTTTCAAAAATTATAAGTATATTTCATATTTAATTTGGCAAGCTCGCATTCCAATGCTACAAATAAGACATTTGTCCTAATATTTTGTTGAATCCAAATGTGTTATTATTATATCTAACTTATGATGTCAATTTCTTCAATCTTTATTGCATATTTTATTCATTCATAGTGTTTGTGTACTTTGCTGGTTTATAAGCTACAAGCAGATGTTTTGCTATAACCATGTCAGGAATTCAAGATAATTTATATATTTGATCAGCAGTAAAACAAGGACAACATTTTTATTTGTACTAAAAACCTCAGCATATATTCTCTTTATTCTTGATTCCAAATAAATTCATAATTTAATTGCTAATCATGCCAAGAGTAGTAGCTTATTTCTTCTATCTGTGAGGTAAATTTCACAAACCTAACAAAAAATTTATTTTATTCTTCAGTGAAAATTGGCATATTTATTCGACTTAAATCCAGATTTTCTGAATCTCTAGATACACTATTTTAAGATCTTGGTATAGTCACTTAATCTGAGATTTCACTTATTAACATACAATTCAATTATCATGTATATCCATTCTACTTGACAGATTTGATTAAAAGATTGAAAAAGTATAGCAAATCAAAGATGTTTGGAAACTACTGAACATGGGGATAATAATTTTGCATGTTATCGTCAAGGCTACTTTCAAGGTGACAGTCTGGAGGAAGGAGAGACTGTGCTGTGATAAAGTGTTCCTAATCGGGAGTCTAAACACAAAAACATCCTTTATTACCTTGCTACCTCCATAGGACTAAAGACGTCTGTAAACAGCAGTGTGAGTGACAGGTGACATATTGTACCTTGGGTGTAGACAGGTTCTATAAAGACAATTTGAAATACATGAGACCTTTCATACCATGCTATTTTTCCCTCATTCTTCATTCACTGGCAGTCTTATATACTGTGAATGTCGAGAGCCACGTAATAAGGGAAAGATACTGACTTTCAGGCTGAGACTAAACTCATACAGTTACCATCTAGAGATGATACCTTTCACATCCAGAAGCTACAATACAGCACTATTTAATTCTGGATGGGTTTCAAGCAGCACTTTGGCATTTTGGCTTTATACTCATAGGTAGTAAGCGCAAGACCTGCAGTTAGAACAGAAGGGTATTTGTAGCCAGATGGCATTTTCTTTTTCTTTTTCTATTTATTTATTTTCCTTAAGCAACAGTTTACTTTTAACAGTAAAGAAGATGTGATACTTGGTGCTTTTACCAAATTTCACCTTACCAACTGGCTAACAAAAAATAGGAAACATTCAATCCTTCATTTTTATTCAGCTAACAGTTATTGCATGACTGTTTTGTGACAACGACTGGACCAAGTATTGAGGCTGCACAAACTTTATTTGGAAATGGCACCACTGGCAACTACTTATTCTCCTTTTGCAATGTTTCCTGTCTGAAGCCATTTACATTTGTCTGGTATTTTAATTTCATGATCTACATTTCTCTGATACCACTCGTATTTGACAGATATATTTTTCCTTTAATTATTGTTTATTTAGAAAATGCTTATCAGGTTTACATATTACTATTTCCTTGTTTGCCTTTTAATTTTTTGAATTCAGTACAGCATTGAGATAATTCCACCCCTAAATTCATGGCATACTATCATCAGCAATCATATCTCCCCTTTCAACTATAATTTCCAATTCTTTTCCTCTCTATCCCATAAATACTATCATTTAGTTTATAAATTATTTTCTACATGTTGTTTCAACATTTATGTAAATGCGTTTTATATTTATACACACCCTATTTTCCATACGTGCTTTTGAAATCATTTCAGATTGTTTTGTGCACAAATAATTAAGTGCTTTTAATGTTATATAGATACTATGAAAAATATGTAGCTTATTTTATTTACACATTCCCCTGTTGATGGACTTTAGATCGTTTCTCCCTGCCTGCTAACATAAACAATGCTGAACATTTTGGTACATCCCCTTCTGCAATTTTCTCTGGCTCATATAATGAAAGAGTTATTGATGGGTCACTCACACATAGATTTTTTACTTAAATATACATTTTAGACTTGCATTGAGTTTCTCAAAAACATGCATTCTCTAACACCCTTCTGTGTCATTTTGGCCATTTCACTAACAAATACTTATTTTTTCAAATAATCTTTGAATCATATACACAAAATTTTCTGAACTTTGTTTTATCCATTGAACAATTACTTCAATACCTCTAAGGCCTCTAAATCGATTGACAAAGTTTTGATATACCATCATTTTTATATATTAGTTGATTTAATTTTCTAGTATATCATGTAGAATTTGTTTGCCTCTATGTCCATGATGCAAACTTGTAATTTCATTTTTTATAATGTTTGCCAAAGATTTGGAAGCAAGGTCATACTGGTCTCATCAAATAAACTGGTAATTGTTTTCATAGTTGATATTCCCTGGAATATCAATATTAGTATTACTGTTATTCCTTACTTAGACATTTGGAGAAATGTATCAGGAAATCTAACTGAGAAGATTAGAAATAACAAATACATTTAAAAATAGGTAACATTTTTTCTTTCAACAACATTTAACTTACATTTTTCTACTTTTTTCATTTTTGGTAGATGCTGTTTTTCAAAGAATTTGTTCATTTTATCTAAACTGTTGAATTTATTGGCATAAGATACTTAATAAAATTATCTTATTATCATATTCTCTGTGCATGATCATATTGATTTTCCTCATTTTGATACATGGTATTACAGTGTTGTATTTTTCTATATTTCTTGACTAATATTGAAAGTGTGTTGTCAACTTTATTAATCTTTTCAAAGAACTAACTTCTGGCTTTAATGATTTTCTCCATTATCTGTGTCTTTTTAAAAAATTTATATGCCTTTCTCTCCCTTTTCACACTTAATACACACACACACACACACACACACACACAGAATGTGTTCATGTCTATACAAATACCGATTTCCCAGTTCTGTCCACTGCACAGGCTAGTTGCAATGAGCAATGAAGACCCAGTGCCCAGACATTCTCTTAATACCATTTTCAATGGAAATAACCTGGGAAAAATAGCTGTTTTCACAGCTGGGGCAGGGAAAGAACAAGATGAGCACAAAATATCCTCTTGTACCAAAAAGCAGACCAATACAGAATGATTGGGACTTATCAAAGAGACATAGAATCCAGTTAATCTGGGTCTAATCTGGGACAAGTTGAACATTAGAATAATTAATGATATGAAAGTTATAACCTATTTAATAAAAGTAAGAATATATGAGTTTGCACTAACAAAAATAAATACACTCAGGGGAAGGAAACACTCTCCCATACAGTCAAATGCCAACTCATGAATACAGAAGAATGGAATTAAGTCCACAATTTGGCAATTAAGCAAAATTATCAACAGGTGCAAAAACTCACTGGTAGAAGTGTGAGGTTAGAGGATACTTATATAGTTTCAAAACATCTCCCTCCATGGTACTAATTAACTGCAATGAATAGATAATAAAATAATAACTCTACAGTGGCAAAAACTGACAATGGCAAACATCAGGGTCAAAGTTAGCATTCCCAGCAAAGGGACTAATATATGGCATGTGCACATATTAAGATTCACTGAGAATAACCCCACCTCAAGTTTGTAGTATTCCTGCCAAATGTACTTAACCTGATTCTAATCATGAAGGAAGGAGACAAACCCACACTGAGGGACAGATTACAAAATAATTAGCTTGTACTGTTCAAAAATATCAATGCCATGAAATACAAAGACAGAGTCTAGAACTATTCCCAATGAAAAGATATTAACCATAAATAGCAACTGATTATAACTGATTATTTTAAAGTTGGGGAGGAAGGGGTGATGTGAAGGACAACATTAGGATAAGTAGCAAAATCTACATGCAAGTCTATAGATTAGATAATAGTTTAGTATTAATGCTGATTTACTGATTTAGTAGTTTTATGTAAATTACTACTTTGTTCATCAGATGTCATGCTTAACTATTTGGAAGTAAAGGAGCATCATGTTCTCAATTCATTATTAAATGTATGAATATATATTAGAAATGTATACACATTAGAAAAATGCATGGATATATACTATATATACACATATACAGATATATGTGTATACTTATATAACATACATACAGAGAGAGAGAGAAGGAAAGGCAGAAAAAAGGAGAAAGGAAATATTGTGACCTACACACAGGACTCCTGGGTAATCCTTGAAATATTGTTATAAATTTTCTGAAAGTTTAAAACTATATGCAATTATTTAAGTAACTTAATTGTTGGATTGCAAATTGAATGTTTTAGTTAATATATAAATGAAAGCTACATTATTTATAAATTTTCTATTAATAACATGAAATGGTTGCTAAAGCTAAATGTCAAAATTTCTTGGCTTAACTATGTGTTAGTCAAGTGTGTGTGTTCATTGGGGGAGGATAGAAGGGTTTTTTCAAAATAAATATTGGAAACAGTAGCAGTAGAGGATAGTTTCTCTATTGTTATTAGTAATTTGGTACTACTAAAGACAAAAATTAATGTATAATTTGTGTTGTGTATGAAGCATGAAAAACAGCAGGTATTACAAAATAAATGTTTCTGATATACTTAGCATTTAATTTATAAATTAAGTCAGGGAGGGTGTGTTGGATTATTAAAAAGAACAAGAGTTGCCTTCCCATTAGTTCAAGTCTACTTTTGTGTCTTTAGGGACCATTGAAAGTATTTCTCATGTAAATTTTGCATATTTTTTGTTTATTCCGAAGTACTATATCTTTTTTTTTTTTTAACATCTTTATTGGAGTATAATTGCTTTACAATGGTGTGTTAGTTTCTGCTCTATAACAAAGTGAATCAGTTATACATATACATATGTTCCTATATCTCTTCCCTCTTGCATCTCCCTCCCACCCACAGAACAAAACCCCCCAAAGTTAGCAGAAGGAAAGAAATCATAAAGATCAGATCAGAAATAAATGAAGGAAATGATAGCAAAGATCAATAAAACTATATCTTCTTTATTACTATTATAAATGACATCTGTACTCCTATTAATTCCTCTACCTGTTTAGGGAAGATTTTATTTTCTAAAGTTTGCCACTTCAATATATCCCAGCTCACACACTCTTCTTACAATATAGTGTTGACATCTTACATTGTGAGGTGGGGTGGTGATCTCTCCCCTTGACTCTAGATGTACCTACAACTATATCAGAAGTGATCCTATGGGTCTTCAGACTTACAGCCTCTGCCTGAGACCCTCTAAGAACATACAACTCTGCACCACCATAACAAAAGTTCAGTGTTTATGATTTCCCATGTTAGAGAGACCATGTGAAAGGGTCATTGAGAAATAGGATATAAACAAAAATATACTCAAGATAGATTAAAGACTTTAATGTAAGACCTGAAATCATACAACTCCTAGAAAAGAACATAAGTAGAACAATCTTTGAGATAAATTGTATCAATAATTTTTTGGGTCTGTCTCCTAAGACAAAAGAAACAAAAACAAAAAGAAATGAATGGGACCTAACAAAACGTAAAACCTTTTGCATAGCAAAGGAAACTACCAACACAATGAAAAGACAACCTACTGAGTGGGAGAAAATATTTGCAAATGATATGACTGATAAAGAGTTAATATCCACAATTTATAAACAGCTCAAAAATTCAATACCAAGAAAACCCAAACAACTTGATTTAAAAATGTGCAGTAGATCTGAATAGACATTTTTTCAAAGAATATATACAGATGGCCATAAGGCACATGAAAAGATGCTCAACACCACTAATCATCAGTGAAATGCAAATAAAAATCATAATGAGATATAACCTTACACCTGTCAAAATGGCTAGCAACAAAAAAGCCTACAAATAACAAATGTTGGCAAGGATGTGGTGAAAAGGGAACACTCCTACACTGTTGGTGGGAAATTAAATTGGTGCACACACTGTGTAAAACAATATAGAGGTTCCCCAGAAAACTAAAAATAGAACTACCATATGATCTACCAATTCCACACCTGGGTATATATCCATAGAAAAGAAAAGCACTAATTTGAAGAGATACATGCACTTCAGTGTTCATAGCAGCATTATTTATAATTGCCAATGGGACTTCCCTGGTGGCCTAGTGGTTAAGACTCTGGGTTTCCACTGCAGGGGGCATGGGCTCAATCCCTGGTCGGGGAACCAAGATCCTGCATGCTGCGTGGCATGCATAAACAAACAAACAAACAAATAAATAAATCTGCCAAAATACAGAAGCAACCTCTGTGTCCACCAACAGATTAATGGATAAAGAAGCTGTGGTATATATCGATATATACAATTGAATGTTACTCAGCCATAAAAAAGAATGAAATTCTGCCATTTGCAACAATGTGGATGGACCTAAAAGGTATTATGTCAGACAGAGAAAGACAAACACTGTATGTTATCACTTATATGTGGAATCTTAATAATAAAACACATGTATATAACAAATGTATGAATGTATATAACAAAACAGAAACAGTTTCACAGATATAGAGAACAAACTAGTGGTTACCAGTGGGCAGAAGGAAGGGAGGGGCGAGACAGGGGTATGGAATTAAGAGACACAAACTACCATATACAAAATAAATAAGCAACAAGGATATATAGTGAAATATATATATAACAGGGAAATATAACCATTGTTTTGTAATAACTTTAAATAGACTGTAATCTATAAAATATTGAATTTGAAACTTATATAATATTGTAAATCAACTATACTTCAATTAAAAATAAAATAAATAAAAAGATTGGAGCCCTGGCTGTTTCACCCCTAGCTGTATCTGATGTTGGTGAAAATGCCTCTATTTCCCTACTGAATAATATGCCTGGCTTCTGGGATAAGGTATGTAGATAAAGGTAGAGATAGAGTTTGAGACAGGGAGAGAAAGATACAGATATATTCATATTAACAACTATCAATTAATGACTATTTTGAGGAAGTTTTTTCTGAAGTGAATGTTTCATATTGCCAAATTACTTTTAGACCTTTCCTTCCATTACCTGTACATATATTAATGTAATATATTAACAACTTTCTTAGTATTCAACCAACCTTTCATTCTAGAATGACCTTTGCTTGGTTATGGTGTGCTTTTTCTGTAAATGTTTTAGGATTCTGTTTACTAATAAGTTATTATTTTTGTATTAATATTCATAATTATATCCATCCGTACTTTTAAAAACTATTCTGATACTCTTAAAAGTATATTAAGTGCAAACTATTATAATGTATCTAGTATGGTTTGATTACTTAAATATTAAAATACATCACATTAAATACAGATTATATGGTTTAGAATTACTATAAACGTATTATATATTAATTTGTGGTTGACTACAAAGCAGCATTATTCATCTTTTTAAGTCTTTTTTTCTCATTCAAGCTTTTATCTTTATTTTTCTGTGAGATCTCACCAAAAGTAACTAATAAAAGCAAAAATGACTACCTATAATTTAAGAACACTCAAATTATAGATTACAGATTTTATCACCCACTCAAATTACTTAAATTGGGGAGGATACTTCATTCCAGCCAGCTATTTTGGCTTTTTTTAAATCAAAATTAAATACTGGCTTATTTTTTCAAAGGCATCATAGGCTAATGGTTAAAAATATAGATTTTGGAGCCACATGATACTTTATTTGCACCATAGTTCTATTGTTAACTGGGCATGAAACTTCATACAATTCAACTAACTTATCTAAACTCTTTACTCCTATACTTCGTAGAGTTATTTAAAATTAAATCAGGTAGTACACAGAAAGTACTTCACAGAGTCATACACATGGTAAGCAAAACACTCAATCTACAGAAAAAAAAAGGCAAAGTTGTAATTTTCAAAATTTATTAGATCAACTGAATTATTTTGTGTGCTTTTTTAAATTTAGGTCTGTAAGAATTTAGGTGATATTTATAATATGAACAGTATACTGAACTAAATATGCTTAAATATTTTGTAGCTTTTACCGTATCCTTAAGAAGAAAGTTTACTTTGGGACTCTTAGGGATTGCAGTACATAATGATTTAGAGTTAGTTTTAATCTGTTCAAAATATGTTATGATGTTTGAAATTTAAAAAAAAGGACAAAGACAAAACTAATGATGTGTCTGGGAAATATATTTTTTTCGTCCATGCCAGTGGCATACGGGGATTTAGTTCCCGGACCAGGGATCGAACCCATGCCCCCTGCAGTGGAAGCACAGAGTCCTAATCACTGGATCACCAGGGAAGTCCACTGGAAATATTTTTTAAGATGTAGATTATGTTTCAAATCTAATCTGACATATCTTTGTCTCTGTACACAACTAAGGAACGTTACAGAGCAATTCAGAGGGAGTTCAGATCCCACAGCTGCAGGCAACAAATTAATTTCAGAGCTCTGCTGGGGGTTTGAAAGGACCTTTAGTTCTGATGGGGTGATAAGTCTGACACAAGAGCTGGCACAGGAGAAGAATGGAGAGTTTTAAATGGCAAAGAGTAAATTGGCATGGAAACACATTTCTCAGTCCTCTGTAAATCAAAAGGATTCTAGAGCATAGTAGACAAAGACATGTTTTATCAATTGGCTATTAAATGCATGAAATTGTCAGGGCAATCATCTGATACTCCTCAATTAAACAGCTTGTGGTATATTGTTTTAATTGGCTTTATTAATTTTTATAAATATATTGACTATCAAAAATCAGGTATTCTGCCAAGCACAACACAGTAAGTCATTTAGAAATTTAAAGTTTCTGAAACAAATCAATTATACATAAATGACAAAATTCTAAATATGAAAAATATAAAGCTCTTAGAATTTATATAATTCCATAAAAATAATACAACTAATAAGTAGATTTGAATAAATTTGAATATTTTAACTCAAAATTTCTTTCATTACTAATCCAAAATATCTTCTATTTATATTTATATTGAAAAAATAATTATTTATTAATACTTACACAATTAATTAATAAAGAGCATCTTGGAAACTCTAGTAGGTATACTAGTAATACAGGTAGATGTCTTGATTTTTTCCACTCATTAAGTGCCAAAAACCAAGCTCAAAGATGAGCATATAGTATCCACTGAATAAGTATGTATACAGTAACTAAACTACTTAATAAAACTTATATTTATAGGTAAAAATTAAAATTTTTAAGCTAATACAAATATAGCTTGCATTTGTCTTACTAGGCATTAGTACAAATGTAATATGGAAGTCGCACTGAATGAGGAACTTGAGTACATGTCTAAGCATTTTTGCTGCTCACAATCATGAATATATCATTCCATGGAGGTTATAAATGAAACACACAAGTGAATAAGTCCGTGTTGAAAAGGAGATGTATAACTTTTACATTATGGAAGCTGATAAAATTACCCTTTTTGCTCTTTGTTGTATATGAAAATGCTTAAAATATTCAAAGAAAAAGTAAGATTCCTCCCAGATGGTAGGCACCTTTAGGAAATCTCTGGCATTTATCAAATTTGGAATTTAAAGTAAACTCTGCTTTCAAAAATGCCAGATGTCCACAAAAGAATATAATTTTCTGTAACATATTCATGGAACAATTAGTGACTAAGTCTCCTGAGTAAGAGATCAGAAACAAGTATCATTAGAAACATTAAAAAGTCTTTTTCTAAGCAAGTCAGTTCAGTAAAGTGATAACATTTTCTGGTTTTAGAAAGAAATCTTTGCTATAAAAACTATTTAAAGTCTGTGTTTTATGAATATGTTCATTAAAATAAGACACTCTATAAATTTCTGCATTGATTTACCCTGAATTAAAATATATTTTAAATATATATTTTAAAATATTTCTAAGCATAAGTGGATCTCCTTTAGCAATAAGTGGGAAGGCACAAATGCACAAGTGTTCATCAACCTGGTAGAATGCATTTGATAAAATTATTAACAAATTGAATATATTTTTTTCAGTGAAGAATGGACATATGCTGTCAGTGAGAACAGCAGGTATAAGATAGATGAGTAAAGAAGAAAAAGTGTAAAACATTTACTAGAGAAAAAATTAGACACATCGGACAGCTGGACAGTAAGTGTAAATATACGATTAATGGCCATGAATTTATGGAGAGACTAGACCACATGCTACTATGTTGTTCCTCAGAAAAATTCATCTATTTGGGAATAGAGATGCAGTAAACAGAAAATCAGTTTTCCAAAGGAAAACAAGGAAGCAAGAGAAGGATAAGGTTGTTGAGGGTATATGAATGGACCATGGAGTTTGCTGGGAATAATACAGTGAAAAAGCGTTACGGAGTCATGGAAGCTTTAAAGATGTCATAATTGACTGTAAATCATGGTGAAGTCAAATTATTTAGTTTTGAAACAAGAAAGAATGAGTTGTGGGCTTCCCTGGTGGCGCAGTGGTTGAGAGTCCACCTGCCGATGCGGGGGACACGGGATCGTGCCCCGGTCCGGGAAGATCCCACTTGCCGCGGAGCGGCTGGGCCCGTGAGCCATGGCCGCTAAGCCTGTGCGTCCGAAGCCCGTGCTCTGCAACAAGAGAGGCCACAACAGTGAGAGCACTGCGTACTGCCAAAAAAAAAAAAAGAATGAGTTGCAATAGTAGGAACTGGAAATCAAAAAGGGAGTTGTTTGGAGTGGAGTTATGGAAGATTTCAGTTTTGGGCAATTACAAGTTCTAGGGATGATCATGAGAGTGAGTCATTGAGTTTGAACTGAAGAGAAAAATCACTGCAGAAGAAAAGATGAAGGAATTGAGAGGCCAGGAAATGGGGACAATCATCTATTGGGTTGGGCTGGCCAAAAAGTTCATTCAGTTTTCTGTAAGCTATTACAGAAAAACCCGGACGAACTTTTTGGCCAACCCAGTACGTGGATATTTAGCATGGATTATGATAAGAAGTGTGATGAAACAGAAGAATGATATTTAGTGCTAAAAGCTACAAATCCAATGTAGATATGATACTTGTACACTGAACAACAGAGCAGACCCTTTGTAAAGCAGGAAACTACAGGGAATATAAAGAGAAGTAGGTAGAAACACGCTCACAATTAGATATTTTAAAAAACAACTCTCAGCATAAGAAAGGTCAAGTGGCCAAAAGTGTAAATAAGGATAGAGAAGACTTAAGCCTCATAATCAATAACATAATCATTAAGGAGATTGCCTAACTACCTTCTATCTTTATCTATCTATCTATATCTATATCTATATCTATCTATCTATCATCTATCTATCTATCTAGAGATCTTTATAATACATTATATCTCTAAAAGGCATTGAGTCAATGCCATAAAGTAGAATTATTAAAATTAAACTCTGGTCACAATGTAATAAAATTCAAAATTGGTAATAGAAAGTTAAAAGGGCTTCACTATGGAAATAAAGGTATCTGCCTATTAAACAACACTTGGATTTCCAGCTGAAAGGGGATATATAAACCAAAATTACAAAATGGTATAAAATAATAACAATAAAAACACTTCATACCCAAACATATGGGAAATATTTAAGGCAGTGATCAGAGGGAGGCACGTAGACTTGAACATGTGTAGTAATTAAAGGAAAGAATGAAAATTAATAAATTCCCAGCTATAAACCAGAAACAGAAAAACAAATAAGCTAAAGGAAATCATAAGAAAGGCAAAAATAAAGATAAAAACAAATGAATAAGATAGAGAAAAGAAAAATGAGAACTTCAATTGTCATGTCAAAATGCTGGTCCTTGGAATAGCTCATAGTATATTCAAATCACTACCTAATGTAATTGAGTAAAAAAAAGTATAAATAAAAAGATACAAAATAAGAAAAAAACAAGGGAAAATAACTGTTGAAACAAAAGCAAATTTATTAAAAGGAGCTTATTCTGAAGACTTCTATGTAAATTAATTTAAAAAGTTAACTGAAATGTGTAATTTCCTAAGAAAGCACAGTTTATGAAAATTAATTCCATTAGTGATAGAAAACCTAAATCAATTACCACTGAAGAAACAGAGAAAGGTATGTACCAGACAGATTGTTTTACAAGGGAATTCACTCAGCCTTCAAAAACAGATCAGTTCTTAATGTTACATATAGTTTTCCAGAGCATGGAAACTGAAAAAGAGTTCCAATTTTTATTAGCAAAATATATAATATGAATATCTAAGTCAGATAAAGGTGGCACAAAAAAGTGCAAAACAATATTACTTGTAATACCAAGGTAAATATCCTAAATAGAATTTTAGCAAGCAGAATTCAGTATCACATTAAGAAAATAATAATGCATAACCAAGTAGGGTTTATTTAAGGAATGCAATGTTGTTTAAATATTGGGAAACCCACTGACACAATATAGCATATTAATAGACCTAAGAAACATATAATTATTTTTATAGACTTTAAAAGACTTTGACAAACCCATTTGTTTCTTTACAAAACACTTAAAAATAGGAATTGATGGAGCTTTCTTAGATGATATATTTACCTTGTTCCTTAACCTAGCATCTTAGTTAAATAGAGACTAACTAAAGACTTTCCACTAATATAAGGAAAAAGGCAAGTATGCACACTCTTTTCACTGCCAGTTATAATTCTTCTAAAAGTATCACCAAATGCAAACAGAAAAAATCAATTAGAATCTTAAGAACTGGGAAAGAAATACTAAAACTACTTCTAAGTGCTGTATACCTAGAAAATCCTGAAGAATCAATGGAAAAAACCTCCAAACCCACCATTTTCAGTTAACAATAAAAGAATTTAGTAAGGTAGCAAGAGATAAAATTAACTTACAGAAATAAGTAAACTTCATAGATTACACAAACAGTAACTAGATAGATGATGTAATGGCAGAGAAAACCCCACTTGTGATAACAAAACACAGATCAAATACATAGGAATAAACTTAAAAACTGTGCAAAATTTATATGAGGAAAACATTAAAGTCTTCCTCTAAGTCACAGCGTAATCTTGAGCAAATGGAAGGACATCTCCCTACTCTCAGACAGAATAACTGAATATCAAAAAAATGACAAATTGTCTTATGATAACTTATAATATTCCAATAAAATGCTGATACACTATTGTTGGACCTAATCAATTAGATGATATGTTTATATGAATAAATAAGTAGGTAATAGTACCTAGGCAAACTCCATAAGAAAAAAGCTCTTAGAGGAAGAGGTGTCTTGCCCTACCAGTTATTAAAAGATTAGAATTAGAATGTCATTTTAATTTTCACTTCTAATAACATTGACTACTTCTAATCTTAGCTATTTGAACTTCCTCTTCTGTAAGTCTGTCATGTTCTTTCATAGGGGCATGAGAAATTTTTTGCTTATTGATATATGCAAGTTTGTATGTCACATTAACATTACACAGGCCAATTTATTGTGAATATTTTTCCCAGTCTAAGGTTTGCAATTATTATGTCATTCACATTGTCAAATACATTAACCTTTGCTTTCTTTGATGTTTTGTTAGAAGGCTTTCTTCAATCATCTATATCATCTATATTTTCATCATAATCATCTATATTTTCCCATGACATTTGGATATCATAGTATTAGCTTTAACTCTAATCCATCTAGAACTTATTTTGAAATATAATGAACTGTTATCAAAATATATTTTCCAAGTATCTAGTAAATTTTTCCAATTCAATGTACCAAATAATGTACTAATTCTCTATTGATTTTGTTTTCGTTCTACTTTAAGACTTACAGCCATCAAAATTCAAACAATAAGGAATTCTATAATGTAAAATGTAAAACTACCCTTCCTGCTCTCAATTCTAATCCCCAGAGGTAACCATTTTAAACATTTTAGTGTATATTCCCAATGATTCTTGACATATTCTTTACTGCATATAAATTTATTTCTTTTCATAACTAGAGTCAACTTCTGACCCATTTTATTTTGTCATCGGACCTGGTGATGGGCAAAAGTGGTAAAAAATATATTTTGTAATATTTGATAAAAATTTGGACTGGCCTGCCTAAGAATTCCTAGGATTTAGTGATTAATTTAGGATTTGTGTTAATTGTATTAATGGTCACGTTTGAATGCTAACATTTTGGCCAGAGGCAATTACAAAACTTCTTTGACAAAGAAGCATATAATTTGATCCTCAGAAAAAGCTATAAAGGTTCAGAGAACAGAGTTAGAAAGAGGTTCTGAGTATGCAAATATGCAATATTCTAAAATCAGAAACTGTTCAGGCCTAGCCACCCTGATAGCATTGATGGGGGTCACACTATGAATGATTATCCATATTTTACCATGTCTTGCTCTATTGTTCCCATATGACTTATTGTCCGATAGGGTTGTTCCGTAAACGTAATGAAGCCCCAGAGTTTATCCATACATATGTTATGGTTTCACTTGTCAGTCATTCCCTGAGAGATGCTTCTAGCTTTCTGCTAAGTATTCCAGTTCTACTGACACCTCACTAGTTCTCAGGACCTGGGGAGAATCGTTCCTTCTTGGTTACACATGCTCACTGTACAGCTTTACCATTTCCTGAGCCTTACCTTGCTGACTTTTGGGAAAAGATTAATGAGTTAAAGTGACAGAAGGAATGAATAATTCCTCCAGCCTTTCTTACTACACAATAATAAAAGGGACCCTAGGGATGTGTTGTTTGTGTAATGGAATCTTCCTGCTAAACCAGAGCTAAGCTTCTGTTAAACTGATGATGGAATTAGGCATCATTACCCCCTTGAGATCTTCCAAGAATATGTACAGAACTTTTTTATATCCCAGAGCTTCTGTCTGTACCAGTATCATTTATTTTTCATAAGAACCAAGACCTGTGGAAAAACTCTAAGACCCAAGAGAGAAGGCTCACAAATATATAGAACTGTCTGACAGTCACCAACTAAAGTAAAATACCATGATATCACAGCACATAGGCCATTGTTTGGCACAAAGCAGGCACAAGCCGAATGTGAGATGATTATATATATGAGTCTCATATATATAATCATAATATTATATATATGAGTCTACTCCTTCCCTGGGACTCCTATTACACACATCAGCTCACATAGGACCCTTAAAGTCAGAAGAAGGAGGTGTCACAAGCAGTCATTATTAGTGATCAAGAATATTTGAGGAGGAGTTTCCAAGAAAGAAAACAGCAACAAATTTTTTGCTAGGTGAAAAGATAAGTGCTGAGAGCAACAAGATTTATAAATGTGACATATGAATACTCACCAGTGGGCAAAGTATTAAATATATGACTGAGTTGCATGAAGCAGTTTTGTAAAGTTACTTATGGCCCTCTCATTCCTTGGAATACACAGGAGTGTCCAGGGGTTTTTTCCAGAGACGAGATTCAAATCGAACAGCTAGAATTGTGTACTAAGATGCATTACTGTCCTCCAGTGACTAAAGTTTTGATACTAGGTATGACTCATTAGGTCTGACTTTTTCTTCTCTCAGGATCACTTCTCTCCCAGAAAGCTGCTCTGTCCTGAGAAGAAACACGTGGAATCACCCTACAATTTCATGCGCCTGTTTACAACCCAGCAGAGATACAACTTATGTTCAATTCCCAGAAATTTTCCTAACCTTATGAAGAATGATATCTATTGGGTCTGGCCCAACCATCCTCCAAATATAAACCCTGTGGTAGATGTCAGAAAGCTATAATTCAAGCTGAAATCTCTGTTATGTATAAGCCATTTCAAAATTAGTTTTATAAAACCAATTAACGTTCAGAGTTAATTGCAGTATCAAAAGTAAAAAGCTCTAATTTTGAAGAAAATTGATGTAAAATGGGGCTTTTTGCTAAATCAATGAGAATATAATAGAAATGGTCCCAACAAGAGTGTAGAAGAGAGAAAAATGGCAGAAAAATAATGTTTCAAAAATAACAACTTAGAATTTTTCAGAATTAAAGAAAAATATAAATGCTCAAGTTAAAACAAGAAATCATGTTCAGAGTAGATAGAAGCCAATTCAAAGTAGACATCTTGATGAAACTGTTAAACATCAAAGACAAAAAGAAAATTATAAAACTAACCTGACAGGTAAAAAATTGGATTAACAAAAGTGGTGATAGTCACACAGGAAAAAAATACTTTTGTGACAATAGAAATACAATGAAATGCAAATTTCAAAGAGCTGAAACAAAGTAACTATCAACTTGGAGTTCCAATTCTATCAAACTTGAAACTCTGTAATGCGAGTGGAAAATAAAGACATTTTTAGACAAAGGCTAAGAGAATTTGTTTCCATAGATCCTTATAGAAACATAAAAGGATATGCTTAAGTAAGAAGAAAAATATGCCCAGGAAGAAGGGTTAAGATGTGAGAGGGAATGGAAATCAAAGAAACTCGTAAACAGTTGTCTAAAACTGAACAAGTATTAAATATAAAAATAATAAGTATGATTAATATTTGAAAATGCTTTTAATTATTGTTTTGTGTTTCAGTTTCCCCAAAACTGATCTGCCCAGACATACTGAGAGTAATCCTGAACCACTGTCAAAAGCATAAGAACCAGTAAGTCACCAAGTAAAGGAAAGTTGATGTAGGTGTCAGTATTGACAGGCTGAAAGACTAATGATTCTTACAGTTGAGGCAGTTTCAATTCTTTTCTTTCTACAAAATTAAAGGTAGACTGAATTGAGATGTCTGTTTGTATAACATTAAAAATAACTTTAATAATAGGTAGATCACTATGAATGTCATTATTGTTATAACAAATTGTGATTGCTAAATAAAAATTCCATTCCCATCTACTTATTTAGGACTTATGCAGTACTTGTAGTCATAAAAACAAGTAATGGGAATACAACTGAAATGTATTTTACCCTAGCATATATCCTTGGATATAGGAGACATTGGAGGGGCAATAATAAAATAACCCTCAAGTTTGTTTCTAATGAAATATTATTTTGTTTAATAATTTAAAAATATGTATTATATATAAAGCTTTCCAACTATTATAATTATAATTGTAATAATAAATAATTTGACAAGAAAATAATGTTTACAGCCTTATGGTGAAAAATATTAAGATTTTAAAAATTAAATTTATTTATTTTTGCAGAGATATATGAGACTTTTAAGCATAATTATGTTCGGATAACATTCTATGAGAAAATAAAATTAAAATGCAAGTTCAGAAACAGTATGAAACTCAAAAAATCTGACTGTTAAAAATCTTTATTATTTAAATAGATTATGGTAAGGATTGAATTGGTATGGTATGTAGATTC
This sequence comes from Neophocaena asiaeorientalis asiaeorientalis, assembly GCF_003031525.2. Lineage (NCBI taxonomy): Eukaryota > Metazoa > Chordata > Mammalia > Artiodactyla > Phocoenidae > Neophocaena > Neophocaena asiaeorientalis. Next base: position 105,141 of record NW_020173654.1, read on the forward strand.
CATTATATATATTTAAAATAGCTTTACAGTCATTCTATATTTACATAAAGATCATTTGTAGCTATTTAAAATTACATAAAAATATTTAGATGCTGACTTTGTATGCTGGGAACACATACTTTTTTCATTTTCTTAACCGTATATTAGCAAACGAATTGTTGAACACTATTCTAAAGAGTCCCTTTTTTTCTAGAAGAAGATAGAGCTATTCATTATTTTCAAACTTATTAAGGGTAGCTATTGAAATAACAATACTATAGGATATAACTTCCATACTCCTAGCAAGAAATCAGAGGAATAAAGTGAATACATTCAACCCAGAAAGAAGAAAAGGTGGGGGAAATACGCAATGAAAAGTGATGGCAAATAAACTTCTGTCCTACTTCAAGGTGCACAGAATTAAATAAAACATGTGTCCCCTATCTCCAACACGATCCAGTAACAAGTCTCTAGGATTCAAGAAGGTCAAGTATATATGCCCTTAATTGAGGCTCCAGGGATGATCTGGATAAGGATTGATACAATGCCTGGCTCACAATTGGAAACAGTAAGACTGACCTAGCAAAATGATCTTATTTCATCATTGGAAACATTTCTCCCCCCAGATGATCAGTCTCCTGATAGAGGCTTTTTAACATTTTTTTTCTTCTTATAAAAAGCAGCATACAATTATTGTAGATATAAATAAATAAGAACAACAGCAACAAAAATACCAATGCATGCATAACCGTACAATGTAGAACTAGTCATTATTAAGACCTCGGTCTATATTCTATGCATATATTCTTAAGAGATTCCATATATATCCAAAAAAGACTAATATTGTATGTATTGATTTGTGCTACAGCCATGGGAAGCTACTGACATACTTAAGCAGGGATGTCTGCGCTCAGTGGCAGAACTAAAATGGGTGGATACAAAAAAAGCCAGTCTACTGGAGGGGGACCAGTTACGAGACCACTTGAGTATTGCAGAGAGACAGGTATGAATTAGTGCAGTAAAAGGCAGAGTGAACAGTATTTTATGATTCATTGCATATAGAACTATTGTAAGGAATAGGGGAGAGGGAGAAATTTTAAATGATTCCCAGTGTTCTGGCTTAATCTCCTAAATTTAATATTTTAGATAAACCACACAAAGACAATTATCAGTTATTTTAATGCGATAACAGCCACACATTAGTGCACAGTTATAAGTTCTCTGAGCATATATATAAATGAGCAAGTATAATTATTCTGAATTTAAGAAATTATAATAAAATTACATGGAAGTTAATATCACACATATTAATCATGATTTTTTTTCCTTTGAGTAATGCATACATATTTAATACCTTTAGCCTAAAAAGATTAAACTCTACCATACAAAAATGTTTGATATTTACATATGGGTTCTACTTTTCTAAATAATTTTCAGGCTTTAATAATAAAAATAAAGTTACAGTTAGTATTTCTGTCCTTTAAGTTAGCAAGTTGCTGTTATATTAATTTACTTTTGATTATACTTTGGGTTTTATTAGAAGATATACAATAGAGAACAAAACTCAAACTCTACTTCTAATAATTAGAAAATTATTCTATGTATTAATTTCTGTCCGGGCCTAATGGAGGGGAGGAGTAGAAAAATACTTCTGTATTATCTTGATTTGGTCACCTTTCTAAATTTTAATATCTTTGTTTCCTACAGCTTAACATAATTGTCCCCTGTACACAAGAAATAAAGTAGTGCTATATCTTGTATTTATAAACAAGGGCAGATATATCTTGTGCCTTTAGATGCTCCCAGAATTATTCCAATAAGACTATTAATTTATAGATTCTAATGAACTCTGAGCATTGCACAAAGCATAAAATCCTACGAGGAAATTTCCAGTTGTCATCTTTGTGTAAATTAACTTTCAAATCTGGCCAATTTTTTTATATGCATTAATTTCCTGGCCTTGTCCTTTAATTAATGTGTGGGCTTTAACTAGAAACACCTTTTCTTTAACGCAGATATTAACAATCAACAATTGCTGAGTTTTATTTTAAATGTTTTATATGTTTAGTATGAAAACAGAAGCAAAATATGAATGCACACTTTTATATCCTGAACTACTTTGTGCACTTCCCTATCGTCAATATCCTCGAAGCACATATTGATATTTTAAGAACACTTTTTAAGATGACACATATACCAATTGAGTCAAACTCAAATACTTGAGGTCATGTCTGGCTTAAGTGCCTGCTCTCAGATTCTCATCCATTGACAGATGTGAATCTCTGACCCTCTCATAGCTAGTAATCTGTGGGCAGAATGACAAAGGCCTAAATTTGCACTGTAGAAGAGATCAAGTAGAGATATTTGGGGATATAAAAGGGGTCAGGATCTTAGTTTGGTGATTGGCTGGAGATATAACTTTAAATAGAGAATAAAAAACAGGAAGGGAGAGGATAAATAATGAACATATGGAGTCTAAGGTCATCCTTGGATACGTCAGAGCCATTCATGTTTCCAGGTATTCTATCAATTCATGGATGTTATTGTGCAGGTATCGAGGCCACCATTGTCAGACTACTTGGGTTTTCATCCTGGTTCATCTGTGTGCTAGATGGTGGCATGGGCAGGTTGTTTAACCATTTGGGACCTTCACTTTCAAAGCTGTAAAGCTGCCATAATAATAACTATTGCCTCAGAGAATTCTGAGCCTTACATCAAAATAAATAGGAAAAGTACTTAGAAAACGTTAAGAGACAGTGAATGTATTCAGTAAATTCTACCTGTATTTATTCTGCCCTTAGCCTTTTGGTCAGAGTCTGTATAATCTCCCTTGGTCATTTTATTTACTGTGATGGTTTCCACTATCACCTGATGATTCAAGAATTTCTGTATCAAACAGACTTTGCCCTTGAGGTTTAAACTCATGCACTTAACTAGAAGTTACTGTTAAGGGAATAGCATAGAAAGAGAAGGAGGTTGTGTTTATCAATCAGGTTAGCGGAAGGAAAGAGAAAGCACACTCAGATTAGGATGTTTGAGGAAAATTTAAAACAAGGAATACTGGAAAGGGAGGATCTTTGACACAGGGCTGTTTCCCACATGACAGGGAATAGTGAAACACACTAGTGCTAGTAATGGTGGAGCCCTCAGGTCCCCAGAGACATCAGGAGGGAATGGTTTTCCTAACCCAGAAGGAGAACACTTAATGGAAAGGGCAATGTTAAAAGGATCATTAATCTTCAGCACAGGACACAGCCAGTCAGAAGTGACTACACAAGGAGGATGCCAAGGGAATAACTATCCAAAATATCTTGACCTAATTTCCCTACTTCCTCTACTGCCCCATCAGGGCCACCCGTTGGATGAACACCACCAGAAATCAGAGGGCAAGGAACCCAAAATAAATATCAGGGAGAAGGGTGGAGAATATATTTGCAGGGGCAAACTTACGATATCTGGCACACAATGTCTAACTGAGGGGCTATCAAAACAAGTAGAAACATCAAATAAGATAAATGCAAACAATAACTGTTAGCTTGTCAATAAGTTCTGGTTTGACACGTCTAGTTTCAAAAGGATCAGGAAAAGAATCAAAATAAATTATCTACATTCAATGTATCTTCATTTTATGTATATTTAAGATAAGGTAGAGGATAAGTACAAATAAAAAATATTTCCTTTTTTTTTTTTAAAGTAAGACTGGGGTATGGGTGTTAATTGCTTCCTCTTCCTGGAAATTCTTACCATCGCCATTATAGGTGCTTATACCTTGCCAATATTTTCTTCATTGCTCTTGAGGTCTGGCTGGAAAGATTACCCATGTCATCTATGACTAACTTTACTCTCTGTTTCTTCTTTTAAGTCCTGGGCAGTATGTTTTTAACTTAGTGTAAGGCGAGGACTTCAAATGAACATATTTTGTGAGCAGGAAATACAGATATTCTGAGAATGTTTCCCTTTATTGCTCTGACTTCCTATTGCTGTTTCTAACCTTTGATGGGAGTGGGCAATTTGTTCACTGAAATCCCTATTTGATAGCAAATCTTCACGGACAACGATGAGAATTAGACACGTTAAGCTTGGGGCCCTTAGAAATATTATCTGGCCTTTCCCCTTCTATGCCTCCTAATAAAGTCACATTTATTCATTCATTCAATATTCAGTACACACTTACTGAGAACTTCCTCTTTACCAGGCTCTTTTCTTGGTGCTAGGTATATTGAGGTAGACAAGACAGACAAAGTCCCTATTTTCACTGAACATTGCATTGAGACTAACTGATAGCTAATATAATAGACAGATTCATCATCTTTTCAAATTCCTCAGGGTTTTTCCACAAGCATTTTCATGGTGAGTCTACAAAGAGGCTTATTTTGACTCTGGTCATCCTGTCTCATCCCTTATACTCAAGATAAGCCAAATGCCTAAGGAACATCTGGAGGGGATTAAACAGCAATACTGTACTATTTGGAGGAAGCCAAATGAACAGACTGGTGTACTGCAGAGTTCATGCTTTAACCAAGGGAAATTTGCTTATTCACATTAAGAAGTAGTTCTCTCATTGGTAACATGGTCACACTTATCCTCCCTTATAAGCGTGCTGAGAATTGATGACAATATATAGAAGAATGCTAACACTCGTTGCAAAGTTATCTGAGCTTTCAAAGACTAAATTTTCTCATCTTTAAAATGAGAATAATATTACCTAACCCTATTCATATGAAATCCCTGAGCTTTGGTGTTCTCTACTAATGGGAGGTACAAAATTTTGACTGACTTCTCATTTCTCCTTGAGAGATGTTTATTCTTCACTCCCTTTTGAGAAATATTATGGATATGTGAGGCTTTAAATATTTTTTTAAAGTTGATAATAGAAGCTAGTAATATTCCAAAATAATAGCATTTCTGGTGCAACAGAAAGCATGAGAACTAAAATTAGACAATTTACAGTTAGGTCAAACTGCATAAATCACGTTCCACTTTTTGTGTTTTTTTTTTCTCAATTAAAATAACTGTTCCTGCCTTGAATAGGCATTCAACATTTTAAATCGTGGAAGTAATTGCTCCACAGGAGTAATCTTTTTTCTTTTCTGTTGCATTGACACATAATACTTCTAATCAAGCTGTGGTATTACCTACCTTAAATTTTACGTAAAGAATGGAAATAACTACCAATTTCATGATATTCAAGAGCCTGCAATATTATTGTACATAATAAATATTGTAGTAACATGTTTTTATTCTAACATATAAAACATAACATTAATCTCTATAATTCAGGCAGTCAGAGATGAGCATAATCTCACCTTTACTAAAAATGTTCATAATTTCTCCTAGTGATTAAATATGGAGAACTCACAAAATTATTTGGTATCCAAAGATATCCTTCAAACATCACAGAAGCTTATCAGTGATCCCCTTTCAGCATCTGTCACCAGCGTCTTTAACAGAAGTGCTGGAACATCTAAGGTGTTTCACGGGCAATTCAACCTGTTTAGGGTTGTCAACCTGCGCAGAGCCTTGGACACTTAAATCACTTCTCTTCATCAAAACATCCTGTCCCCGTATTTCATTCCCCGAAGCCCTGTGCTCTGACTACTGGCAAACACCTGAAAAATGTCCTCGGTCTAAGAAATTGTCTTCCTCTAAGAATGTCCACTTAAGTTAATGATTCAGGCCATCAACTCAAGTAAGAGCTTTCTGTGACCCTCAGTTGACATCAAGTCATCTGGATTTTCCCTGAGTGGAAAAACCAAGAGTAAAGTGAAAGGACAAGAATGTGGAGCCAGACAGACCTGTTTCTCTTGGCTGTGTACAGGTGTGCAAGTTATTCAAATGTTCTAAAACTCAATTTCTCATCTTTAAAACGAGAATAACATTATCTATCCTTTAGAATTGCTTTTTAGATTACATAAAGTTATATCTTTAAAGCACCCTATTATTGATAGTTCTCTGTCATCGATGTATCTTTTCCTCCTAGATGCAAATCCTGTCCTGTTTTTGTACTTTTCCCACTAAAGATCAAGTTTAGGACCATTTAGTATATACAAGCCTTTGGACATCAATTATGAAATTCCATTTCAACAAGTGTAAATGCTTACTGAAATAAGAGATTTAAATAATAAATTTGAATATTTACTTCTATAAAACTGAGGTGTTTACTTGCAATTATTTATTACTTCTAAAAGAAACATTTCTTTTTCTAAGCTCCAATCTCCCAAATATGTTGGCTTCAGAAACTGGATTTGATCCTTATTCTTTTGAGATACGAGTAGAGGGTGACACTCTCATTGCTTTTGTTGAGTAGCACAGTATTTCAGAATTTAAAATTTTGTTGGCTATAAATGTTATATTATTTTCCAGTTATATATCAGACTTCTTTAGGAACATTTTTGTAGAGATTTTTATATAATATTGTTTATTACAAAATAACCTGTGATTATAATTGCTTAGATGATTGGTAAATCAGAATTTGCTTACCAATTTTTTACATCACCGGTAGAATCCCATAGGACTGGGAATCCACCCACTTTTTTTTTTTTTTTTTTTTTTTTGCGGTACGCGGGCCTCTCACAGTTGTGGCCTCTCCCGTTGCGGAGCAACAGGCTTCGGACGCGCAGGCTCCGCGGCCACCGCTCACGGGCGCAGCCGCTCCGCGGTATGTGGGATCTTCCCGGACCGGGGCACGAACCCGTGTCTCCTGCATCGGCAGGCGGACTCTCAACCACTGCGCCACCAGGGAAGCCCCCACCCACGTTTTAATAATGCCTACGATGCCTTTGTCCAATGATGTTCTATCAAACCTGACAGGCCAAAAGTTTTTAATGACTTTCTCATGGGTAGCTTCATTTATGTTCTAGATGCATAGGTTCTTTCCTACATAACAGATGATTTATTAATATGAAGAAATTTTTTCATAATCTTGCTAGCTGGAAGTTAAAATGACCTTCTTTTAGAGAGACATTTTGCAACATGTTTTTTGGTACTTTGCAATTTCAAAATTATATATCTTTATTTCAACGTATAATGAGCTACTTGAAAACAAGGGCAAATCTTATTTGTTGTTTGTAATCTCTTCAGACCCCATCACCATGTTTGAGCTTAATCAATACTTTTCAATTAATTGGTGATACATTTTACGTGTCTTAATCAGACTCTTTCAGGTACTAAGAACCTAATACCTGATAATGCAGGTCTAAAATTTAATTTTAACAGCTTTATTGAGCTATAATTCACACGTTATAACATTTACCTATTTAAAGTATGCAATTCAACAATTTCTATTATACATACAGAGGTGTGCAACCATCAACATAATCTAATTTTAGAACATTACCACCATAGCACACAGAAACTCTGTACCCATTAGCTATCAGTTCCCACTTCCTCTTCCTGCTCCGCTTCCGTTCCCCCTCCACCAAGCAGCCCCAGACAATCATTAATCTACTTTATGTCTCTGTATATTTGCCTTTTCTGGACATTTCCTGTAAATGGTATCATATATGATGTGGTCTTTTATGACTAGCTTCTTTCACTTAGCATACTGTTTTAGAGATACTACATTCATGTAATGGCATGTAACAGCACTTCATTCCTTTTTATTGTAAAAATAATATCCCATTGTATGGAGATACCACATTTTGTTTATCCATTCATCAGTTGATGAATATTTCAACTGTTCACATTTTTCAGCTATTATGAATAATGCTGCTATGAGCAAACATATGCAAATTTTTGTGTGGGTATATGTTTGCATTTATCGTTGGTTGGTACCTCCAAGTGGAATTGTTGGAACATACTGAGTTTTCCATTCCAAGAAAAAATTAAATATAATGTGACAGAAACATCATTTGAATGATCATATTCACTTGTTTTATACCATGACTATTATATTAGTACGTGGCCAGACCATGTACTTAATATATGAATCTTGCATGTCTTAATTAAATGTGGCACGCTTGTGCTATTGTGTGCATTTTTTAATGGGTGCCCATTCTCACATCTGTATTTTTAAAAGTGCAAAGCTACAGCTTCCTAATCAATAGCTTAATTACAGAAGAGTAAAATATATGTACAGAGATGAAATAGGGCCTGCACCCATGGAATATTCAACAATGAGTTAGCTTGGCAACATAATTTATTTGTTGATCTTCTAAGACTTCAGATTAATTTTTATAACTGAGTATGTGTGGCAATTATATTTCTGTTTGGTTATGTTAAATATGTTTCTAACGATGAAAGTCTAACCACACATTTGCATAACATCTGAAGTCCTGGCAGTCAGTGGAACGTAATTTGAAAGCCAATAGTTCACTGCAAGCAGGCCAGTCCCACCGTATGCATTAATTTTTCTCTGTTGTTAATGCCCCTGGCATAGCCTTCCTTCTACTCCACCGATCCAAGTCATTCAAGTTACAGCTCATTTTACACCTACAACTAGTAACTTTCCCAGATTAGTTTTGCCCGTTAGCAATGCAACCACATATACTATTTCTTAACTTTCTTTGCATTATCCATAAAATCAATAAAACTCCTAGCTCATAGTAGATAATGACCCTTATGAAAAGCACATTGATTCTTTTCTTCTCGTATTGTTGTCTTATTTTTTCAATAGGTTGGAAGCAACAGGTTTTAGAAAATGAAGGTCTTATAAAAACGTTTTTCTTGTTCTTTGGGGTCTGAGAATTTCTACAAAAACATTTATTTAAAAAAAATTCTACTAGCCCGTCAATTATCATCTTAAAAAAATAAAACCCCATACATTTGTATTATAAAACAAAACTGTCTTTGTGGTAATACAGCATAGTTATGAAGTATAAATTATCTAAGTTTCCATAGAAAACCTGAGTTTCATAAGTCAATATTTCTCAAACTAGCATGCTTTTTTCCCCCCAAAGAGGTCTGTGCACTACTCTAGTTTGAGGAAAAATATGCAAACAAGAGTCATGTAAACTATGTGTAAAGATCGTTTTACCTGGAGCTAAAAATCTGTTAAATTTGTCAGTTAGACACTTTTTATTCCTCAGAGCTTTAAAAATCACCAGGCAGAGCAGGAAGTCTAGGTCTTAGCTGGGAAAAGTATTTTGATAGGAAAGTGGAGGAAGAGAAATGAGTGTTCTGGCAACTGGATATGTGTCATGAATAAAGCTCAGAGAGGAAGACCCAGGAGGAGACAGAGAAGATGGATGGGGAGACTATTAAATGATGCACCTGAGTATCATGAAGGAGAGAGAATAGACGAAGAGACAATATGAGATCAGAGGAGGGAAGGTGCCGGAGGCACAGATGCATTGCCTTTTGCTCAGTTTTAAATTTCACTCTCATGTTATAATGATCATATACTTAGACCAAGCTGTAAACACCCCATATCTTTACTTTTATCTAGTGCAATTTTCTTTTTCTAACTATATAAAATTTTGCCGGTGCTTAGTGTGTATAAAACTGCTAGAAAATCTTTAACTTAATACTGTACTAAATACATTCCCTAGTAAATGCTAAGAAAATACTGTCCATTTTTGTGAAATATGAGCATCAATTTAATAGCAGCACATCCTTTTGAAAGAAGACTGTATTTTAGAGTATTTGCGCATTTATGAGCATTGGAAGAGGTGGGGGGCAGTTAAAAGGGGATTCAAATAATCTTAGAAGTTCTTTTCATACTCAGAAATAATGATAAATGATTAAAAACGGCATTGAGATTTTCAAATTAGGTGAGAAAAGTCAGGCCCCAGGTTGTCATTTCAAATTACCTGTTGTACTTACTGTTTTTCTTAAATCCTTAGAAAAGATCTTTCTGATTTGGCACCACTGAGAATTCATGAGGATATTTGACTTTGATTCTGAAAGGATGGACAGATTTTCTGGCACGTTCTTTCTCCAATCCTGCATTTAAATCTTATAATTGACATGTGTGCCAGTCCTTTTCCTTTTGGCTCTGAGATCCATGCCTTGTTTTTACCTTGCTCTGCTCATAGGTCACAGAGCTGAAACCAGAAAATGACATTGTCTAGGTTTTCCTTGCCCACAAAGTTCCAAGTTAGTTTTGGCTAATAAGGGACACTGATGGGAGACCAGAGGGCAACAGGAAAGAGGGGTGTGTTTGCTTCTTGCCGTTTGACAATCATGGCATTAGCTTTAAATCTTGGACTTCAGATCTGACCAGGTGACCTTTTCTCCATGATTTACGGTCCAACCTGGTGGGCCCGCCTGCCTAAATCCTCAAGTGTCCGCTTATCACTTTTTACCCTCTGGGTGGCGCTAGCTCCCGAACTCTGGGACCACCAAATCCTTTCCCTCTCCCCAGCCCTAGATTTGATAAGGGCTGCCTGCAAGTGTTGACTCTGAGCTGCCTTATCTTCCTTACTCCTCTGTAATTAGTTCCTTGTGCTAAATCCCCTCTGCTGACACCACCAACATGGATTCTGTTTTTCTGACTGGAGGCTGACAGATAAAATATAGTTTAGCTGAATATACAAGCTTTGCAAGTTATATCCCTGTTTTAAACCTATGATGTGAGTTATTACTGCTTTACATATCCTCCCCATGAAACTATTATTTTTTCTCACACATATTCCATTAAGATTTAAACTAAAACGAACACATAACATTCCATCACACTACCATTGGATAAAGGAATTATTTTGACTTGTGAATTGTTTTTATCCACCTCAGTGTTCACACCATTGTTTATTTAAATAACACACCCTCTTCCACAGAATATCAAGGATGGCAGGGAGACTAATTTGCTTTTAATATACCCTTACGTCTAGAATCATGCTTGCCTACATTATGGCTGATTTGCACATTTAGAAAACAGATGAAGTGTAGAATTAAATGTGATGGAAATGTTGAAGTAATTCTGCCTTAAGATTCTCTATATGTGACCGTATCAAAGTCTTAAAATTCCTGATTTCCAAGCCTGTGATTTCCACTGCACAGCTGTGACATACGTCAAGTAACCATTGCTACTTATAATGGTTAAGAATTAAAAGTTTGCAAATAAATTATTTTGAATACATTAGAACATTTCAGTATTAGTTTTACAACAATATCTCAATCACTGGCATTTCACTAAAATGTTTCTTTTCAATGAGAGCTAAGCAGGTAACTTTGAATAAGGGCTGCAGGCAAGTTTGCATCAGGAGCAGTCTAGTAAGCTCACCTTTCACAGTTATTTACATTCCTGTGAACAGCTGTTTGCCTGTGACATTTGTATCTCCTCATCTCACACAACACTGTCGCTTGCTTTAAAAGTTATAGTTGCCCATCTTCCTTCTGGTTCTTGAACATGGCAAGCTTATGCCTTCCACAGAGAAAGCTTTGCCTCAGTCCCTGCACTTCCCTCTGCCTGTGTCTTTGCAAGACTGGTTCTTTCTCCCAGCATAGGGCTCAGCTCTCTGTCTCAAAGAAACTCCTTGACTAAATGATCTGGATGATCTCACACTCCACATGCTGGTCACTCTCTTTCGAGATTTTGTTTGTTTTCCACAGTATAGATCACTGAAATCATTTTCCAGAATGTTTTTATCTTCCTAATTATTTTCCAACTTTTGGATATAAACCCCATGAGAAGAAGGACCTTGTGTGTCTTGTTCACTGCTGTAAGGCTATCTCCTCAAACAGAACTTGACATATAGTAGGCACTAAAAGACTGTTTGAGTAAACCTGACCTATGACTTAGCATCTTATAAACATAGATACAGACCAATTCTATGTGTTATGACAGGTTTCTTAATCACTTGCCATAGCTAATTTTAAAACTAAACTTTCTTAATCATCTGCCCTAGCTAATTTAAAAACTAAACTATTGGTCTAACTGTCATGTTTTACAGATAAAAACACTGAGATTCAGAACATTTATCATGGTAGCCAAATATTACCCAAATAGTGGTGAATTCAGGATTAGGACAAAGATCTCCATACAACTGCTTTCATGTTTCCACCTATTATATAATATCTTCCTTAAGTATCAGACAATGTTAATTAACATTAGATAATAAATAATAATCAGAGGCATTAAAGCATCACAACACAGGCATATAATATATAAACATATGATTCACATCTATTATACACTATTCCTACTAAATATTTAGTTAAGCATAGTATAGTTTCAACGTCAAAAACTGAGAAAGGTTCTCATCCAAAAGGAAAACATGCCCATCTGTCACTGAAGAATCATTCCAAAAACATACGGCCAAGGCATTGTTTTCTTTGCCTATATTTCTCTGTATCAAGGAGAGATTTTCAAAATGGTGACTTTGTTCATTCTTTCCAAAGTAGCTTCCGAAGCACCTAAACATGCTTATAGGCAGTCTTTGAATTCTGATTGTGGGGAAAGAAGGAAGGTCTTGAATCTCACGTTTTTGGTTTTCTCTTGATTGTTTTGTCTTAAGTCAAGGCACTGAAGTAGACAGGAGGTAGAGGGATAGTTATTTAAGGGCAAAAGGGTAGTATGTGTAAATGAGGGGGAAAAATGGGGATTGCATTTTAGAGACTGATTTTAATTGGAAATTCACTGCCTTTTCACATTTCTCAACTACCTTTTCTACCTCATTAGTCATTGTGGAACACAGATATACTATATAATAAATTAAAAGAAGTAGAAATTGAGAAAAAATGTAGGGGCTAATCAGACACCATAGAATTAGGGAGACTGTGTAAGATAAATAATCACAATTCAAGGACCCAAAGAGAATTACTGCTCTTTTTGATTTGGAGCATCAGCTGTACAGTTACTAAACTTTGTGACCACAAGATGTATTCAAACAAAAGTTAGCTACTTATAGATATGCCCTAATGTCATATGCAGCTCCTTCTAGACCCTGTGAGTTGTGTATACATCTTCCCTCCACTGCTCTCATTCTCAAAAATCCAACCCTTACTAAATAGATCTTTAATTTTTCTCATTCTCTCCATCATCTCTGCCACGACCTTTGCCCATGTTGCCACCATCTCTCACCTGAACTTCTGGGCTCATCTTCTCGTTCTTACAACTCCAAATTTACTTCTCTCCAATTCTTTTTCATTTTTTTTTTTATAGCCAGAGTGACTTTTTCTATATAAATCAGTTTATATGACTCCCTTATTTAAAACCCCTCAATAACATCTCACTGCCATTAGATGGTCGTGTGGACCTAGGTTATCAGATCTACCACTCTAACCTCAGCTAGTCCTACATGGCACCTTGCTTGCCAGGCTCCAGCATTCTTTCATTTTCGTGAATTTTCCATGTTTCTGTCTGCTTAGGGTCTTTGTTATTCCTCTCACTCTTGAGCTGGCTAACAATATCAGGTTTTAGATTAAACATTATTTTATGATTGAAACTTTCCCTGACTCCTACCCTATTCTGAATTATTCTGAATTATTCTTCTCTTTTATAAAGATATTTTTATATTCCTCCAAAAAACATAACAAAACTTTTAATTATGCATGCATTTATTTGGTCAATGTCTGCCTCAAGTAGGTTTTCAGTGTGAGGATTATTTTCCATATATATATTTTTAAGATTATTTTGATGTGGACCATTTTTTTTAACATCTTTATTGGAGTATAATTGGTTTACAATGGTGTGTTAGTTTCTGCTTTATAACAAAGTGAATCAGCTATACATATACATATATCTCCATATCTCCTCCCTCTTGCATCTCCCTCCCACCCTCCCTATCCCACCCCTCTAGGTGGTCACAAAGCACTGAGCTGATCTCCCTGTGCTATGCGGCTGCTTCCCACTAGCTATCTATTTTACATTTGGTAGTGTATATGTGTCCATGCCACACTCTCACTTCATGATGTGGACCATTTTTAAAGTGTTTATTGAATTTGTTATAATATTGCTTCTGTTTTAGTTTTTGGTTTTATGGCCACGAGGCATATGGGATCTTAGCTCCCCTACCAGGGATCAAACCCACCCCCACTGCATTGGAAGGTGAAGTCTTAACTACCGCCAGGGAAGTCCCTATTTTCTGTCCTTTATACACAACACAGAGCACACTGCTTAGCTGTTAATGAATTCTCAATAGTGTAGTGTAATTCAAGTTTTGGAATCAACTATTACAGAGATACAGTGGTAAAAATCCACCAGTCATTCATTCAAACAACCAACAAACATTTATTCAGCATTTATCTATACGAGAAATTCACATGAGCATTTATAATACAAAGCTTTAAAATAACGACTCAAATTACACTTCCTCATTAGATATTCTGACATGTGGCTTTAGGAGGGGACCTCTTTAAAAAATAAATAAAAACAAACAAACAAAATATGTGGTTTCGACATGAACATCATCAAGTAAGTGACTATTTCTATACCTTCTATTTTGATAGTTTAGACATCCAGCCTTTGGTCATTGAGGAAGTCCGGCTCAGAACTTGAGTTAATCAAAAGTGGATTAACTTTCATAAAAATGTCCCACATGCTACCTCATTGAGCTTAGTATCAGAGACGAGGAACATTGTCAAACTTTTACTCTACAGAAAGGCCAGATGCAAAATTTACATTAATTATATTAGAAACATATTTGTTATTTAAGACACTCCTGCTATTATCTATAAGTAAAAATAGTTAAAGCTAAACAGCATACTTCTGAAAATACTCACATACATGAAATATATTGATGTGCATATATTGCAAAAGAGATTTAGATATATACTGATTTGCAAAGTAGATTACCAGTGTGACTGTATTGCTATGTCATTTCAAAATATGAACAATTACTATAGGCATAACAACTACGATAATATATGGGAGAAAAAAATCACTCACTTAGAAAGTGTGCTTATAGCTCTCACAAGAGATAAACAGAGTAAAAAATCAATGAATTAACCAGAAGATTCTTGCTTAGATATACAGGCTTTGAATACAGTAGGTTGATGACTCTGAAAGGCAAAGTTAACTTCTAATTGTACAACAAAATAAAGAAAGATAAGAAAGGGTTGATTTTAGTGACCCAGATGGATCTCTATGTATAATTGACTCTGTATCATATTCTGTAAATGGACAAAATTATATTTGGGGATCGTAACATGGGTATTCTGTATAATTCTAACTTAGCATAAAAAATAAATAGGATCAGCCTTAAAAAGGAAGGAAATTCTGACACAGGCTACAGTATGGATGAACCTTGAGAACATTATGCTATGTGAAATAAGCCAGTCACAGAAGAAAAAATATTATATAATTCCATCTATATGAGGAGCTTAGAGCAGTCAAATTCATAGAGACAGAAAGGAGAATAGAAGCTGCTAGGGGCTGAGGGGAGGAGGAATGGTTACAGAGTTTCAGACTGAGATGATGAAAATGTTCTAGAGATAGAGCAGTGATGGTTATACAACAATGAATGTACTTAAAGCCACTGAACTGTACACTTTAAAATTATTAAAATTATAAACTTTATGTTATATATACTTTAACACAATAAAAATTTAATAAATAAATAAGCAGGAGTTAGAGTTTCAATGAAGCTTTCATTTCAAACACACTTCTACTGCTTCTACTTCACACTGCTACTCTCTAACAGAAAAGTTAAAACAAATAGAAATCTTTAGTTTGTCAGTTTAAATCAAATGATAGTGCTGACTTTTTCTTCAATGTGTTTTTCTTTATTTTTTTTCAAAAGCAATTTTAAAAACAGAGTCAAGAAGTTTGTGTTCTTCAAAACAACTATGATTCCTGAAGAAAAAAAATTAAAAAGCTAAAGAGCATTTGGATCACAAACCATTGCATTATGCAATTAAAATAATGTGATTACTGACATAACCAATGGGTTTTGTTTTTTGCTATTCTTCCGATTTACTTTTCAAATTAGAAATATTTTTACTTAATGATAGTTATAAGAACATAAGCATTTTTTCCTTAGAAACAACTCTGCAATTCTTTTTTTCTCTATTTTTTTAATTGAAGTATAGTTGATTTACAATGTTATGCTAATGAAGGAGTCATCCTTAAAACATATTTCTTCTCTTGAAAAAAAACCAAAAAGCTAAACTTTTTGTATAAACATTGTCATATTATTTTAAGCTATAAGACATAAAAAATACATTAGCATTCTGTTACTTAGTAAAACTCTTAAGTTTGTGTCTCCTTCAATTTAGAAAACTTTTGGTTCATTTCACACAATGCCTAACTATGCTGAAACCAAGATCAAGTCTCTAATGACATACCAAGAGAAGATGGAGAATACAAAATTTCACTTTGCTGCCTATAGTATATAAAGTCCAAGATTACAAAAGAGTAATTGTATATTTCTTACTTCCCCCAAACTCAAAAATCCCTGAGGGTATGGGCCATATCTATTATTGTAGACCATTGTAAACCTGCCGTCTAATAAAACATCTAGCACATAGTTAATCTTCATTAAATATCTGTCTCACAAATAAACACTATTTTAATAGTAGCATGCTAGAATTACCTGATTATATGTAAAGATATTCAGTATTAGTCATCAATGAAACACAGCCCTTCAACAAAATCCTAGAAATGTGTTGTCTTTCCAATACAAATACTTTCAACATACCCAGATGATCTAGGGGAAGGAGAGCCAGCAAGTGTCATATTTTAATCACACAGTATCTCAGAAGGAAAGCTGAAAGACGTTGACAGCAGGGAGGTGATGAGTGAAAATATACTTCACCTTCCTCAAAGGCAGAGGCATGCATCTCTTGTTCGTAATTGTATGTACATCCTCAACACCAAGCCAGTGTTGAGCGTACAGTTGACATTAAAAAATCGACTCGCATTAAAGGATGACATGTGTTGTTTGGTTAGTATCAAATTCTAATTGACACTGAGGGCTAGTAATGGAAAGAATACTATGGACTGTGTTCTCAGAGACCCCACTCAAATCCTAACTCTTAATATTATACTACTGAGAAACCCAGTCTCAGTTTCCTCTGCCATAAAATTCAAAAGTATTGATAGTTCAGATCCCCTGGTATTTGAGGTGGGGGTGTTAAAGATAATGTATGTAAGGCAACCAGTAGACAGTCTGGCACATAGATTGTACCTAATGCACAACAGCTATTATAATTATGTGTGTTTCCCTTTGGATCCATGGGTATGTGTGCATATGAATGTCTAATTCATATAGATAAAAAAATGTGGTGAAATATTCAAATGAATTGCATTTGCAGTTTAAATAGATAATCTCAGCATAAGTGCTGCCAGGGTTTGCCTTCTGCAGCTGTTCTGTTTAAATAATTCAGCTAATCATCAGGTAAAAACACATACTCTGCATTAACTTTAAAGAAGTACACGACAGTGAGCATCTTAATGACTAAGCTAACATTTTACTGTTTCATTTTCTTGAGCTATTAATTTTGATCAAATATTACAACCAACCATGGTGGAAATTTCTCACAGAGGCTAATGTATTCAATAAACAACTATGCTGCATATTAAAAAGCTCACTAAGGATGTACACATGACAAGGTAGCAAAATACTCAGCTGCAACTACAAGGATGACATAATTTTCATTAAAATAGTTGAATTAGTAGAGTGTTTGGCATTCGAAAACTTGATGGATATAGGCTACAAGTAAGAAAAAATATTTTTATCGTTTGAATTATTAGTTGAGTAGCACTTAATCAGGTGCATGTGAGAAAAATAAAATCATAACAAATAAATAGCATTTACAACCTAGATGTTAAGCTCTTATTATAAGCTGCAAAAGTCAAGATTTACTTCAAATTTTAAGATAAAGTTAGAATTATTATGCTTTGCATCAAATAAATCCATTAAAATTTTTTTACTATTAATGATAAATTCTTACTATTACTTACTATTTTAACATTAGCAATTTTATCAACAACTTTCCTCCAGTTGATAAGGTAGCATGATAATACCATAGACCATAGGAACATAATAATATGAAAATATGCTTCTACGATATTGCACTGATGGGCTCTTAGATCTCATTACTTTATGTTAATCCACAAAGGGTGTGGTTAATTGGAAGGAATTCTAGAACACATTATTAGCTCACCTCTCTTATTGCAAAGTTACCCTTACTCTCTATTTACGAAGTTCAAAAATTCTGTTGTTTCTATCTTTTCCTGCTTTGTTAAAAAAAAAAGTTATTTCCTGTTATGTTTTAAGATGCCCATCATAAGTGAATGTCCTAGTGGGTCCTGTTGAATGCAGTAATCTTGTTCAAGCTAAATGGATGTTTCAGAAGTACATAGCAAAATGTGTTAGGTCTCTCTATGCCATTGTTTTATAATGTTAGGTTAAGTATCTTTCTCATTCATGCTGGCGATGTTGATTCCTTAGATTTCACTCAGTCTTTTAAGTTGCTAAATGTTCTGAAGATAACGCCCACAACACCTCTCTCTGACATTTCCTTTTTTCTAGAGCACTAAAATCAGATTTCTTTTGTATCTACCTGCTTAATTGTCCTTTGCAACCTTATAAGAAGACACCTGTATACTAAACACAGAATCTGTCTTATAAATCCATTCATATATTTGTCTTTTAGATAGATCATAAGCCTTAGGGAAGAGAGTCTTTTCTTTGGTCTATTTAGTTTTCTGATATAGCTACACTCCTAGAACTTTGTAAATCCACAATGAAGATGTATTCAATGAGTAAAAACATCATCTACTCTTCTCTAGTAAGACTGGTTTCTACCTCTACTGTTATTTAAATATTTAATTTAGTCTTTTTTCTCAATTCATAACTCATAAAAATAAATTAACATGGCTTGAATCTATATGTTTCACAACAGCTGTATCTCTAAGATTGTTATTTTTAAAATCAGATAAGAGTTTGCAATCTTAGATATTTAGTGGGACCTGCACATGAATTTTAAGAGACCAGAAAGAAAGGAAAACAACAGAAAAAAATGCAGCATCACACACAGAAACATACACAGAGAAATCTTTTAAATAAAAACTTGATTTTATATTCCTAACCTATTATCAATTTGTATTTTGTTGTTATTTAGCTTAGATAGGTCATATACTTATGACACTCTGCTCCGCATACCCTTAAATCAGTACTTCTCATATATGAGTGTGCATAAGAACTCCCTAGAGAGTTCAAGTTGGATTCCTGGGTTCCATTCTCAGGACCCATCCTGACTATGTAAGCCTAGGGTGGGACCTGAAAGGTTTTAACTATTATGCTTTGAAACCTAAGATAAATTTAGGCAAATAAAAACCCATCATCACTTTATCTACTACCTGATAAACTTATAAACCACCTCAAGAGTATTTATGAGTAATGGAATTCAAAAAGAATTTAAGAGCAGAAAAAAATGTGAGATATGCCACCTCAAACCAGTACTATAGGCACAAGCATGACTCATAATTAACCCACTATAATAGCATAACAATAAGTCTGACCAATCATGCGCAACTGTGTTGAACCAAAGGCACATTTTGGAAATGGAGGGAGTGCCTTCTAGTATGTGAAGAGGTAGGTAAATAAATACATATGTTAGTATTTGAAATATTTCATAACAATTGTTACAATAAGATACATATGAATTGTGATCATAAAATTGAAATTGGAAGATTTAATATAGTTGACAATCTACTTTGAAATTATTGTTTCTAGAAATGCTGATTAAAGTAGACACCCAAAATTGGAAAAGCACTACAAAAACATCACTGTTATTCATTTCTGAGCTCGTTTAATAATATTTTAGAAAATTGTGCCTAGTGAGGTACTTGAAGACATTACAAAATTATCCTACTACTTCTACCTTTTTTATTAATAGGAGAATGTTTTTACAATGCCCTGAAGTAGGAATTCTCTATAATTTCAGCGAATTTCAAAGAAATAAGACTCGATTCATTGGATCCTTTGATACTAACGAAAAGAAGAACATTAAATAATGCTTTGCAAGTGTTCATAATTCATTTAAATATAAATACAAGTTTTCAGCCATACAGGCACCAAAATTACATTATAAGGAATGTCTTTAAACTAATAAAAAATTCAGTTTATCATAACAGAATATGAGTGTTTTCAGAAATAGCAGAAGTACATTACACGTTTCTAACTGTAGAAACATATAGGAAAATTACTAAAAAATAAGAAGGAGACAATCAGGTAACTCTATTTCAAAACTGAATATTTTTGAATGATTAATGCATATTTGAGCAAAAAAAAAAAACCCCATACTCTTATAGCTCCTGAAAATAGCAAAGATGAAATAAATAAAGCATTACTGAGTAAGGAAAATGTGCATGTTGTCATAGAAATCCTATCAGTCTGCTTAACAAGAAAATTAGTGTAAGTAAATTAGTTGACATCTTCCATGGAATTTTAGTTCCTTTGATTCAGATCCAGGCTTAACACTTTTGAATAGCTCCTCAAGAATAAAGTGGCTTTATTAAAGATATATTTTGTTTGTTTAGATTTTCCCTTGGGAATAGGTGAGAACATACCTTAAAATTTAAGAGAAGGTGCAGATAAACCACTTCCAATCTTTGACAGAAATAAAAGAGTTCATGAATTTGGTCACACCACATTGCACACATAGTCAGTGGATTGAGTGAATATAAGCTGGCCGGTGTGACTCATAGGACTTAGGACTGCCCTGATTGCCAAAAACTATATCCTTCCCTGACTTGCTTGAATATAAGAAAACCTATTCATTATAATCACTTCTTTGCAATAATGGAAACATGCTTATTTATTTTACAGTTTGCAAAGAACTTTCCAATAAGTTATTTAATTTTATCACCAGAAAACCCTGTGAGTTGGAAAAGGCAATTTCTGTTAATATTCTGATACTACCTGAGATTATACAGCATGTTCATAGAGTAAAGCAGAGGAGCTGGTTTTAGACCAGATCTTGTAATTAAAACACACTCCTGCACATGCACACGCACACCCACGCCCAGGCACACACACACACACACACACACACACACACATACACACACTTTTATACCAAGAGAGGAAACAAATTATTTCCAGAAGGCCTCTTTAAAGATGGATATTTCCTGTGGGAAGTTACATCCCTAGACATTGAATTAGAGAGGAATGTATTTATAAGATTGAGCAACCGTTGTCCTATATAAAAATCTTATATTTGGCCTCCATTTAGTGTTCAATTTCAATGTAGAATTTTATACTCTGAATACATAATCTTATTATATTAGGACAATTAAACGAATAGTAAAAGCATGTTCTGGAGAATGGGAAAGTACTTGAAATTATCTAGAGACCACAGTGGCACCGATAAGAGTCTGAGCAGCCTGGAAGCAAGGTGAGGCCCCAGATGACCCAGACAGAGAAAGGTTGAGCCAAGAAATAACATTTTTACTTGTCTAAAATTTTGCCCAAATTTGCCAAAAGTAGTAAAATTTTACATGGATATTAATGACTCTCTTACTTGGATTCAAAAATAAAATTCCGTGTTTAAACGTATCAAAATTAGACCTAATAAATTTTTGCTACATTTTTACCGTAGGCGTTTTTTCCCGTCATTATTGGAAGACGTGCGCTGATTTTATACAAGGAAAATTTTATTGCAGGCAAAATTTAGCACCATATCTGCCAATTTATTAGCTTAATGGCATGATGTCTGTCATTTAGTCTGTCTGGGTCTCAATTTTCTCTTTTGTAAACTGGAGAGAGCAATACGCATCTCATAGCTTACTGAAAACCAAATAAAATATGGACACAAAAGTGCTTATATCCTATGTATAAAGTATTATTAAGAGAAAAAATAGCATGTAGGTTATACTGTTTTCATGTCACCAATGAGGTCAACATAGGTGAGGATTATGGAAGGAGTGCTGGGGGTTATGTCATGATTTTTGGTTTATTTATTTTTAATATTTGTTCTCAGAATCATGCTGGCTGTTTGAAATTCCTCAAGAAGATAGTGAACCTGAGGACATGGAGAGCTCTTCCTCCATGCTCAATCTGTTTCTGAGCTCACATTATAAGAGCCTGTCTGAGATTTCTGAGACATGAAAATGAAGGTACCTAGAAAAGTAGTTCTAATGTGTAAGGTGTTTGAATATCGACCGAAGACTGTTTGACTCAGTTCTTAATGCAACTGGCAAGTATGGTCTCAAATGAAACATGCAATCCATTTCTTCCTTCAGTAATTCTATGCAGTGAGGCATATATTCTCTTCTTTATACAAATTTTAAATGGTTCAACTTTGTATTCCTCTGGTGCTTATGATAACAGTTTTTTATTGATCAAGTACTGATACCTCACTCTTATCACCACTCTTCCTCTGAACTATTTCTGCAATGATCATTATTTTTGTTGATCTGTTTATTATTTTTCAACTTTGAGAGGATATATATATATATGTATATGATATGTATATATACATATATATATACATATATATCAGTTGTTCCATCAACTGTAATCATTACCTATTTTTTCCTTCCCTCAATGTCACTTATATATACTGCCAGCTACATTTTTACTGCATTGTCACTCTCATTAATATTTACATTCTTTCTACAACCATAACAAAGCTGTGTGTTTTTCCTCCACATGTCGGCAAAAAAAGTTGAAAATCAATGAAGATAAATTACATTATTTAAAATACATAAATTTTGTTTAATGTTAAGTCAGATGTGCTAGATGTATTCTTCTTTACTATTTCCATGTCGATTTTCCTGGTCCACTTAAAGGAAAATGTTTCTAGCCTTAGAGGCCAATGACTTCTTTTTATATAGTCAAATAATTGTTTAAAACTATGTCCCTTTTTTAATGTTAAGACCTCTAAATTTTTGTTTATCTTTGAATTTTGAGTGGGCTTTTTAGATTTTTATCATAGATTCAAATTTTCCATGATGCATTTACTATCATTTGTTGAAGAAACATATTTTCCCTCCTAATCCTTCAGTGTCCTCCCTGAGCCACATCTTTTTGTACCAGCTGTTTTGTAGGCTATACTTGCCTTGTGTTAGATTCTTTGTTAGGTGGCGGAGATACAGGGGTAGGTTAAGAACACACACATGTCCTGCCTTCATTGAACTTCTACTTCAGGGAAGGAAGGAATTTACCATATTAAGAAAAGCAACCTAGGGACTTCCCTGGTGGCGCAGTGGTTAAGAACCTGCCTGCCAATGCAGGAGACACCAGTTCGAGCCCTGGTCCGGGAAGATCCCACATGCCACAGAGCAACTAAGCCTGTGTGCCACAACTACTGAGCCTGCATGCCACAACTACTGATCCTCATGAGCCTAGAGCCTGTGCTCCACAACAAAAGAAGCCACCACAACGAGAAGCCCACGCACCGCAACGAAGAGTAGTCCCCCTTGCCACAACTAGAGAAGAGCCCACGCGCAGCAATGAAGACTCAACGCACTCAAAAATAAATAAATAATTAAAAAAAAAAAAGAAAGCAAAGCAACCAACCTAAATGTCCATCGACAAATAAATGGATAAAGAATATCTGGTACATATATAGAATGTAATAGTAGCCGTAAAAAGGAACGAAATAATGCTATCTGCAGTGACATGGATGGACCTAGAGATTGTCATACTGAGTGAAGTAAGTCAGACAAAGACAAATATCATATGATATCGCTTATATGTGGAGTCTAAAAAAAAGGATACAAATGAACTTATTTACAAAACAGAAATTGAGTCACAGATGTAGTAAACAAACTTACAGTTACCAAGAGGGAAAGGTAGAAGGGGGATACATCGGGAGATTGGGATTGACATATACACACTACTATATATACAATAGATACCTAATAAGGACCTACTGCACAACACAGGGAACTCTACTCAATACTCTGTAATGACCTATATGGGAAAAGAATCTAAAAAAAGAGTGGATATATGTATATGTATAACTGATTCACTTTGCTGTAGAGCAGAAACACAACATTGTAAATCAACTGTATTCCAATAAAAATTAATTTTAAAAAAAGAAAGAAAAGCATTTTAAGGAGGTGTTTACCATGAAGACATTTTCCATCACATTAAACGTATTTAATCATGATTTGGGCTCTAAGGCATTCTTCTCAAAGGTTGGAGAATTGAGAGTTAATATTTAACAACAGTGAAGAACTGAAAATTGAGTGGATCTGAAGAACTGCTTGTGGAAGTACTAGTCCTAAGAACTCAAAGCTATACAAGAAAAGGGACTCCTTAGAGGTATGTAGAAAACAGAGTGACAGTCACACTCCTGTAGTACGTTTACATATTAGGAGGTCTTCCTACAAAAACTAC
Organism: Neophocaena asiaeorientalis asiaeorientalis; assembly: GCF_003031525.2. Lineage (NCBI taxonomy): Eukaryota > Metazoa > Chordata > Mammalia > Artiodactyla > Phocoenidae > Neophocaena > Neophocaena asiaeorientalis. The sequence continues at coordinate 129,293 of NW_020173654.1, forward strand.
CTTTGAAGAAAGAAACCTATTTTTATCAATCTTTGTTTACGAAACAGTTTGTCTTAGTGTTTTACCTAATACTATTTACACACAGTTCACAGAACGGTGTTGGTTTTCAAAGTCTGAGAACTACTGGTTAATGACCAACAATAAGATAAATATAGAAATTGAGACTAACTTCTAGCTTGAAACTTTTATGGAAGTTTGACTTTGCCACACAAATTTATTGTGCTTTATGAAAGTATTTGTCTATACGGAACTAGAAATGAAATAAAGAAAAGCAATTAAAAGCATCCTTCTCCACAGATAGTTTAGGAAGCAGACCACTGCTGCTACATATAATCAAGAACATACTGAAATCAGATATAATTTAATCAAAAGTTTTGTGGGTTTAAAGCATTTTAATCAGGAATATATCAGGAAGACACCCATTGGATGGCTCAAATGTACATTTCATAAATGCAGGTTTGGAATAAAGTCACCTATATCTTAATGTTAACTATCTACTGGCTTTTTTGATTCAACTGCATGGCAATATCATCTATATGTTAATATTAAGTATCTACCAGAAGGTTTGCTTTCAACCACATGGCAGCCTGAGAAACCCAGAGACAGACCAAGGGCAAATACTTTAGAGTTTGAGAAAAGTATAACAACAATATTTAATATATTGTCAAACTCATAAAATAAAAAGAATGATCTACCATCCACACACGTTAATTCAGAAGCTAAAAGGAAATGGAAAGCCAGAAGTTTAGTGAGCGAGCTGAAGTGAAAAACAAAAATTCACCTGAGTTCTTAGACACAGAAAAATACCCTAATAGCTAGATAATGTGAATTATGTAACTCATCTGATTCCACTCATTGTTTTGACTGCTAAGAAATAACTTTCCGTAAGTCCTGCCTCATTTAAAGTTGTTGATATACTTTTCTCCCCACCTCTTACCAATTCTCTTTTAAATTTTTGTTCCATCTGAGTTTTTTTTTTTTGTCTCATTGTACTTTTGCTGTTAGCCTAAGCTATTTTGTCTCCTTTGTGAATCTAGGGAGCATAAAAACTTATTTCAATTATTTATTCCCTTTCTTGCTCAAGTGATACAGAAACTGCATGTTTTTAATTATTTCTTAATATAATGGCAACTATAGTGCTTGATGAAAATAATCTCAACCACCCATTTCTATATTACCCCAATTTACGACAAACAAGGTAGACCTGCTTTTGAGTAATGTGGGCTTGATTTCCATTTCTGTTAAATTTCCAATTTAGGCTTAATTAGTGCATGCTATTATAAATTTATTGGAATTAAGAATACTGAATGTTGATTTTACTGAATTCAAAGTCCAACCCTCAGGCTGAAATGACTAGCATTTGTTTTCACAGTGATAGAAAGCATGTACCTTTCTCACCCTCAATATGATTCCAGAACAGTGAGCACCAAATGTGATTTACTGAAAGCATGTTTTCTTTATTTGCTGTTAAAAACCCTTTCCAGTCTCACCACTATACAGATCATACTAATCTTATTGTATTTAGTACATTCACCTTCTATATTATAATACAGCCTGTTAAACTGTATTGAATGGCTTATGACTCTGAACATATAATAATTCTACCTTTTTTCTGTAGTATATTATCGCCTAATTTGACTTTCAAAATTCTCAATCTTTTTGTTTCTCTGTTTTCAGTCCTCTCAAAGATGGCTGAAATATTACAAAAGAAAATACAAGTAAATCTTTGCAGTCACATAGTATATTATACCTTAGCACAAAAAGGACCAGTAACCATTACTAACCATTACTATTTATTGCTATTCACAGTGGTCCCAAATTGTTACTTACAGCAAAATCTTTGCTTACATTTCAACTCTTTTTATCTCAGCTTTTGTGTATTGGTGTTGATTCATTTTTAAATTTATTTTGGCTTTAGTGTATTTTAATGCTTTGCCTTCTATATTCACTATTCTTCAGGAGCTCTAATATTGTCTTCGACATTTTATCTCCCTGTATGTATTCCTTTTTCCTTCTTCAGCTTCCTGATGGATACCAGAAGACTGACAGCCCTGAAGTTCTGACCCTGGAAACCTTTTTGCCCAACATAGAGAGGTCAGACCCCACTTAGCAGAAGAACCATAGAAAACACGTGTGACTTGCCCACCAGCAATAACAAGTGCAAACTGCCTCCCAAGGCCTTGGCTGGAGTATGTTTGTGCAAGTCCAGTAAAATACCACGTCTTCCCCAGTGAATAGGCTTATTTATTCTTCTCTTCCTTATTAAAATATTTTGAGCATTTTAACTCTATTAGAAAAAAGGACTAGTTGCTTTATATCTGCATGCAGTTCTTTCCACCTTTAATCAAATGGCCAACAGATGTTCCTGATACATTTATTCTATTTTATAACATATCATTTATTGATTGACTGCACTGTTTCAATCGGTTAGCACTCTGAAGTCTTTGTAATAAAAGTGCTTTAAAATTAATATGATGACTTTATTCTAAGTTATTCTGAATTGTGATTTTCTTTTCCATTCTTCCTTCATTAATCAAAAATATATATTAAAAAATGTGAGAGAATTTTGTTAGAACTCATTCATGTGAATAGTCTAACATTCCCATATTTGAAATTGGATTATATATACCAAAAGTCTGAGAAATACTGATGTCACTCTTCCTTTTCTTCTCCTATCATCATACCACTTGAGCTCAGCATTACTTCACACTCTCTTTTTAAATAACACCACTCTTCATTCTTTCTTCCTTTCACCCTATAGAACAATACCAGGCAATTGGTAACATTTTCTAAAATTTTAACAGAACTCCCCACATCAGAAGAGTCACCGTTTTTTCTAAAAAGTATGATTCATTCACACTGGATCAAACCATGCATACATACCTGGTCTTAGGGTCCCAGAGCAAATACAACCATGTTACATCAATGACAACTCCAAGACATTTTTATTCCAAAGTCCAGGTTTGAAAAGGCATATCCACCTAAGTCATATATATAATATCAGAAAACGACATAAAAATCTATGGCGAAATATCCAGAGGAATATAAAGTTTAGTCAGTTAGGACCACAGAATTGTTCTAATCTTTTCAACCTTCAAAATAAAGACTCCTACAGGGTGTGAACTAAGAATGCCACCTGCTATATCAGTAAACAGAGGATGTTGCAGCCATCAAGCCACCACATTACAGCCACCCTGAAGGTAAGCCCTGAGGGAACTCAGGATGGAAACAAAGAATGCCTGCTGTCTAGCAGTCAACTGCTGCAGCCACCCCTGATGGTGCACAATGAGGAGACTCAGGATGAGAAAACACAGGATAGGGGCCCCAGATAGCTGAGGTGCATATCAAAGGAATGATTTCAATGAGTCCAGATTTTGCATCTTCCCATACATAAAAAAATGCTAATTTCATTAACTTGAGATGTCTGGTTTTCTTTAGTTAACAATAATCTTTTGATGTTCTGACTACCTGGCCTTACGTTGAATAAAACATAACTCTCTACTTTTAGGTTGTGCATTTTTTCTCAGTTGACAAGGGGTTCTGGTTCAAGATGGTAATTAGGACAGAGTAAAGGGAAAAGGTAGTTGATTAGATTGCTAATCCCACTAAGGGATTGTAAGTAAAGAAAAAGTATGAGAGACCCTGTAAATTAATGATCACGCATGAAAGCAGGTTTGCTTAACCACAAAACCAAGCAGGCTTGCTTAGCAACAAAACCAGGCAACAGAAGCATGAAACATACCCCCAAATGATAAAAAATATGGTGGCATGAAACCCACATCCTGCCCAGTGAGCTCAGTAAGTTAATGATTCCTAGGACACACTCCTCCATGTGCTCCAAAAACAAAGAAATAAGGAAAAGGTGACATTATACTAAAACCTGATACCATTTTTAGCATATGTTACCACCCTTCTGCTAATTTAAATATCACCATGATAGTCCTGGCTTGACCAAGTAGGGACAAGAAGACTCCCTCACCTGACGTGGAGAAGGAGCTGATGATGGTAGCCTGACGTCTACTCAAGAATAAGGAAGAAGGTGGTCTTTTCCCCCTTCCCACTTCTCCTTTGATTATAAAACTGTAGCCCACTATGTTCTCAGGGTGTGTCACCCTCTCACCTGTCTGCCTGTAAGCCTCACAAGTGTCCTATTCTAATAAATCACTTCTTAGCTATCATTTTGCCTATTGCTGAATTCTTTCTGTGCTGAGACATAAAGAACTGGAGCTCCTCAGAGCCCCCCAAGATGCATTTCTGCGGTTTCAGTGGCAACATAGGAGGCTCCTGAATTCACCTCCTTTAATGGACACATTGAATCTGCAACAAATAAGGAACAACTGCCTCTGAAAGAAATCCAGAAACTACCTGAGCAACTCCTATACGTGAGGTAAACAAGAAAATACCCACAATGAAATAGGAAAGGCTGAGATACACTCTCACCACAAACTTCACCCTGACACAGAAATATACAATTGAGAGGAAACTCAAGCTCCCAGTTTCTCCCTGAGGAGAGAAAGGTTTGGACCCAACATTTACTACCCTAACTTTTAAGACTTCCATCTGAGGAATGAACACCTAGCTCTGAAAGCCACCAGGGCTTGTGTCCATGAAACCCATGTGCCTACAGAAAACAAAGAGCTTTTAATGGACTCACAAGAACGAGTTCTGGCTAGTAACCCAGGGCTCAGTACAAAGGGAGCAGATAGAAATGCATATCTCCTGGTCTTTCCTTGAAAGTGGTCTATTTGCATACTCCAAAAGCTGCTACCTGAAGGTCAGGCTTCTAATTTAGCACACCTGTCAGGGTGATTGATCCTCCCCCTGAGAATGGAGAGGTGGGTGGGCACTGTTTCCACATTCTCCCTCTGGCCTGCTTCAGGTTGCCAGTGTGTCCCTGGAAGGAGCTTGTGTACACAATCTGGAGCCCCAGCTTTTGCAGCTGACACCCAGCTGAGGGAAGGACAGTCTCTTCAAAAAATGATGTTCATAAAACTGGATGGCTACATGCGAAAGAGTGAAATTGGACCCCTATCTTACACCATAAACAAAAACCAAGTCAAAAGAGATTAAAGATTTGAAAGTAAGACATGAAACCATTAAAACTTCTAAGTGAAAATGTAGGTGGTAAGCTACTTGACATTGCTCTTGGTGAGGATTTTTTTTGGATTTGACACCAAAGGCAAAGGCAACAAAAGCAAAAATAAACAAGTGGGACTTCATCCAAGTAAAAAGCTTCTGCACAGCAAAGGAAACCATAAACAAAAAGTCAATGTATAGAATGAGAGAAAATATTTGCACACTATATAGCTGATAAGGAGTTAATGTCCAAAATTTATAAAGAACTCAATGGCAAAAACAAAAAATTCTATTAAAAAATTAGCAGAAGAACTGAATAGACATTTTTCCAATGAAGACATATAAATGGCCAACAGGTACATGAAAAAAGTGCTCAACGCAACTATTCATGAGGGAAATGCAAATCAAAACCATAATGAGATATCATCTTGCACCTGTTAGAATGGCTATAATCAAAAAATAAGAAAAAACAAGTGTTGACAAGGATATGGAGAAAAGGGAACCCTTGTGCACTCCCGGTGGGAGTGCAAATTGGTACAGCCACTATGGAAAACAGTATGGAGGTTCCTCAAGAAATTAAAACAAAATACCATATAATCCAGCAATCCCACTTCTGGGTATATATCCAAAGAAAATGAAAACAGGATATCAGAAAGCTCTGCAATCCCATGTTTATTGCATCATTATTTATAATAGTCAAAATATGCATAAATATTTATATAAATATATGCATTACACTAAATGAGATAAGCTAGATAGAGACAGAAAATGGCAAATACTGCATGGAGTCACTTACATGTGGAAACTAAAAAAATAAAATAGTCAAGTAGAAACAGAATAGAAAATTTGTTGCCAGGGGCTATGGGGTGGAGGAAATATGGAAAGTTTGGTAAAAGGGTACAAACTTCCAGCTATAAAAGGAGTAAGGTCTGAGGATTTAATATAAGACATGGCAACTACAGTTGATAACACTGCACTGTATAGTTGAAATTTGCTAAGAGAGTAGGGCTTATGTGTTCTCATCAAAAAAAAGAAAGAAAAAAGAAGAAAGAAAAGAAAAAGAGAAAAAGAAAAATGTGTGAGGTAATAGATGTGTTAGTTAACTAAATGAGGGAATGTTTCACAATGCATATACATCAAATCACCATGATGCACACTTTTATATCTCAAAATTTCATGTCAATTATACTTCAATAAATGTTAAATAATTTTTTAAATATAAAGACTCATAGAAATTAGAGTGTAGGAATAAACCCTGAGGATAGGGACTTTTGTCTATCTTTTGCCATCATATACCCAAGAGGCCAGAATAGAGCTTGATACCCAATAAGCAATTAATAAAATATCTCTTAAATTTAAAAATCTAAAGAAAAGGGCTTCCCTGGTGGCGCAGTGTTTGAGAGTCCGCCTGCTGATGCAGGGGACACGGGTTCGTGCCCCGGTCCGGGAAGATCTCACGTGCCGCGGAGCGGCTGGGCCCGTGAGCCATGGCCGCTGAGCCTGCGCGTCTGGAGCCTGTGCTCCGCAACGGGAGAGGCCACAACAGTGAGAGGCCCGTGTACCGCAAAAAAAAAGAAAAAAAAAAACACTAAAGGAAAAATAGATTACACAAAGTGGAAAAGTTTATTTAGAACTTAGATTTCTATAATGAAACATTTTAAGAATTCTGATTGGAAATGTATGAACTAAGACTTTTTTAACCACAAAGTTTTTAGTCTTGTTTTAATAAAGTCTCTCAGTTATGCAAACTATACGTATATTTTTAATTACTCATACTTCCTGGATATACATTCAACTGCAAAGGCTTAAAACCCACATGCTTTTAATAGTAAGTCAATTTAAAATTTCAAAAATGAGAAAACACAACTCTATCTGAAGTCTGTCATCAGGAAATAATCCAAAATATGGCAAAGTGCATGAGATTTATGCTTCATCCAAAAATACTAGATTAAATAAATGTTCACGGGATAAGTATTTAATCTCTAGCAATAAGATCAGTTTGGTTTTTTCCTTTAATACTTTGGATCTGTTAGGCTATTTTTATGCTGATTTAATATGCTAAATAAAAAGATAGGACATATATAAATATATACCTATATACAACTGTATATATATTTATATTTATATTTATATTTAGTTGATTTAATAGGCAAGACTTAGCTACACTATGTTACTTCCCTTGATGGAAACTGTCTTGCAGGCAATTTCAGACTACTTAATTTAAACACTGAAAATCTCATTTTGAATTTCAGCTTCAAGTGTGTCACAGATGCCTCAGGCACTCATTGGTGCAAAGCAGACTGAAATACTGTAATTGGAAACTATAAAGAAAACTCACATTTATCTTGAGTTATTTTTCTGCATAATGTAAAAGATTTCTTATATAAAAAATAATGCTTTAAAAAAAAGAGCATAGACTTACTGGATTTGTTGAATAAGGAAGGCCTGTGGGGAAATGTAGATGAGCTAGTGTAGTTTTCAGGACCAGCCTAGACAACTCAGAAGTACCTAACAATTGCTTTTGCTACCCTAGATCTCTCCTAGTTATTAATACTACTAACTTTGATTTAGTAATCACCAGTGCCCATATTTAAACACTTTCTTGGCAGTATCACGTGTTCCAGAATTTTTCTGACTACAAATTCTATCCTCCTAAATTTTCAGAAGATGTTGTTAATTAAAAAATAACATTTTCAACAAATACACTGCTACAATTAATATTCTACTTTGCTTTTCTTACTCTCTCTCTCTTCCTTCCTCCCTCCCTCCTTCCTTCCTTCCTTCCTTCTTTCCTTCCTTCCTTTCTCCTTTTCTCCCTCCTTCCCTGCTAAATACCAGATATATTCATATTCAGGTAATTCATGAATCATTAATGTATAATAAATGCAAAACAGAAAACCTATAGTGTATAATGATAAGATAGTAAATAGTATAAGTTAATGCTGATTTAGAGAAGTACTGAAAGGCTTCAAGGGGCCAGACATGTGAAATAAAGCAACTCATTACAAATTTCACAGAAAACTTAGTGTTCTGAAATGTAAGGAGAGAGGAGGGTAAAAGAATGGAATTAGAACATTCTCTAACACCACATACAAAAGTAAAATCAAAATGGATTAAAGGCCTAAAAATGTAAGACTGAATACTATCAAACTCCTAGAGGGGGCTTCCCTGGTGGCGCAGTGGCTGAGAGTCCGCCTGCCGATGCAGGGGACACGGGTTCGTGCCCGGGTCCGGGAAGATCCCACATGCCGCGGAGCGGCTGGGCCCGTGAGCCATGGCCGCCGAGCCTGCGCGTCCGGAGCCTGTGCTCCGCAACGGGAGAGGCCACAACAGTGAGAGGCTCGCATACCGCAAAAAAAAAAAAAAAAAACTCCTAGAGGAAAACATAGGTAGAACACTCTTTGACATAAATTGCAGTAATATATATTTTTTGGATCCATCTCTTAAAGGAAATAAAAGCAAAAACAAACAAGTGGGACCTAATTAAACTTACAAGCTTTTGCACAACAAAGGAAACCAACAACAAAATGAAAAGACAAACTACTGGATGGGAGAAGATATTTGCAAATGATATGACTGATAGGGATTAATATCCAACATATATAAACAGCTCATACAACTTAACATCAAAGAAACAAATAACACAAATTTAAAAATGTGCAGAAAACCTAAACAGACATTTTCCAATGCAGATAGCCAACAGGCATGTGAAAAGATGCTCAACATTGCTAATCATCAGGGAAATGCAAATCAAAACCACAATGAGATATCACCTCATACCTGTCAGAATGGCAATTGCCAAAAAGAACACAAATAAGAAATGTTGGCAAGGATGTGGAGAAAAGGGAACCCTCATGCATTGCTGGTGGGAATATAAATTGGTGCAGCCACTGTAGAGGAGAGTATGGACATCTCTCAAAAACCTAAAAATAGAACTAGCATATGACCCAGCAATTCCACTGCTGGGTATATACGAAAAAAACAAAAACACTAATCCTAAAAGATACATGCATTACAATGTTCACAGCAGCATTATTTACAATAGCCAAGATGTGGAAGCAATGTCAGTGCCCATCAACAGATGAATGATCAAGAAGCTGTGGTGTATGTATACAAGGGAATATTAGCCATAAGAAACAATGAAATTTTGCCATTCGCAGCAACATGGATGGACTTGGAGGGCATTATGCTAAGTGAAATAAGTCAGACAGAGAAAGACAAATACTGTATGATATCACTTATATGTGGAATCTAAAAAAATACAACAAAGTAGTGAATATAACAAAATGAAGCAGACTCACAGATATGGAGAACAAACTAGTGGTTACCAGTGGGGAGAGGGGCAGCTTAGGGATAGGGGATAAGAGGTTACACGCTATTAGGTATAAAATAAGCTACAAAGGGAATATGGCCAATATTTTATAATAACTATAACTGGAGTGTAACCTTTAAAATTTTTGAATCACCATATTGTACATCTGCAACATATAATATTGTATAGCAACTACATTTTAATAAAAAATATATTAAAAAATAAACAAAAGAGTAGAAGACACTATGATCAGATTGTGATCTACACAATGTTAGGTATTAAAGCTTGTTTTTCTCATTATAATGAAAGACACATTTCTAAAATATTCAAAGATTATAGATTAAGAGAGGTAATATATGCAAAGCTTTTAAAAAGGTGATTGACACACAGCAGCGCTCAGTAAACGTTGGGTTTCCAACTATACATTAATAAGAAAATTAAATTTCTATCTAAAATACTCCATTCTTCCACCCCCATTACAAAGACAGTTCGGTCTATATTTCTGTATGAATATACTGAAACACACATATATACACACATGTGTGCATGTATATATTTCATATAGCATCATACTATGAATTCTTTATTTAGGACTATTATAACATTCTCTGACTTATTTTTTTACTTAACACAATATATTTACATTTTATATGTTGGTACATATTTACATGTATGTCGATATTTCTATTACTATCTAACCACTCATTTATTGATGAACATCTGATTTACTTCCAAATTACTTAGTATTTTAATCAATGCTACAATTGAATTTTTTAATACTGTGAAAGACAATAACCTTTTTAAAAAGTTTCTAACTCGTTATACATTTAGCATTGCACAGTAAGCTAACTGGTACAAAAATGAACAATTTTAATATTAACACATATTATCAACTTAACCACTCATACTGAGTAATACCAACATATTTTCAAAAGATTACTTACCAATTTTCCCAATTTTAAGTTTTTTCTAATTATCTATTTTTATTTATATAATCAACTATTTCTAATCAATTTGTAAACATCTTCATACAGCAAGGATATTAGCCAGAGCTTCCTAACTAGGGAACTGAAACACCCCAGTGTTCCATGAATAGCACGGAATGCCAAGAGATGGATTCCCTTAGCCTCACAGTGGCTTGTTAAAGACAAGGTCAGCTGCATTGGTCTTGTCACTTCTGGCTGAGAATGGGATCCTTGTTTATCCTGGTTTGGTATATAAATATTATCATTTTTTATCTGTACTATGATGTGAAAAAGATTGAGAAGTACATCTTGAAAATGTATTGCAAATAGGGCTTTTATTTTCTAATTTTTTATTTATTGAGTTTATAAGATCTTTACTAGATTTATTTTTTTAGTTTCTGTAGTTACATTTATGATTTTATATATATATAATTTAAAAAGTAGTACAAGTGAGAAAGGCTGTCGGCCTAAGCCAATAAAATGTCGCTCTGAATTAAATGAAGAGTGAGGAATAATAATAACATAAAGAAGATATTTTTAGCAGTTACCATTTATTAAAGAAAGATCAGCAAATTAGAAGGACAAAAAGAGAATAAGGCTAAAGAAGCCAAAAGAAGAACCTAGATTCAGACATTTTAAAGTAAATATGTACCTAAGTATTATTAACTCTAACTGTAATTTAATATATAAAGGACTCTATTTGTTGTTTTCCTAGTAAGGGTCAGAATTCATTTGTCCATTCAATACTATTTATTGAGTGTCTAATATGTTTTAAGTCCTCTTTTGCATGCAAGAGATTCAGCCATGAACAGAAAAGAAGCATATTCCTCTCTTGTATAGCTTCAATTCTAGAAAATAAAGGCATATTATAAAAGGATAATAAATAAAATTTGTGGCACATCGAATGTGTTATAGAGAAAATAAAACAGGTAGTGGGGGAATAGGGATAATTGTCAGGGTGTGGGAAGCAACTGGGAACATTTTTTTTTTAAAGGCAAAATTCACGTCTTCTTTTTTTAAAATTAATTAATTAATTTGTTTTGGGCTGCATTGGGTCTTCGTTGCTGCACGTGGGCTTTCTCTCCCCGCTACTCTTCGTCGCGGTGCGCGGGCTTCTCATTGCAGTGGCTTGTCTTTGTTGCAGAGCATGGGCTCTAGCACGTGAGCTTCAGTAGTTGTGGCATGTGGGCTCAGTAGTTGTGGTGCATGGGCTTAGTTGCTCCTTGGCACGTGGGGTCTTCCCGGACCAGGGCTCAAACCCATGTCCCCTGCATTGGCAGGTGGATTCTTAACCACTGTGCCACCAGGGAAGCCCAAGGAATGACATTTTAATATAGGGTGGTGAGGGGACATTCGTGCCCACCCATTTGGTTAATAGAAGGTAGTGACCACCATAAAATAAATGTATTATGGTGTCAGTAGTGTAAGCCAAATGGCAGAGGGTTGAATAAGTAGTTAGAGAAACAGAGAAGGAGAAAACATGCTTGGGTGAGTTTTAGTAATGAAAAGGAGAGAGATGGTGAAAGAGATGAAAGGGATCTTAAGGTTGAGAAAGAGGATGTGTTTGCCATTTCTGGTTTAGTTTAATTAAGGAAAACTTTAGCATGTTTCTGAGCTGAAGAAAAAGCTAGAGAATGAATAATTAATGCAAACTGGGCTCTGGATGAAATGTGAGAAGACAGGATAAAGAATATTACCCTCTAATAGGAGGAAGCCAGAGATGATGCAATGCGTATGTATAGAAAAGTGTACAAGGTGGTTTTTTAAAATAGAGCGCTATTATTTGGAAATATATCCTGAAGGGAATGAATAGATGATGAGGAGAATGGAAAAATTGTCTAAACTAAAATAAAGGAAGTTTCCGGTTGTCTCTAACTTTGCATTTCATTAATATTATATGTAAGGTCAATATATCAAAATAGTAAAAATGCATACACTATTTATCTATAGATATATGCACTTATTTCTTTATTATACTAACTCCTCTAACTCCAGTGCATATTTTTCAATTAGTTTTCAAATCAGAGGGGATGCGGGGGCTTTGATTGATCTACAGTGTTACTTTCTAATCACATTTTTTCCTTTTCAGTCATATAAAGAAGCCAAATGTTGCAGTATTTATATCTTTGTACATCACTGTGATTGTAGATTATTTTTACATGTAGAAGGAATTAACCATACAATATGTTTTTGTGTATACTATCAGCATTAATGAGTTTTACGTACGAAGTGTAATTTTACTAATAATTGGTTAAAAACATTCTATTATTAGAGATTTTGTTTAAAATGTATTTCTCCTCATCTCTGAAAAGGTACTTTGAAGTTTAAAAAACACATTCAAAATGAAATCATGTGTTCAGTTTGAAATTCAACAAAAGTAGAGCTAGTTATTTGTGTCAGACCGATTTACGGGGATACATGGATGGTCATGCAGATGACACAACTCTGGTAATTCATACATAGAGGAAATAGTACTATGAAGTGACAAGCAGTGCTTTCACTTGTTGATTTCCTGCACTTGGACATCAATTCACACCAAAATGTAATGACACTACATGTTGATTTAAAATACTTTTTGTAAGTTTATGACATGCCTTCACAGTTTAAATACATGATTTGTGAATTAGGGTAAAAAAAATTTTGTTTTAATTTTGGTTGGGAAACTAGGTTAGGGAAGAGGTATTTTATTTCCAAAATAGAAAATCACATTTATTTCATAATAAGCCGTGAAAAATAATAACCTAAACCTGCTGTTATCTTATAATACACCAATGATAAGACCATTATTGAATATTTAACTATGTGTAAGGTACTAATTATCCAAGGTGTTATGAAGGACCTAGTACATTTTACAAACTTTGCTTTGAAGAAACCTGCATTCCTGGGGTGCATCAGTGAACACTACAGACAAAGATCTCTCTCTCCCTTTGCAACCTACATTCTATTGGGCTGATGCCCACAGTAAAAATAATATAGCAAATAATTTTTAGTGTTTTAAGAGGCAATAAATGTTATGAAAAACAAAAATGTAGAGTAGGTCCTGCTAAGGGGAATTGGGAATGCTGGTGTTGAGGACGGAGTTTGAGGAGGGTTACAATTTGAAAAATGTTTGTCAGGGTAGGAGGTAAGGTTTAAGCAAAGATTTGAAGGAAGTGGAGTGAGGCACATGGCTATCTGGGGAATTTTCCAGCAGAGGCAATTAGCCAGAGCAAAATCCCTAAGGCAAACACTACATGTTTTTTTCCAGAAATGGAAAGGAGGCCAACAGCATGGCTAGGGCGGAGTGGGGAAGGACAGTGGAGAAGATGAGGTAAGAGTGGGCCAGGTCACACAGGGTCACTACATGTATTACACACATGTCGTAATTTGAATAGCGACCCCTAAAAGACTTTTCCACCCATAACTGGGAATGTCACCTTATTTGCAATATGATTTTTGCAGATGTAATTATAGTAAAAATTTTGAGATGAGCTCATACTGGATTTAGTATGAGCTTTAAATCCAACGACTAGTATCCTTTTAAGAAAAGAAGACTCAGTTCTACCATGTAACAATGTGACCTTGTCCAATTTACTTAACTTTTATAAGCCTCATTTTCCTCAAGTATACAAAAATTCTTTCCACAATGGATACAACGGTCAGAATAATTCTACATTTTGTACATTATATGAAAAGAAAAATACAATTTCAATAAAAGGATTTGTGCCCTTTGGGCAACATTGTATGAGGCTATATCTCAAAAAACACAGAAGTAGAGCTACATGAAATTATTGACATGTACTGTAAATACAGGCATACTTCATTTTATTGTGCTTCCTTTTCTAATGCTTTGTGGATACTGTATTTTTTACGCATTGAAGGTTTGTGGCAACCTTGCATTGAGCAAGTGTATTAGTGCCATTTTTCCAACAGCATTTGCTCACTTCATATTTGTGTCATATTTTCACAATTTTCGCAATATTCCATTAATATTATATTTGTTCTGGTAACCTGTGATCAGTGATCTTTGATGTTACTATTACAACTCTCTGAAGGCTCAGATGATGGTTAGCATTTTTTAGCAATAAAGTATTTTTAAATTAAGGTATATACATTGTTTTATAGACATGATGCTATGGCACATTTAAAAGACTACAGTGTAGACTAAACATAATATTTATATACACCTGGAAACCAAAATAATTTAAAAATTTGAAACTTTCTCTGAGAAACAGCCGTATGTGTATAAAATTCCATTATATATACATATATATAATGGAATGTTATTCAGTCATAAAAAGAAGAAAATCTTGTCATTTGCAACAACATGGATGAAACTTACAGGCAGTATACTAAGTGAAATAAATCAGAGGAAGACAAATACTATATAAATTCCTAGGTCTAATGTAAAACACAGTGACTGTAATACTAAAATAATTAGAAAAACATAACTGTAATTATATCAACACTATATTATCTATCACAAAACTCTTAGCTTATTATTTGTTAGAAAAGAAACATTTTTTCCGACTGCAATGGTATTATAATGAACTTCAGAAACAGGCACTTTCTTTTCCTTTTAATAATACTTTTATAATCCAAAAGGATATTTTGTAAATCTCAGACGACCAGAGATAATTAAGACAGAGGATCTTTTACAAAGTGTCCTCTGCAGAGTTTTATAGATGCCAAGGATTAACCCTGCCTAGTGGCATGGTGAGCTATTTTATGACATCAAGGTTGAAGGGATTTGAATCCCCCCCATGGGCTCTGCCTCTAACCATTATATGTTTGTTAAAGGGAATGATTTTATTTATTTTTTAATGAGAAACTGTGTTTGAAAAATACTGATTTAAGGTTTTTAATAAGTTTTATAGGAACTTTCAGTCTGATGTAATTGCTTTTAATCTCCTGATTTAAGAATATATATATAATCTATTTATATTATATATAATTTTTTTAGAAAAATTGACTTGCTTTTGTTTAAAGGATTAGGTTTAGCTGTATTCTGTCTCACTGGTGTGATAACAACTGCAATGAAAATCAAGTGGTACCTTGAATTTAACGATATAAAAAAGAAAACCCCTCTAAATATGGATTATTGACTAGGCGCTGAAAAACAATCATGGAATAAGTGGAGGAATTGTCAGGGTCTACTCCGTGCTGTTCAGGATTATTCAAGGCAAAACCGTTAGAGTCAGCTTTCAAGAAAAATTGCTGAAAATTGCAAATGCTGCCTCAAATCCTGTAATAACATTTTGTAAAAGCATGACTCAAAGAGGTGAAGCTGACCTTTAACACTGCAAGTTGCCCATTCTATTCTCACTGACCTTACCATTTCAAAGCTCTTCATTTTAAAATCAAAGACGTTGTTTTAATATAAAATGCAATACTTTCAAATATCACTGCCACGAACACTATCTTACCTCAAATATTCCTTTAATTTCCAGATATTTCTAGTCCTTTAAAGAACAACATTTCAGTATTACTTGATATTTCATATCTAAATGATATATATATAAAACAGATGCAGACCAAAAAAAAAAAAAAAATTCCCACAAAAGCTGTTTTTCTTTACCCAAAGGACCAGGAAAGGAACAGCCTAGCAAGAGGGAAAATGTTAGGCAATCATTTCTCTACTCCAGTCAGAATCTCAAGAAAAACAAAATAAAACACTGTGGTGCTAGTCTCACCCAGGGCAGCAAAAGCCAAGGGGGGAGCACAAACTTCCACCCAAACCAGATTGTAATGACCAACACCAACTCCTCCACTGCCTGGTGGGTGTTACTGGAGAAGGACAAAAGCTAGCCAAGGCTTACCAAGGGCAGGAAGTAGTCCCTCCCCTTTCTTTCTCCCCCTACACAGAGAATCTGGAGAGACCATGCGGGGGGCCTAGAGTTCTATCCCATCCAACAGCGTGTGGACTCCCTGCCCTTTGGCAGGATAGTGTCAAAGGAAGCTAGCTAAAAGAGAAAGTTTAAAAAAGATCCATAGTCTCATAACATAATATCCCAAAATGTGCAGTATAGAAATGAACAATCCAATTAGAAACTGTGCAAAACATATGAAAAGATATTTCATTGAAGAGGATATGCACATAGCATGTGAATACATGAAAGGTGATCAACATCATTATCCCTGATGCAAATTAAAACCACAATGAGATATCACTTTATATCTACTTAGAAAGCCTATATACAGAATAGTGAGTACCAAATTCTGGAAAGAATGAGGGAGAAATAGATTCTCATACATTAAAGGGGGAAATGTAAAATGGTAAAACCATCCTGGAAAACAGTTTGGTAGCTTCTTATAAAACTCAATATGCAGTTATCATACAACCAAGTGATTGCACTCTTGAGTATTTATCCCAGAGAAATGAAAATTTACCTTCATGCACAAATCTGTACAGTAATGCTTTATAACAGCTATGCTAATAATAGTGAAAATTGGAAACAGCTCAGACCACCTTCAACCTGTGACTAGTTAAACAAGCTGGGATGCATTTATGCCACCGTAATGCATTTATGCTACTCATCAATAAGAAAGAACAAATTTCTGATACACACGAAAACTTGGATGAATCTCCAGAGAATTATGTTGAATAAAAAATGCCAATTCTAAAGGTTACCTACTATATGATTCCATTTATATAACATTTCTGAGGTAATAAAATTATTGAAATATAGAAAAGATCTAAGATTAAGGAGGGGGTGTGAGAATAAAAGAAACAGATGTAGCTATAAAAGGACAGCATGACCGATGCCTTTTTAACAGAAATGCTTGCATCATGATTATACCAATGTTAATATCCTGGTGAGATGTTTACAGACTTGAAGGATGCTTCCTTTGGTGGGAATGGGTAGAGGATACAGGGATTGTCTCTTTATTATTTCTTAAAACTGCATGAGAATGTATAATTATTTTAAAATAAAATTTTAATTTTAAAAAGCCTCAGCACTTATTTCATTGTATTGACGCTAAATGCTTCTAACTTGCAACATATTTACCCCAACAAAACTACCGATCTAATTCATCATTTGTCAGAGTCTTCCATTGTAAAAAAAAAGTTTGAAGCTTGATTTATATAATATAAAATGTACGGATTTTAATTGCACGTATTTCTAAGTTTTTTTAATGTGTATATACTCATGTAACTCTAGTCAAGACATTTCTCCCACCCACAAAATTCCTCTATTTATGTCATTTAATATATGTAAAACAAAATATTTATTTCCATTTTTTGGTATTCCTTAGATTTAATGTACTTAACTCCTAAGTCTAGATTTGAGTAAGACTGATCAATTCATCTTAAATGTCAACTGAGCTTTAAGCGAATGTGTACAAATTTGAAAGTCTAAGTAACCCAGCAAGTGAAAGACACTGTTTAGAACGAACTCCAAAATTTATCTTAATCTCTTTCTTATTTTCTTTTTAAATAATTTTTATTGGAGTATAGTTGTTTTACAATGTTGTGCCAATTTCTACTGTACAGCAAGATGAATCAGCTGTACGTATACATATATGCCCTCTTTTTTGGATTTCCTTCCCATTTAGGTCACCACAGTGCATTAAGTAGAGTTCCCTGTGCTATACAGTATATTCTCATTAGTTATCTATTTTATACATAGTATCAGTACTGTATATATGTCAATCCCCATCTCCCAATTCCTCCTATCTATCATGTCTACTAATTGCATTCATGTTTGGATTCAGATTTGTTTTTCTAATGTAATTTTACAGTAAAAAATGACGTTTATCATCTTCATGTGATTTCCATGCAGTCAATAAAGAAGGAAATGTTTACCTTCTTTTTAACTGTTTATTCATTAATATAAGTTCTTCTGAGGTGTAAACTTTGATATAAATAATAATGCTACATCATCAAAAATTATCAGTTGTATATATTCTTATATGGCACACAAAAACATTTATTCTTCAGCATATGGTAAGTAGATGCTTACTCTCTCCAGTTAAAAGAATCATGGCATTGTCTAGATAAACTATAAAACTCTACTTATATTACTTTACCCCTAACTGGAGATACAGCTCAAGTGAATCAGGTGCAACAAACATAATGTTTGTTGATAATAACAAACGATAAGGCAGGCATTACCCTAATGTTAAATCTCATACAAAAATAGCTTTTGACATCCAGATGGATATTATCTCTAAAGATAGTTTAGATGACAAAGTACAGCATCTATGTACATGCTTTTATAAATTATGTGAGCATTCTAAATTATTAGCAGTGATAAACTCTGATACGGTATTCAGGAAGTGTATTTTCCATCACAATGCAAAGTCAATTTAGAAGTGTATTTCACTGTGCTATAAAATGTTTAATTTTTTTTCTCTGCCTACTTTATATATGAATCTGTGATTAATTTATAAGAATGTAAAGGATTCTCTATTTTACATAAGATTTATATTAGACATAATGGTGTGAAGAAATTGAAGGCTCTTATTTTTTTTTCATTTGTATTGTGCTGACTAGGCAGCCTCTGAGTCAGCCTACACACTGGTATAAATTAAGGGCTCAGACAAATTTATTGTGAAAACCAATACAGATATGAACTATTATGCTATTATTTTCCCAAAAGCAAGAGAGAAATATATTTTGAAATATAACAAGAAGATTAGAAGAAATCAGTCTTTATATTTATTACCCCTAGTGAAATATAGTTTAATGTTAGTTTCAAAGCAGTTTGTGTCCAAAAGATTAAGTAATTTTTATGCAAAAGCTTTAGATCTTTGAAAGTAATGGAATTAAAGATAAAAATAGGAAAGGTACATAATTCATTGAAGCAGTTTTCCAAGAAATATTCCACATTTTCCAGGAAATATATGCTTATAAGAAGTGAACTCTCTTTAGGATATTAGAATATTAATCTCGCACAATAGGCCAAACATCATGAAAGGCCTTAGACCTATACTCACTCAGCCAGCCTAGTGAAGCAAAACCTGAGGCTAAGATATTTTAGTGACTTATTTTAGTTCAACAGCTTATTCAGTTCAACAGAGGAAGCCATCTGCCAAACCAAGATTCTCTGTTACTCAAATTATTGGGCTTTCTATGAGGCTTAATGCGTATTTGTTTGGGGTGTATAAGATAAAACATACTAATCTTGAGTCATTTTAATATGTCTCTTGGGTAAAAAAGATGGAATTTAATATTTTTAGACATCTAATAAAATCCAATTATAGTAATTTATTAAAATACAAAGTTAAATATGTAAGAGGAAATTAAATCACTACTAATGAAATGAGTTGATTTTTCTAATAGCATTAAGTAAAAGCAATCAATATATGCTTTTAAATGTACAATAACCTAAATGCATTCATTCATTCATTCTCTCACATAACCCACAATGAAAGATGAGTTAGAACAACCAGAGAGATTAATTAAAGAAGGATTACCCTTGATACTGTAGCAGCAAGAAAAAAAAGTAGCTGGTGCAGTTGAAAACTCCATCAGGTTTTATCTTGGCAATGTTTCGAAGCATACGTAATGAAAGACTTTGCACTATTTCTTAATCATTGACAACCATCTCTTTGGGATACATAATCGACAAGGTCCGTCATAAAAGGTCATGTTAGGAAAGATAAGTCAGCTTACCTAACATATACAGAAAATGTACATATATGTACCATCTCAAGTTCCAAAGTACACACTTGCTCATAGAGGTGAATTTTCTTTTTGATGTTAGAATAGTAGCAAATGGGGTGAAAAAATGGAAAAAAGAAGGGGAGCCTACAAATAACACCGAAGTACATTCCAAATGAAAGAATTGCTATGGAACTAGTAACAGTTACAACAGTAGACTGACCAGAGATGGTATACAGATGTTAAGAAGATGTCAATAGGGAAACCCATAAGACTCCAGATGCTCTTGCTACTAAAAAGCAGATTCAGGGATCCCCATCTGTAGTACTCTGTTGCCAAGTACCTCTTATATATGGCCACTGCCACTGGCTAAGATGAAGATCCATATTAAGAAAACACAAAAAAAGACCACATGGCAGACACTTTCCCGATACCAAGAGACCAGTTTAACTACAATTCTCTACATGTTGCCAACTTCCTCTACAGTAAAACCGTAACACTGGACCTCACGCATCAGTCAGTGAATTCGAGCCACCTTTTAATTACTGCATAATCTATCTAAAAAGACTGAACCATGAATCTCGGCTTTGCAGAACTGAGAGGAGAAATCTATAAATATTCACAAAATAGTGATATTAGCTAAGCCCATGGCAGTTGTTGAGTCTGATAACTAAAAAAGCCAAAAAAAATTTGGGAAGAACTAACTCCACGATTATGCTAGGCACAGTGGCTATTTATATGAATGCAGTAATAGGAGCCACAACAACAACAGTAATTGGAATTTCCTCAGTTCATTCGTGTCCTTAGAATCTTTTCTTAGTGTCTCTGAGGGTCAAAAACCTCGTGTCACAGAGGTTTAGCTTCTTTCTTATGAACTTTCTGGATGCTGTTTGCTTATCCACTGCCACTGCTGTCACTGCTTTTCCACCAACCTCTGCATTGGTTGGTTAAGGATTTTGGTCTCCTCTAGCCTGGGCTATGACTCCATGATCCTGGGTGATGCAGTGGCCAACACCACCATCTCCTCTATTGTTCTGTCACCACCCTACTGTCTGTTTGTCCTTCACTTCTTCCCTACACCTCTGCGTATGCACTTGAGATCTAAACTGACAAAGCTAAGCCTGATACTTACGAGAATGTCTCTTTCCCTTTACACTAGCAGGGAGCAAAAAGGTTAACCTGAGTTCAAAGATTAATGCCAATGACCACTTGGCTTTCATTCAGGATTGATTATATTTGCCATGCAAACAAACGTATTATACCCCAGACTAACACATAACAAGTGAGTGGACATATTCCCTGATGGCTCCTTAGCTCTTCACAGGGTGCAGAGTAAGTCCTGTCAGGAGGTCCCTGCAATCCAATCAGAGCAAGGAGCCTGCTGGGGAGAAAGAGTGCTGCATAGAGGTCTTACTGAGTTTATCACATTAAACAGCACTCAACGGTCTGCTTACTACCTTTTAAACAAATTCCATGTTAGGCCACAGTCATGAACGTCCTTGTTCTCTTTCCAAACAAAATACAGGATCCGTATGCAGCCCTGCTCAATGTTTCCCACTTCAGTACTATTTTCTTACCCACTTTATTCTCAAAGAATACTATCTGAATGGCATTGTATAATAGATACACTGGCCCTGGAGCATCTCTTTTCTAAATTCAAAACGTTTGTGTCCCAATATTTTATAGATTTTGTTTGGTGAAAGCATTCTTTTAATTCTTACTTCTACTACTCACCACCACCGTACACTCAGTGACATATTCATGTGACCACTTGGCCTCAGAATCACTCTTCCTAGATGACATATTAAGGCTTTGCATCTAGATTAGATGTTGTGCCTGTGCCTCTCACCCTTCACCATAGGAAGCATCCTTACAAAAAGCTTGTCAATAGCCCTGCAGATAGAACCAGCTTGGGTCTCCACGCAGGAAGCTACTCCTCACTCACTAAAGGAGATTTGTTTTCCCTTTTTGGCAGTTGACCAGATGAAAATTGTGGACATAGCCTGGGCTTAAACTCAGATTATCACTGCACTTTTAGCTTTGGAAAGAAGGTGTCTGATTTAGTGTGAGGTCCAAGAAATGCTAAACTAGAAAAATTTTAATTTGCATTCCAGCTTTGTCAATTACTAAGGGTAATGGCCCATGGGGTTTGTAGAATTACAGAAATTTTCATCTTCAGATTATAGACCTTTTGTTATGGGTTGAATCGTGTCTTTCAAAACAGATGTTGAAGTCCTATCCACCAGTACCTCTCAATGTGACCTTATGTGAAAATAGGGTCTTTGCAGATGATCAAGTCAAGATGAGGTCGTTAGAGCTGCCTCGAATCCAATATGACAGGTATCCTTTTAAAAGGGGAAAGATGGACACAGAGATAGATACATACAGATGAAAGATCACATGAAGACACAAGGAGGATTCTGGAAGCTAGGACGATGGTGTGTAAGAGATTCTACCTCACAGCCCTCAGAAAGAACCAACCCTGCTGACATCTGGATTCAGACTTCTCACCTCTAAAACTTTTGCGAGACGAAATCACTGTTGTTTAAGCCACTTTACATGTGGTTCTTTTTAGAGCAGCCCTGTTAGAAAACTACCATGCTCTTCACTTGCAACACTCTTTCTCCTCCATGTACCCACTGAGGAGAACTCTTCTCTGAAAGTACTCATCCTAAGAAATTTTTTTTGAATATGTCTCTATTAAAATAGGTACAGTAGTTTGCAATATCAATGTAGTTAACAATCAAAATATAAATTAGATTTAATAGCTTTCTTAATTTAGTGTTACAATGACAAAATGTTATGTCATGAATAAAGTCTATAGAAAAAAAATACAACAAATTATCTCCAGGACTGTCCCTCAGAATGGGGATTTCATTCAAGATGATGTTTCTTGAATATATTCTTTATCAGGATAGGTTGCTCTTTCACTGACAGGCAAAACAGAATCCATAAAAATATTATGTGCCATGCAGAAAAAATGATTCCATGAATAGTCTGTTGAATGTTAGACAGACTCTCAAATATTAAATTAAGAAACTGATATTATTCTTAGTGTATCAGACTCTTATGAATTTGGGCAGTTAGGGAATTCCCCAGGACTCAGTTCCTTCTGCAGAGACTCAGAAAATAACTTTGACGTGCATTTAATAATGAGGATCAGATTCTGAACTTGAGATGGAATACTACTGAATTCACCCCGAAATCCTCTCCCTTACTGTAGTAAACAGAGCAATTACTGTGTACAAAAGGGAACATAATAATGTGAACAACATAATGTAAATCACATATTATGTATATATAACATATATGATAAAATAGTAACATAATATAATCCAGAACTCCTTTAGAACAAAAAGGAAATAAAAAGGAAAACGTGAAAAATAAATCTATCTATTCAAAATGTGTAACACTGAAGCAGAAAGGAAACAAGAATCTGCCAGCCATTGTCAACAGAGGTGCCACCGTGAATGTGCAGCAAGGCCACGGTTATATGATGAAGGCAGGATACACAGCAAGGATCAAGCCCCAGCAAGGATCTATACTAACAACCTAACATTCTGTCAATGAGAGCAGTTGAATGCACAAGCAATCATGATCCTTTCTACAGAGGCATCTCAAGGATGCCTTAGCATGCAAGTATGTGGGCTATGCTTATTTGATTTCAATCTCCACTGTGGAATAAAAAAAAAAAAACAACGAAGTGCAAAGAAATAGGCTTTATAGTCAGCATAGCTTAACATAAAGGGTCAGGAGTGTAATGAGCAGTATTGAATTAACTTGAAAGCATAGGTGAAAATGTCTGTGTTGAAATATAATCCTCTGCTTTATCAAGAGTGTCCCAGTATCTTTGGTAGTAATATGAAAGCAGCTATAATTTTGGTTAAATGTATCATCAGGAAATCACAATCTCCAGTGACCGCTTCTGCTTATACAAAATTAGATCAGTTCTTTTCACATATGAGGAAGTATGCCAGTCAGTAGAAGCGTACCACGGTGACCACTTAGATTTTAATTTAGCCTATTTTAAGATTCTCAGAAAGTTTAAACCGCTCATCTATGCCATTACAATGGATTTCTGTGCCGTTGCTACAGGGCAAAATTGTTTGGAGGAGAGTTCTGAAGTGCACTCTAAGGACAGAATTACCTGGGCTCCAGATCTATTTTTCCTGATGTGTGTATTCTTTTCAAGGATGCTACAAAAGTGATATTTCAAATCCCTCTAGCAGCATCCACTGGAATCACCTTGGGGCAGGCAGAATATGGCAGCTTTATGAACACTCATAGCAGCACATGGCCCATTATGATTCAGTGTGCTGTGCCAAATACAGCTGCTTTGCTCCAAGCCCACCAGGAGAGCAGAGGGTACTTGTTTTAAGTGGTCCCCAAGGTCAAAAACTAGTTAGCGATTTCACAGTTAGAAAATTATCCATCTCACTACTCACGTTAAAAGCAGAGTCTCTTTTAAAGCATTCAGGGATCTATAAACAGACTTCTCTCTTTGATACTAAAGGTGAACTATTTGAAGACTGATAAAAGCAAAAATAGATTCCATAGGAAATTTAGCTCCCTGCATGTCTTCCTTTTTTCAGTCCTATATTTATTTTTGATGAATATTTATATGATGACAGGTTTCAGTGATTTTAAACTAGAAAATATACAATCTGTTAGGAGTCTGTTGTTAACAGTGAAATCCAAATATGTGCCAGGGTACAGTGCAACCTAGCGGACATATCATTAAACTAAGAAACAGATGGTTTCCCTTACAGTTTATATTTTTGCTTATATTTGAGAAAGTTACTTTTTCACTTTTAATATGAGATAAAAAAATAATTACCCATAGCTAAGTTTAAAAAGAAACAGGATCAACAGAATGAGAAGACAAGCCACAGACAGGGAGAAAATGTAAAAAGACATATATTTCATAAAGGGCTGTTAACTAAAATATACAAAGAACTCTTAAATCTCAACAATAAGTAAGTGAAGAACATAAATAAAAATGGGAAAAGAGGTGGGCACCTCACCAAAGAAGATATGCAGATGACAAGTAAGCATATGAAAAGATACTCAACATCATATGTCACTAGGGAATTGCAAATTAAAACAACGAGACACTACTACACACCTATTAAAATAACCAAAATCCAAAACACTGACAACATGAAATTCTGGGAGGGATGTGGATCAGCAGGAACTTTCATTCATTGCACTGAAGACAGTTTGGCCGCACCCTGACAAAACTAAACATATTCTTACAATACAAGCCAGCAATCATGGTCCTTGGTATTTACTCAAATGAATTGAAAACTAATGTCCACAGAAAAACCTGCAGACAGTTATCTACAGCAACTTTAATCATAATTGCCCAAACCTGGAAGCAACCAGATGTCCTTCAGTAGGTGAATGGACAAATAAACCACAGTACAACCAGACAATGGAATACATTCAGTGTTAGAAAGAAAGGAGCTATAAAGTCATGGAAAGACGTGGAGGAAACACTCAGTGAAAGAAGCCAATCAAAAAGGCCACATACTATGATTCCAACTCTACAATGTTCTGAAAAAGGCAAAACTATGGAGACAGTAAAAAAACATGATGGCTTCCGGGGGTGAGGGGAGCGAGGATGGATAGGTGAGCCCAGAAGATTTTTAGGGTAGTGGAACTGCTCTGTATGACACTATGATGGTAGCTGTTTATCGCTATACATTTGTCAGAACCTGTAAAAGGTACAACACCAAGAGTAAACCCTAATGTAAACTCATGCGCTTTGGGTGATAATGATGAATCAGTGTAGGTTCGGCTGTTGTAATGAATGTACTGCTGTGGCGGAGGACGTCATCAGTGGCGGAGGCCGTGGGCTTTTGGGGAGAGAGGGTATGTGAGAACACTCTGGATCTTTTGCTCACTTTTGCTGTGAACCTAAAACTGCCCTAAGAAAGTAGTGTCTTTAAAAAGAAAAGAAACAGGAAGCATGAAACATCCTGTGTAAAAAGACCAATAACTCAAAGGTTTAATCTAAATGAATGTTCCTATATGTTTAGAAATGGTTTTCCCTTTAAAAGGGGTTTGTAAAAATGAAACCACACAAGTACGAGAAGAAAAGGTGAGTGAATTCTTCTTTGAACTTGGGATAGGAAAGTTTTTCTAAGGACAACGCAAATTCAGAAACAGTAAGAGAGAAGACTGACATATTTGACTCCTCATTTTAGAAAATGCATCCAAAACATGCCACAAGCTAAATCAAAAGACAGCTGAAAACCAGTGAGGAGATATGTGTAATATATACCATGGTTGTAGGGCTAAAACCCCTACTATATAAGGAATCCCTGAAATTTAAAGGACAGAGTAATAAAAACCAGATAGAAAAATGGACTAAGTACATGAACAAGTCATAAATACGTATTTTAAAGTGACCCTCAAAGAGGTAAAAAGTTTTAACTCAATCATAATTAGGGAAACCAAATTTAAACAGCACTAACATATAATTTCTTATCTCTCAGATGGGCAAAAATGAAAAGTGTGATGTTGGTGAATTTGGGTAAAGGCAGTCTTACATATTGCTGGTGAAAATGATCATCAGCCTAAAAGTCTGGGAGGGAAATTTGTCAATACCTATACACGTTTGTCAATAAATATATATACACACTCACTGTTGCTTTCTGACCAGGCATCCCACTTCTAGGAATCTACCATGAAGGCATACCTTTGAAAACATAAAAATAATACATACAAAAATTATTTGTGTATTGTTTGTAATTGGAAAAATTTGGAAATAAGCTAAATGTCCATACTTAGGCGAGTAGTTGATCTGAAGGAAAATACAGATGAACCTGGAATATCTTGTGGTGTCAGAAATATAAAAATCACTCAGAAAAGAGATGAGGAAATGTCAGAAGGACACAAGAGCTACCGTGCTCCCAAGTGGAGAAGACTAAGGAGACAGAAAGAAATGCCACGTGGGATACTGATTTATATCCTGAAACAGAAAAAGACCTTAGTGGAAAACATGGTAAAATCCAAATAGTAGTTTGTAGTATGTGTAGTTACTATTTTTGTACAAATATTAATTTAGTAATTTTGATAAATGTATCATGCTTATATAAGTTGTTGACATAAGGAGAAGTTGGGTAAAGGGTATACACGGACCCTTTTTACTAGTTTTCAACTCTCCAATAAGTCTAAAATTGCCTCAAATAATATATTAAAAAGAATATGAGATACTTTTTTAAATCCACATTTAAAAATCTGGAAATTGACCAAGAAAAGGTAATGCAAATTGCCTGAGGTCAAACAGCTGTGTAGGCACAATTGAAAACCTAGAAGCCTGAATTGTGCAATTATATTCTAAAACATTCACACAAAGTTAAGATTATTACAAACTCTCAACCAATATAAGAGAATTCAAAAATTAGAAATCCCTAACCTACATAGACATTTTGTATTAACAACAGAATGGCTTTCAGTGGGCATCAGTGCTCACTCCCAGCGCGTGGAAATCAGGAAGGGCAGCACGAATGGTTGCCCCAGATTACTTGGATCCTCGATGCCTAGTACGAAGGAGCCAGGGATGCTAATAGCTCTGCAGTTTGTAGGAAAGTTTTGTACAGTAACAGCTGACATTTCCAAAGACCAAGAGTATACCCACTCATTGAGAAACACTGACAGGAATACAGAAAGGCCTTCTAAGTCTGAAGAAGTAGACTTTGTCACTGCTTGGCCTTGTTTATTAGATTAGGAAAGTTAAAACTGTGTGAAAAGGTAAAGAGCTGAGTGCTGACATCTTGCTTAACCCTGGAGCTAAAGTTGGGAGTACCAGATTCTTATTCATTTCAGATAAACATTTCAAAACAGCAATGTCAATTAATTTAAATGTTGTTTAATGTGTTAGCAAAGTGATAAGCAACACTTTTATTTGGTGCATATCTGTTTGTTAAAATCAGATATCCAGCCTAAACTTCGATCAATCTCAATACATTTCCCAATAGAAAAAATGTTACTTTCTCTCCTCATTACTTAGCATAGGGAAAAATCAACACACTACCCTAATAACAGGTGTGAAAAGGGACTCATGGTGGGTTGGTGGATCAGAATGTTATCTTTCTACAATAAGGTACTTTCAATAGATGTGCTGGCTGTGAGATTCACTGTCAGCACCCATTCACGGTAGCCCCTGTATTTCTTTTTTTTTTTGCGGTACGCGGGCCTCTTACTGTTGTGGCCTCTCCCGTTGTGGAGCGCAGGCTCCGGACGCGCAGGCTCAGCGGCCATGGCCCATGGGCCCAGCCGCTCCGCGGCACGTGGGATCTTCCCGGACCGGAGCACGATCCCGTGTCCCCTGCATCGGCAGGCGGACTCTCAACCACTGCGCCACCAGGGAAGCCCTGCCTGTACTTCTTATAGATGATTCTCTCATGGTGATAACTTGTCTTGACAGCAGTACTGTCAACAGCTAGTCCCATAGGATATATCTTCTTCAATTCTAATGGCTTCCATTCAGAGCCACTCTGAGTTTTAGCATTCTGTCCTTTCTAGAAGGAATATAGCTTTGTCCAGCTTTCACGCATGGCAGCATTTATAATATCCTCAGTGAATCTCGCCAACTTACATGTGTCTAATCACCTTCATAGCTAGCTCTTGCCACTCACACTGTAGTCT
Source organism: Neophocaena asiaeorientalis asiaeorientalis (assembly GCF_003031525.2). NCBI lineage: Eukaryota > Metazoa > Chordata > Mammalia > Artiodactyla > Phocoenidae > Neophocaena > Neophocaena asiaeorientalis. The sequence continues at coordinate 157,887 of NW_020173654.1, forward strand.
GTAGAGCCTTTTAGAAATGCAGAATCTCAGGCCTTACCTAGACTACTGAATCAGAAACTGCATTTTAACAAGATCCCCAGGTGATTCATTTGCCATTAAAGTTAAAGATGCCCTGACATACATGAGTCAATGTGGCAGTTTCAGTACCACATTTAAAAGCCAGCTCACGCCAGGGTCACTGAGGAGTTTTTGAGTGACAGCTTGCTTCAGAACTCTTCCACACACTATACATAAAGGCTTTAGACTGGCAAGATATTCAATGTAAAGTTCTAATAAACATAGATTAAATACATCCTTTAAAGATTTTTCTTTTTAAGGCTATTTTGTGAACAAACATTTTTAAACGTTATGAAAAATTGTCAAAAGTCACTTCTAAAAAATTCCAGAGCAAGAAATACAGTCATTTAATTCCAGAGCCAACACTAGTCTTGGCCTCTGTATTCTTGGAAAACCACTTTTAGAAAACTACTTCTGATATATTTATTCACACAGTTTTCTGTCCTAGTGCATTTCTGAGCATATAATGAGGTCTAAATATATGATGATTGGAGAAAATCAGTAATTAAATGACACCATTCTGATACAGAAGAGAGATGAGCACAGAAAGGTGTGGATGAAAAGTGCCAGGGATAAAACCGTCCTCTTTGAAAGAGCTCAAGAGAGTCATTTGGGGAAGACTGCTAAGAAAAGACTGGTTTGCCATAGCCCTCACTGATACTAAAATAGCAGGTCCTCTGGTGTATTTAGATAGTTGCCTTAACAAGGAATAAGTGGTCTTAACAATTCTGCCTGCTTATTAGATCTTTAATGATCTAGGCCCCAGGTACAATGATTACTTCACCATTGCTAGTAGGAGAAACCCTAGACTGACTGATAGAGTGCCTTCAAAAAACCTGCTTTTATTTTTTTGAATGCTTTGGAAAAAAATATTCTCAGGCAGACAGATGTATGTACATTTTAATTTTTTCTAACCCTGCTTTAAGCAAAGCCTACATCCTATTTTATTGGAATATTTATTACCTTTAATAACTCCATAAACTTTTTATAACTGTTTTCTTCAAAAATGTAATAGACGAAAACATGGCAAATGAATGTTTTCCAAAATGATTAAATAATTTGAAATGTAGACTATCTGTGTCATGAAGAATGTCATTATACTCTACTCATTTAGTGTACTTGGTATGACAGAAGACTGAATGATTTGCAGGGCTGATAAATACAATAATTAGCATAAGTTTATGACTCGCACTTTTTAGCAATGGGACTATATTATTAAAGATGCTGACTACAACTCATAAGACGTATGCTATTTTTCTGGCAGCATCCACATATATCAGTCCAATCTAATACGAAATATATGATACAATCTTCAATTATTTTGATGGCATATACAAGGAGGACCTAATCTCTGGATTGAGTATGTCAATGGAGGTTATTCTTCCCATACAAATTGCCTCAAATGAAGATCTCTTTTGCTAATAAATTATTCAGTATATCCTCTAATTATTACCAACTCACTTGAAAAGTAATTGATCACAAATGTCACATTAGCTACCTAAATTTGAAAGCCAATTTAATATTTACTAAATACTATGAATAAGCCATTAAATTAATACAAATAACCATATTAGTGCCCATTTAACAATGTTGAATTGAATACATTGTTCCACATACAATTTAAATACCAAATAAAGATCTGTCAAAAATTGCTATTATAATGATCCTAAATAAATGAATAATTTTACTTTATTGGTAAGTAGATTTACAAAGGGTTCAAATGAGTATCATAACCACATCTAATTAATCATTTTAAATAAATACATTGGTGTCTAAAATAATTTAAAATGCCCGTTAGCTGTTCCAGATGTAAACTATCTCCAAATGTAGTGATTCATTTACCTTCTTATGATACCATTAAAAATTACCAATATTCTTTTTTGATTTTTTTTAGGCTCGCAGCACGTGGGATCTTAGTTCCCTGATGAGGGATCAAACCTGTGACCCCTGCATTGGAAGCATGGAGTCTTAACCACTGGACCACCAGGGAAGCCCTAAAAATACCAATATTCTTATTTGTTCTAATATATCAGGAATTTATTTGTATCAGGAATAGATTACTGAGAGAAAATTAAATGCGTATAATATTTTACAGAATCTTATCCTAAATCTGACTCTCATAAATCACAGTAGTTATGTAATAAAAACACTGTAAACACAATTTGTGTATACAGAAACATTGCTCCCAGGGGAAATCCAGGGTTAAGTTCCTTCAAGCTTCTGCTCACGGCATTTTTGTCAATCTCTCAATGCATAACTCTGATTTATGCTTGTTTCTCATTTTAACACATCAGATCTAGCATGTATTTTGGATTCACTAACACTGAACTCGTGACCAGCAGCCCTATAACTCGTTCCGGAAGGAAAGTTATCTAACACACGTGCATTTTCCCCGCAAGGCACATCACTGTCTTCCTGTGGTTAGGGACACTGGACAGCACTCCAGCACCAGACCATTGCAAACAGCTTCTTCGCCAACAAAAAGCATAAAAATGCAAAAAAACCCTCAAACCTGGTACTAAGTAGATGACAAAAAGGACACTATTTACCATATGAGAGTTGCCACACTAAGGCTCAGTCCCCTTGTTCGTCCTCAGCTAGGAATGTGCACCTGAGGTAACTCAAATGTTCCTGAAGTCACAAAGTATTACGAATATTGATCTGGGAGTTACACATGATTTTTGCAAATAGACAAATTCACAAATCCACCAGTAATACAGATCAACTGTTCATTATTTAAGATGTGCAATTTGGGTCCTACAGTGATTCAAGGTGAACTAAGGAAAGAGACCTTTTACTATCTATTACAGCAGTACGGGAACAAGATGGAAGGAGGGTCACCTGGATACTGGATAAACCTTAAATTCACATATTTCAAATAATAATTTTTACCAAAAATAAGATTTTAATATAAAATGATTAAAAATAAATTTTTTGAATGTAAACTTCTTGAGAAGAATTACTACCTTGTTAATCGTAAAGACTGCTGAATGTCATCAACGTGAGAGTAAAAACCACACAATAAACATAAGATTTCTTGTTAACTGAAAACTGTTAGAAAAAAATTGATAAAATATAAATGTACAATATGAACATGAAAAATACTTTTTGAAATAAATGATGAATATGGCAGAAAAAGACAGAAATGATTTACAACGGTAACAATAAATTTTGACAAGAACAAAAACATCAATGGAAAAAATGTCATTGTAAAATATTCATATACAGATGTTAATCCAGATTTTTTTTTAAAAATGCTAGTAAAAACCATTTTAAATGGCCGGACATCATAAAAAATAATCACAAAATTATATTATCTTATTGTAAATTACTTTGGAAAATACTTTCTTGATGAACAGTTATTGGTGTTAACATAGTTCAAATTAAAATATTTTTGGTTTTACAAACACAAATTAAAAATATACTCAAAAAAAGCAAAGTCAAAATATCAGATCAAAGTGTCAGTGTTAAAATAGTACTATGCTTTCTATATAATATTCATTAAAAATAATTGCACCCAAGGTCAGGAAACACCAATCAGTGTTCATTTCCCAAGTTGATGGCACTTTTGTGATTTTTTTACCTAACAGGTTGGGTCACAGAATGGCTAGCATTTTTCACTCCACCTAAAAATAAGCTAATATATTCAATTTTATAAAAAGTGGTCATGATCCCTTCCAAAAGACACCTTGTTTTTAACAAAGATACCACTGTAGTAAAACAAAAATAATAAATCACTTCTCTTAAAAATTGTCTTTTGAGCTCCAAAAGACTTCTATATACAATCACATCATTAAACTCAGAACTAATTATAATCCTAAAGTACGGTAGACAGTGGTAATAATTGTGATGTAAACACCAAGAAATTGTAGAAATTAAGTAGATTTGTGAAAACTCTTCTGGTGTGCTGCACCTTTTTCTGGAAACCCATCATTGCTTTGCTCTTTCCATTTTTACTTGATTTTTATCTACCTAAACCTGTTATCATATTTCTAATGTAAAAATACATCAAGGTTAGGTTTCATTCACTGTAAATTTTAATTTCCAAATATTTTTTTACTTGTTATTCTCTAAGGACCGCTTTTATTATTTTCCCCTGTTTTTGCAAGGCTTTTCCCATCAAACTACGTTACTCAAGTCATAAGAAATTTGCTGTCACAGTTTTCAGTATTCATTGTTTTCAGCATGTGAACATAAGTAGTTTTAAATGGTTCCAACTACAAGCAAACACATTGACCTTTAGTTGGTTTGTGCAGTTTTACTGTGGGTACAATTTCCATCAAACCTTTTGATATACTAGAAAAAAATATGAATCTCCACTAATGTCTTAATAAATCTGCTTGTTCATGATTTTAATTGGATTAAAAGCCAAATAGAGATACTTGTCCAATCATCACTCCTCTCAGAGACCTACAGTATCATTGTCTCCAAGCTGTAGACACTTCACAGACTTAATATGGTTAATGAGTTGATGAACTCAAGACCTGACATTCACATATTCACTTTATAATTATGCTGTCAAGTCTAAGCTACACATAGTATAACCCAAACTTGTTTCATGATACTTATTTCATCCACATGCTGGGCTATCATTAAATTATAAGAAACTCAACGGTGATGTATGAGATGTGGTGATACATGTTTCTCCATATTAAAAGGATTCTCCTGTCTTATGCTGATCTCACAAGGCACAGTATAATTCCTATTGAACTAGGAGAAGGAATATTGCAATATGTAAATGCTCTTCCAGTACAAATAAAAATATTCTCTTCAGACAATTGTATGTATATGTGCATGTGTGTATTATGGTTTATAAACCAATATTGTTTTTGTAAACAACTCTAAAATAAAATTTTCTGTTTCTTATTGTAAATACAAAAAAAAATAAAGAAGATGATAGCATCATTCCTAAATAATAATCCCTGAAGTAATTTTAGCCAAGGTCTCCACCCTAAACCACCAAAGTAGCCCCTCTTTTTATGGTGTTTCAAGAACTGCATGACCCAGTTTGTGCTTACTGATGGTGAAGTGGTAATCAGTGAGTCTTTATAAAAAATACATAGCATTTACATTTCATGGGTTTTACTAATTCTGAATAATTTCTAAGAGAAATGTTCAGTTAAAATAAATAACTGAATGGGTCACTGAACATTCAAAGGCAATTTAGAATAAATTGAAACCTGTAATAAAATTCACACCTGCTCCCATATATATTAAAATATATTACAATGGTTTATGAAGTACTCTCTTTATCTCTTATTACAGAAATAAATTTCTATTACAATAAGATAATAGCTTAAAATTATAACTATTTTCAAATTACTTTTTTTTTTTTTTAGCGGTATGCAGGCCTCTCACTGTTGTGGCCTCTCCCGTTGTGGAGCACAGGCTCCGGATGCGCAGGCTCAGCGGCCATGGCTCACGGGCCTAGCCGCTCCGCGGCATGTGGGATCTTCCCGGACCGGGGCACGAACCTGTGTCCCCTGCGGACAGGCGGACTCTCAACCACTGCGCCACCAGGGAAGCCCTCAAATTACATTTTTATGTATAAGATAATTAAGAATGAAAAAACTTTCTTCCACATCTGCTATTGCCCTCATGTTTAACCAAATCTCTTTAATTTTATTATTGCAATATACATATGAGATAACCTCATTAAATACACTGCTGATTTCCTATCCTTAACCCTGGAATAAATATTAGGCAAGGAAGTATATATAACATGAAAATAATAAATTCATTACATAAGTAAATATTTCTACCAAAAATAATATTAATTTCCACCAGTATTTTAAATTACATAGGTGTTAGTGAAAACATTTGATGAAAATTCATAAATAAATAGAATTAAATGTTCTTACTATTTTTCAACAGAAGTAAAAATAGCTTGTATGAAAAATAATATCTTTAAATAATTTCCCCATGTGTAGTAGTATTCATTGCCAAATTTTTTCCCCATATGGGGAAAAAAATGTACAGATGAAATTTAGAAATCCCTAATTGAAAGGAATAGAAACCTTTCCACTGATGAAGGGCATCTGCCATTGGGAAGAGTGACTTGCAACAACATAATGTAATATTCTCTAAAAAGCTTATTTTGCACTCAAATTTGAAGTATTAAAGATTTATGCAATTTGTGTAAAAATACATGAATCAGACAATCAAATCCTTTTCAATTTGGATTCATATAATACCTAATCTGCCTTCTGTGCATGCAAATATCCAAACTTCTAAGTTATTTTTCAAGTCTTGCATATGCATATTAGTGTGGATGATTCAGATGCTGCCTTTTGTCTGTGTACCCCTAAATTTATAGGCATACCCTCATACATACATGAATACACATACAAGCTCATGTGTTCACATAGAAAGAAATGCTAGAAATTAGTTCTTAAACCCATTTAATTAGTATCAGAAGTTCATTTTGCAGTAACAGTTATCATAATTCTCTTTCAATGTTTAGGCATATTTTTACTTTATAGAGAGCTCTAAGAATTAATTTCAAGAATGGAAAAGATAAATCATACGAGGTAGCCCTTCAGGCAAAATTAAAATATATCTGTCCATTAGAAAGAACAAAATACTTTTCTAAACTATATATTGCAGACATTCACCTCCAAAGACTTTGAAACTATATTTAGAAGCTAAAATACTTAAATTTACTATTAGATTTTGATTCACACTGAAAAATCAATTACTTGCCCTTGACAAAATCTTTTATTATATCCAAATGATTTTAACCACCAAAAAGATATTGAAAAAAAAATTAAGTCAGAGACAGCTTTAATCTGCAAGTGCATCATTCCAAAATATGTGAGATAAATTTGAAAAGGTCAAATCTGCTATAATGGTATAATGAAAGCCATTCTTTGGATTTCTTTACAGTTGACATTGCCAAAAATCTAGGCTGAATACCAAAAGATTTAAGTATTCTGGTTTATATTCTTTCTTCAGCAGTCTGACATCATAACGTGGATTTGTTCAACGAGTTATTATATTACTGTTTTATAAAATAAAATATTTCAAATCATACAATAATATTGTGGTAGAGCTCTGTATTTTACATTACAAACTGAACAGATCTAATTTTGTAGTGTTAAAGAACAAAAGAATCATACTTTAATATACTATTAACAAAAATATACAGTTTTATCTTATTTTTTATTTCATGTGCACACCAAGTTTCTAAGCATTATCCCCTTACATAAATGGCATTGTTTCCAATTCATAGTAAAAAAATGCAATAAAACCAAAAAATAAAGTAAAAGATTAGATAGTAAAGTCATTAACTTATGAGTTTTTAAATAGAAATTCCCTTCTGTTGTCATTTAAACAACTGACATTTCCATGAATGATTCATTTTAATAATGTGATTGTCATTAAAACAGAAGAAAATACATCTGATTAAATTTTCACTGATGGTCCAAAGTGAAGCTAATATTTTAACTTATTTCACACCTCCATTTGTTGGTTTCTATTTACAATAAAGCTTTGTGCTACAATTTGTTGGAAGTACAATAAAGCCAAAATCCCTATTTCAACTTTCCAGGACCTTATAATCAGTCTTAAATCCAGAGGATAAAATAATCAGAAACAATTCCAATTTAAGGAAGTATATGGCAAGATCAATATGGGTGACACAACAAATATATTAGTTTAAATGGTTCAATATTGGACAGACATGTATATATGTATGTCTAATTTATTAAAATGATACGTAAGTTTAAAATAGCTTATTCTTTTAAATGAACTAATAATTAAAGCAAAACCCATGTGATATCAAATCTCTTTGTCTAACTCTATAGCTAATCAAAATTTAATAAGAATAATATGCTTCCATTTATCAAGTATTTTCTATATTCCAAACCTTGAACAAGTACCATTATAAATGCTAATGCACTGATTCCTACAACAACTTGGTGAAGTAGTTATTATTATCCCCACTTTGAGATGACATGATGGGGCTGTCACAAGTTAAGATACTTGCCAGTCTTGTACAGTTAAAAACCAAACAAGAACTAAAACCCAGTCCTGTTTAAAATTCTACCTTCATGTGTTTTGCCTGTGTCTCACTGTCTTGGAGAAACAGTTCCCAAACTCTTCCATGAACTTACAAAAGGAGGCAGAAACTCATCTATTCTTTAACAAACTATTATAATTCCCTACTTGTCCTTTCCTAAATACCCCACCTAAGACCCACAGAACACAATACTTTTTTGTCTTTGGGAAATCTCTGAAGAACTGCTGCTGGTAGTAAGTGCTTCTTCCCCTAATTTATAATTTGGCTATATTCAATTTATTCTACTTTGCATAATATTTCTTTCCTTTTAAGTTCATGCTTTGTTTCTTTTTACTTCTGTAATTTATAGTTAATAAATTATAAACTTATTAATTTTTAATTCTATAAAATGTCTGTCCATAAAATTACTTGTGTGAATTCCCACTGGCACGCTACTTTTTCATTCCATTAGCAAGAAAAAGCCCAAACCTACTGGCAAAAACCTTTCAAATAAACTCTGAGATACTGAAGTACTTTGGTTTTAAGCATTTGACTTTATGAGCTCATTAATGAAAGTTAATATTATTCATTGAAATTTACTACCTGTATTTTTATGCTTCTTAGCACTGTGAGTTGTTTTATATACTAGTGATTTTTATATCCTATTAGTATTCTAAATTGAGTTTGGGTAGTAGAAATGACACAATTATTTTTATTAGATACCTCCTCATAGTAGTTTTACACTATTGTATTCTCTTTACATAGTTTATCATCTACTAAACCTGTCTAAAACAATATGTACAACAGGCTAATAAATGGTTATGTTTACCTAAATCTACTCTGGTTTAATAACCATGAAAATATTAGGTCTGTATTTCTAAACATCATAAGCAATTTTTTGAAGTGTTCTGATTTTCATCAAAACACACAACACTCCATATCATCTTATTTTCAAAAATGTAAAAGAGAAGGAAACATATGATGAAACGCCATACCTCTTCTTCAGCTATTGGAGCATGTCCAACTAATGAGGTTTCTGTCATCATAAACTTAGTATTGTCGTTTACTCTGCAATCTTTAGCTCTTTATATATGGTTAACAATTATTTTTTGCTTTTTGTTTTGTTTTTCCAGGAGTTTTTTTAGAATTCAAGGAACTCACTAAATATTGTCCATAAAAGGAGGTAGGGGATGAGTTGAAGAAATTTATTTTAATAATTGAATGTCTTAAGAAAATAATGGAGACGGAACCTTGAAAATGAAGGGCAGACAACACCAAATGCTACTGAGGATGTGGAGCAATGGAAACTAACCCATTGCTGGTGGGAATGCAAAACGGTACAGCTGCTTTGGAAGACAATTTAGCAGTTGTCTTATAAAACTACATGTACTCTTATCATAGGACCTAACAATTGTGCTCCTTGGTATTTACCCACAGAGTTGAAAAAGTATGTTCACAAAATAACCTGTAGATGACAGAGGTTTCTAGCAGCTTTATTCATAATTGCCAACACTTGGAAACAACCAAGATGCCCTTCAGTAGGTGAGTGAATAAACAGTGGTATATCCAGACAATGGAATTTTATTCAGCGTTAAAAAGAAATGAGCTATTAAGCCATGAAAAAATATGGAGGAATTTGTTTAGTGGGAAAAAAGCCAATGTGAAAATATTATATGATTCCATCTATACATCTGGAAAAGGCAAAGCTTTCTCCTAGGACACAGTCCTTTGGGTTCCCAAGACCATCTGGGTGGTTCCCTACTCTTGACAGGCCATAAAAAACAATTTTTCTCCCTCTAAATCCTCAAGTCTCCTGAATGCACACTTTAGTTTTTCAGCTGTTTCCTCCAGAGGGTCAAATACCCCAACTTGAAAAGACATTTGAATGCTAGATTCATCTGGCTTCTTCTGGTCCTTTCTAAGATCACAGCCTGATTATCCCCTACTATCTTATTAGTCTTTGGTGATAATAAGAAGACATTTATCTCTATCTATGAGTATGTTTCTGTTTTGTTTTGTTGCCAGAGGGGAGACGGGTGGGAGGAGCAACAAAACAGGTGAAAGGAGTTAAGGGGTCCAAACTTCCAGGTATAAAATAAATAAGTCATGAGGATGTCATGTACACACAGGGAATATTGTCCATAATACAGTAACAACTTTGTATGATGACAAATAGTAACTTGCCATATAGTGGTGATCATTTTATAATGTATAAAAATGTCAAGTCACACCTGAAACTAATATAATATCATATAATATTATATGTTAATAATAACTCAGTCAAAATAAATTTTAAAAATGTAAAGTGAATATAAAAGTGTACATTTTTATTCTGCTATTAGAATCTAAAGACTGATGGATTGATATTTGCCTTACATTGTATTTTGAATAAAAGTTTGAAATATTATTCTGTATCCTATCATCATGTTTAAAACAAATTGTTTTTGGTTTGTTGCTCATGCCAATGACAGCATTAAAGTTCTCCCTCAGTTTGAATAAATATTAGACAGATTTTCTTTTGACTCTAGAAAAATGCTATTTCTTAGAGCATTTTCTCTAGAAAACTTTCAATCGTAAATGCTTTCTCTGCCCCTTTGAGCCGTAAATCTTCTCCAAGCCTTCTGCCACTTTTACAACACAGGAATGTCTTTCTCAAGGACATGAGAACCATCCTTTGAAAAGTAAGCATCAAGAAAGATAGTAACCCCATCTCCCAGTCTCTGTGGGAAGGTAGGTGCCTAGCCTCCATTAACATCAATTAGCAAATGCCTCTGCCTAATCACAGGCCCAGCCTCCCTGTTAACATCCTCCATTACATCCCCACAGATCCTCTAAATGCCCTTTAATCTTCTCCTGCCCTTTGATTCAAGAGACGAGTTCGATCTCTCTCCTCGCCTGCAGTACTCTTGAATAAAGTCTTCAAACTGGCTAACTTTGTCCAGTGCAATTTTTTGAGACTTAACTAAAGATTAATTTAAATTAATTTCTGGGAATTTACACATTTTTATTCATGGGGGTGGTGGAATCTTCTAGATGAAAAAATTTCACCAGTCATATATATTATATTATATATTTTTTAAATGCAAAGATAAAATACCACAAACCAATGGAGCTGAATAGAAATTCAGAATTCAATTCGAATACAAATAGAATTCAGCTTTACAGAACACGTCCATTCTTTCACACTCTTAGTTTTATTAAATATGAAAAAGTAATAAAAATACTCACAGAATTCTCATTTTACTTAACAATTCATTATCAGAAAATTAGATTAACAAGGCCATTTTGTAAGAGGCTATGACTGCATTCAAAAATTAAAACGAGGGCTTCCCTAGTGGCACAGTCCGCCTGCCGATGCAGGGGTCACGGGTTCGTGCCGCGGTCCGGGAAGATCCCACATGCCGCGGAGCGGCTGGGCCCGTGAGCCATGGCCACTGAGCCTGCGCGTCCGGAGCCTGTGCTCCGCAGCGGGAGAGGCCACAACAGTGAGAGGCCCGCGTACCGCAAAAAAAAAAAAAAAAAAAAAAAAAAAAAAAAAAAAAAAAAAAAAAAAATTAAAATGAGAAAAATGATCTGAAAAACTTCATTTTAAATTATTACTTAGTTTGCTCACTGTGCCTGTGGGTAGACAAATCTGCTTCAGCAGCCACAAAATTATAAAATGGATACAGAATAGTCTCCTCAAAAAATTAAGCAAGATCTCTCTTCTTAAAAGGACTACAAATATAATCTAACTGGCTTGACACTTCTACTAATCTAAATAAACTGTTTGCCCCAAAGACCCTGTTTGTCCATCTGAATTAATTTTGGTCAGTGTGTGTGCGTGCATGTGTGTGTGTGTGTGTGTAAATGGCAGTTTACACTGTGAATGGAAGTGTAATGGAAAGTAAGACGAAGAGGAGTGGGTTAACTTAGTTGCACTTTTATTATACACAAAACACATGTACTAAGAAACAATGGTGTGGTAAAAACTAGTGAAAATACTTGTAATTGGCATTTTATGAGACTTCAGTGTGTAAGGAATACATCTGACTGGATCTCACAGACACACTCAGACCGATTACTGACCTTTGTCTAACATCTTGCTTACGCGAGTTTAACTACATTTTACATAAATGAAACGGTTTGTAAGTCAACATCTTCAGTGGACTATATTGTTATTTATTGTAGTATGAAAATATAGAATATCTGTGACCTTCCATATTCTGCCTGGGAAATAAAAATATTGCTGGTGCATGATGCTAAGTGCTTCCAAGCATAGGTTTCACTTGGCTCAGAAATGGAACTCAATGACAGAACTCAATACACTGCAAAGTGAAGCCTGCTGATTCTCATCCTCTTAGTCTCAGTCTATCCCCTGTTCTTCACTCCTTCCTTCCTCTCTCCCTCTTCCTCTCCATCCCCCCTTCTCTCACATCCCTCTCTGATGAATATAAAAACTCAGTAGTTTCAATGTGAAGTTAAAATTCATGGAATCAATGTGTTGATTTGATCAGCCAATAACCATTTATTGAGTGACTATTTATAGACCACAACAACTATTTATTGAGTGACTATTTATAGGCTGTGTTGTAGATAAGAGCTCAGGAAATCAACGGATTTTTTTACATCCATGTACATAACAGAAATACACATATTCCATTGTTTTAAAAAAGCTCTGTTAAGGTCTTTTGTAGTCAGAATCACAAAAGGAAAAATATCCCTCCTTTTAACAAGTCGTTTTTGAGACAGAATAATGGAAGTAGAAGATGGTGGAGGCATGTTCTACTAGCTCAGATCTTAACTACTGTTCTTAATTAATTGACAACCTCATTATTCCTAGTTTAATATACTCACATTCATCAGATATTAAAAAACTTTAAAAATATTTCTGATTCACTCTACTCATCAATTTTTTTTTTTTTTTTTTTGCAGTATGCGGGCCTCTCACTGTTGTGGCCTCTCCCGTTGTGGAACACAGGCTCCGGATGCGCAGGCTCATCAGCCGTGGCTCACGGGCCCAGCCGCTCCGCGGCACGTGGGATCCTCCCGGACTGGGGCACGAACCCTTGTCCCCTGCATCGGCAGGCGGACTCTCAACCACTGCACCACCAGGGTAGCCCTACTCATCAATTTTTAAAATCTAACTCATGTCTTTGGTTATATTTCTTCATTTTTCTTGATCTTGAAGACTTCTTTCCTATCCAGCATTAAAATTGTTTAATGTCTATTTTGTTGACTTGGTTTAACTACTTTTGACCACTTTAGGTACACTTCCTACAGTGATTATGTAGGAAAGTTTACAAGGTCATGATCCTCTCTCTTCCAAACCCCTAATGGCCGCTCCTTGATGGACACACATCACAATACAAGCACACACACAGAGACACACAGGCCCATGCATGCATACACACTCCACCAGGTTGAATGATAAAATACTTTTAAGGGAAAAGACATCATACATCAACAATCTCTTAGTGCAATATATGCTCCTGTAAATTCCTAAGAGTATTCAGTTGAGGTGAGTATACAGAGGTTTCTAAGGTTATTTGTTACTAGTGGAGGACACTATTGTAGTAATACCCTATATAGTGCTCTTGGGTCTTTAAAGAATTTGTGTACTTTCCAATGAAAAAGGAGTTATAAGATCTTGAAAATGCAAGTTTATTATATACTTAATAGATAAAGCAAAGCTGATACCAATATATTTTAAATTTATATCCATTTTTGTCCATTTTCCTTTGCTTGAAATATACATCTTTTTAGGTTACTGGAAATGAGAAACATCTTATGGAAAAGAAGTCAAGAAATAAATTACTCACCTCACCTTTACCCTGTGCTTTGGTCTAGTAACCTGCTTCTGCACATACAGATTATAAATTAGTGTCTTGGGGAACCTCTTTGGTATTTCATTTTAATAGCTCATGTTGGAGAATATATTTGGATCGTGTATCACTGACATTTAAATCTTGACCCACACAGAAATGAATTTTCAAAAATATGTCAGAAGCCTAGATACTATAAATCCTTTTTCATTGTAGAACAATAAAACTCTTGCTATTCGTTGCTTAGGAATTGTTCAATAAATCTAAGACGGTTTGCACATAAATAGTTATGGGTCAGTATGACTCATCATTAATGTTTGTAAAAATTAGTACAAACGTTTTTGGTTGACAATAAAAATCTAGACATGATCTTACTTTGATAGAGATAGCTAGAGGTAGATAAATTTTTCTTAAAGCAAATTAATAATAAGAGAAGTGTAAAAATGTTACACTCTTTACAGTAACATTTTACATTTACTGTAACATTTTACAGTTACCTATGTAAAAATCTCTAACTAAATCATAAATTCCTGTTGCCTGCCAATACACACATATTTTTTTCTGTTTGTTGTGTGTGTTTCCTGCTCATCCATAGTTCCTTGTGAATATATAAATCATAGCTGATGCTCAAAATTTAATATTTAGAATTTTAGAATTTAAGAACTTTAAGAAACTTTAGGAATTGTCTAGCCTGGTGTTTCTCAAATTTCATTAAAGACTCCTCTAGGTGCTTTTTAAACATGGATCTTCCCAGCTCCCTTCCCTGGAGATTATGTTTCTGTGACTGTGGAATGAGGCCTGGGAATTTATACTGTTAGGAAGCATCCCTAGTAATTCCTATCATCAGGGGTATATAAGGAAAAGCTTATCAAGTTCCAATTCCTTTTTGTACATAGTGCCCTGCCCAAGGGTACACAGTAAGTCTCATAGTAAAGAGTAGAACCCACATCTCCTGATTTGGCATTCAGTGACTTTTTCACTTCCCCACACTGATACACATATTTGCTTGTGCAACCAAAATGCAAGTAGCAATATTAACCTTAGAAGAACAGGAGCACTATCATCAATTTCAACATGAAAAATTATTCTGTTTTAGCACACAGCCGTGTTAGAGAAAACTTGTTTTCAAAGGCTAAAATGAAAAAAGAAACCGCTTAAGTCCATAATGTTTGGCTATAAACCATTGTACTATATTTTAAACTAATTCATTCCTAAATATGGCCCTCCCTAAAATAATTTATAATATACATTATAAAACAATTCTATAAATCTGAATGTTTGTCTACAGCTTTTTTTCAGTCTAGGCCATACCCAGGAATAGAATCTCGTCCTTTAGGTACATACTTGATGCACGCTTTTTAAAGATCGGTCCAATTAAGATTGTGTCAGTGATTTAATAGGAAACAAATAAAACCAGTCCCCTTCAATAATGCCTCAGAAAGGTCCCTCGGATACAGGTAGTCTGGCCAGAACACTTAGAGAATGGACTGGAGGACACGGTGAGGGAGGGGGAAGCTGGGGTGAAGTGAGAGTAGCATCCACATATATACACTACCGAATGTAAAATAGCTAGTGGGAAGCAGCAGCATAGCACAGGGAGATCAACTCGGCGCTTTGTGACCACCTAGAGAGGTGGGATAGGGAGGGTGGAAGGGAGACTCAAGAGGGAGGGGATATGGGGGCCGGTGTATGCATATGGCTGGTTCACTTTGCTGTACAACAGAAACTAACAGTATTGTGAAGCAATTATACTCCAATAAAGATCTATTTAAAAAATATGAACTAACCTCAATATATTACAAGTAATTTATATCTTCCTCTGAAAAAAGTCAATGGTCTAAACGACTTTTGTACCCTCCCAAAATATTTTTAGGGGGATGTGAACTAGATAAGATTCATTATTCTCTTAGTGGACTCTCAAGAAACAGAATTGTTTGTGGCAAAGCTGTTGACGAGGAACTAACTGGGACACATTTTCAATATTTTGGGAGTTTACAACTAAAGTGTTTTGGACTTTGATGGGCAATGATAACAGTATTTTAGGAGATTTTAGGAGTGGCCGCTGATGGTAGAAGCCCATGAATTTCTCTGAGAGGGTTTTTTAAGCCAGAAAAACCAGATGGATAAGAGTGATATTTTACTTAATAACATGATAGGCCAAACTGAAAATATTATAATGGCACCACTTCAAGTGTTGAGTACTAATTCACTACCATTAGAAATACACTATTTTAGGGACTTCCTTGGTGACGCAGCGGTTAAGAATCTGCCTGCCAATGCAGGGGAAACGGGTTCGAGCCCTGGTCCGGGAAGATCCCACATGTCACGGAGCAACTAAGCCCACGAGCCACAACTACCGAAGCCTGCGCACCTAAAGCCCGTGCTCCACAACAAAAGAAGCCACCGCAATGAGAAGCCCGCACACCGCAACGAAGAGTAGCCCCCGCTCGCGGCAACTAGAGAAAGCCCACACGCAGCAACGAAGACTCAACGCAACCAAATAAATAAACAAATAAATAAGTAAATACATTTATAAAAAAGAGAAATACACTATTTTAGGCAATCACTTGATGCTAATGGTATCAGAGATATCAACAAATAAAGAGGCAAACTGGCACTGTGGAAAAGACTTTAGATATAAAAAGACAAAATTTGAAGTCTGTTTCTGCTACCTACTCCTAATTTCTTTATCTTTCAGTTCCTCACCTGTAGGATAGGAATAATATCTAACCTTGTAAAGCTCAAATGAGAAGAATATGTATACTTTCAAGAATATGGTAATGATTTGGTAAACAGGAGCTGAGATGAAGTCAGTATTCTGACTTAATTTTATCATCAGTGTATGGTTTTTTCCAAGGCTGGTAAGCAACTATATATAGACCCTCAACCACTGCGCCACCAGGGAAGTCCTATAATATTTATTTATATGTATAAATTTTAGGTAGATTTATCTATGTGAGTATATATATACACACACACATATATATAATATATATACATATGTATGGGGAGAGAGAGAGTGAGACAGTATGTGTTGATCTACCATTTATTAAAACTAGTATCTTTGCTATATATGTGCTCATAGACAAATTACTAAAATATGACTTCCATTTGATTTCTTTTCTCTATATTATATTATACCCTAGGGAAACGACTAGTGGAATATTTCAAATAAACAGCATATAATTCAGTTATTGAAATTTCCTTGTTTTCTGAAAAAAATTAGAGTACAAGAAATATGGTTTTATATGTCACACAACCATGAACATGACAAATACGAAATGGTCAACTTATCTCTAGGGTAAATAATCCTCCCTCCAATTATTGGTCCCAACTTTCTGGCGGTCCATATTCCAACAGCCTGAGCTGTGTTGAGTCACTTCATTAAAACTGCTTCATGTGTCCTCATCCCTCTTCCATTAAACCTGAATTTCTAGGCCACTGGGAGTGATAGCTGTGCTCAGGGCAAACTGATGGTTTCAGCACTCACTGGCTTCGTTAAGTTTGTGCTCCTTCTGTATTCCTGCCTCAGAGGTTTTCAAACACCTTCTTGTATTGTAACATTTGTAGAAAAGCTATTATAAAATATTTAGCACTATTAGGAAGTTTCAATAGCAAAAAGGATATCAACTGCATTATATTTCCAGCAGAAGACACAACACAATGGCTCCTTGCTTTGTATCTTGGTTTTTAATTAGCAATTTGTCATGAACAAATATTCAATAAACCTATAAATATTTCCAGATGTAAAAGCACCTTATTTCTTTATAAATATTCATTTCAAGGGTTCATCAAAAGAGATGGACCTAGCCTTGTTAATGCACATTTAGTGTATCTCTAATTAATTGTATTATAAACCATTACACAATATACATTGTTATATAAATGTCTTTGCATCTGTTTGTGAGTTTATATGTAAGACACAAAATTTCTGGGATGTGTTTTGTTTAAAAATATTCACGGGTATTGTCCACTGAATTTCAAGGTGGACACTTTAATTTACACTTCCAATAATGGTACATGAGTTAGCCAGTTTTCCAGCAGCTTAGGCTCTATCACTTATTAAAAAATGTTGTTGTTTTGTAATCAAATAAGTGCTTTGCTAAGATTTGCTTTGAAGTTGGATGATTTAGAGTATATTTTAATATGTTATTACATTATTTGTGAGTTTTCAATCTATTTCAATTCTCATGTTAAGAAACATCTTATTTTATATTTTAAAATAATACTGTTAAAAATCATCTGCGGTATTAGAGAATGTTAGATACTAAGAATCCATAAAGAACAAAAGAACACCTTTTGGCTTCCTCTACCTTTCTTCATGCACTTTCATATCTTGAAAATTCAGTCTTTGTTGTCTCTATATCTGCAATCACAGCTCCTTTGTGCTCTTCTACTCATTTTTCAAGTCCTGTCTTAGAATACATTTGTTTTATTGTTGAGTCTCCATAAGTATAATCAGCTATTAGCTATGTTTACAAACATTTTAAAATAAACTACAGCATACCATTGATCATACACATATATATATCATTGTGCTTATATGCACTATATATTATATATATGTGTATATACAAGGCTGTTTTACACCCTTCAATATTAGCTTCTTGAATAGTGGTCACGTCTTACCTCATATTACCAACATATATCATAGTGTTTAAAATATTGCATTCGCTCAAGAGCTACTGGTTGTGAAAACACTGAGTTAGCTCTCCTTTAAGAAACTTTAGAATAAAGGCATGATGATAAATTCATTATGACAAAGAATTTGTCACAACAAATATTTGAATAACAATCATTCCACAGTGACAGGTTATACACAACGTGGTTTATAGAACAACCTGTAAAATCCTTTAAGGGATATTACCAAGTTGGAACTTGGTTCTCGCTATTTAACAATGCATTTGAACTACGAAAACAAAGTTTGATTTTGTCTTGATGACTACAGAACATTGGGGAATTGACATATTGAAGTGCTCTCTAGCCGTCACATGGTTTCTAATGACAGCTTCCCTACAGGAATCTTCTGTTCAGGAAAGTAGCTCTTACTATTCATAGTTGTTGTAGCTCATGTCAGCCCAGTGAGACTTGAGAATGTTGTAATCAATGGCAATTGAAACTGTTTAATAACATTAAAATTTAATTTGGACACAGGTACCAGACAGAAGTGCTTTAGATATATCTCTTGGCACATTGCTGGCATGTACTAAACATCCAAGTATGTTAATAAATGAATGCTTAATCAGGGAAATAATTCAGCAAGGAAAATAATATAAAACACATCAATTTTCTCCCTAGATGCGATAGTACTGAACCAAAAATTGTCATATAACAGTCACTTAATAGAATAAGTGAAGCAGGGATGAAGACATATTATATTCCTATGTGAAAATGAAATAGACAGATGATAAAAAAAGAACTGAGAGCATGCAGAATATATATTAGAATGCATTATTTTCAATCTGGCACTCAAAAGGAATTTTATGCTAATTTTGACCTTCTTTTATTATTGTATTTGAAAATGTTAATTTGGGAAATTCTCACTCTCTCTGTCTCTATTTCTCTCCTTGTAATAACAGCATACGTTTTGGGGTTCCACTTTTCTAAAATCAATATTATATACTAAGCGTGTATGCATTTGCTATAAATGTAACAACTAACTTTAGCAATAGCAAAACGTTAAATCAAGAAGATATTTTCTCTAGCATATAGTTGATTTAATTAAAATTTTATCCTGAAATAATTGTAGATTCACATGCAGTTTGTAAAAAATGATACAAAGTGTTCCTTTGTACACTGTACTTAATTTCCCCCATTCATAACATCCATCTTATAAAACTATTAAAAAGTCACAACCAGGATATTGACATTGAGCAGTAGAGATACAGAACATTTCCATCCCCAGAAGGATCCCTCATGTTGCCTTTTACGGTCACATGTTTCCCTCCTGACTCCATCCTCCATAATCCCTGCAAACACGGATTTCTTTTCTGTTTCTATAATTTGGTCATTTCAGGAATGTTATGTAAATGGAATCACAAAAAATTCAACTTTGGTGGGGTGATTTTTACACTGAGCATAATCTTCTGGAGATTCATCCAGGATTTTGTGTGTATCAATAATGTATTCCTTTATATTGTTGAGTAGTATTCTGTAGCGTGGTTGCGTCCCAGTTTGTTTAACCATCAACCTATTGAAAGACATTTGGGCTGTTTCCAAATTTTGACTATTGCAAACAAAGCTACTATAAACATTTATGTACGAGTTTTCTGTGAACACAAATCTTCATTGCTCTAGGATAAGTGCCCAGGAGCGTAATTACTTTGGTAATTAAATGCTTAGTTTTACATATATATTAAAAAAAAACCTTGCAAGTGAATTTCCAGAATGCCTATACCATTTTACATTTCTACCAACAATGTATGAGAAACCCAGTTTCGCTATATTCTTGTTAGCATTTGCTAGTGACATTGTTTTTTATTATATTAGCCATTCTGGAAGGTACGTGGTGATACGACTGTTTTTTAAATTGCATTTCTCTAACAGCTAATAATATTTAACCTCTTTCCATGTGCCAATTTTCCCTCCATATATTTCCTCCAGCAAAATGTTTGTTCATGCCTTTTGTCCATTTTCTACTTTGAGTGGTGTGTGTATGCATGTGTGTGTGTGTTTACTGGTGAGTTTTAATAATACTGTATATATTTCAGATACTACACTTTTGTCAAGCAAGTGTTGTGAAAACATCTTCTGGTCAGTATCTTCTCTCTTGGTTCACTTAACATTCTTTTGCAGAGCAAAAGTTTTTCATTTTGATGAATTCAGCTTATAAAATTTCCTTTTAAAGATCATGCTTTGGTGACAAGCCTAAAAACTGCCTAGCCCTAAGTCCTGAACATTTCCTCCTGTATTTTTTTAAAAGTTTTATAGTTCTACATCTTATATTTAAGACTGTGATCGATTTTAGTTCATTTTTGAAGGTTTGAAGCCTAGGTTTTTAGTCAGCTTGTTTCTTTTATGTCTATAGATGCTCAATTACTCCAACACTATTTGTTGGAAAGAATATCTCTCCTCTACTGACTTGCTTTTGTAGGTTTATTTCCAGGTTTTCTTTCTCATTCCATTGATTTACCCATCTCTACACAAATACCACACAACCCTGACTACTGTAGCTATATAAGTCTGAAAGCTGAGGAGACTAATTCCTCTTACATAATTAACTTTGACAAAATTGTTGTACCATTACAGTTCCTTTGCTTTTCTATATAAATTTGAGAAGAATTCTGACTATATCTTCAAAAAATCTTTCTGAGATTTTGACAGAACTTTTGTTAAGTGTGTGTGTGTGTGTGTGTGTGTGTGTGTGTGTGTATTTTGGAGAATATTGACGTATTTACTATGGTGAGCATTCCAATGTCTGTCTCCTTTATTTAGACGTTCTTTCTTTCATCTGCATTGTTTTTCAACACAAAATGCTGTACATTTTTAAAAAACATTTACACCTAAGTATCTAATTTTTGAGCCATTATAATTGGTACTTATTTTAAATTTTGGTTTAAACAGGTCCATTGCTAATACGGGAATAATATTGATTTGTAATGTTTATCTTATATCCTATAACTTTACTGGACTCATCAATTCTAGGAATTCTTTTTAAGATTCCTTAGGATTTTCTTCATAGACATTCATGTCCTCTGAAAATGGAGACTGTTTTCTTTCTTCCTTTCTATCTGCAGGTCTTTCTTGCCTTACTGCACTGTCTAGAACTTCCAGTACTACACTAAGTGAGTGGCGAGTGGGGACACTATTGCCTTGTGTCCGATCTCCTGGAGAAAGCACTCTCTTTAACCATAATGTTACCTATAGTTATTTTTTTTTAAGTTTCTCTGTTTTTGTCCTTTTTTTCTTTCCAAGATAAATAGATAGATAGATAGATAGGTAGGTAGATAGTAGATCGATAAATCTAACTGTCCATTATCAAATGACAGAACAACTTCATCTTTAAGCAGGTGAAACCTGGAAATCGAGTTCCCTACTTGTCCTTGTCCCCTGCTTCTTGAGATAGATATTCCTGTTATTTTATGTTCCTGAAATACACAAAGTAAAAGTAATGTCTTCCTCTGTCCTATTAGTAACTGATTCTAAAACTTCTGAAGGAAATCAAAACATTTTCTTAAAAAAGTGTATTTCCCGTTTTGCACTTTGCTTTCATCTTTCTAGCACACTCCTAATATGTAACTACTAATTGAACAGTATAATAGTAATATTGTTTACATGTAAAGGTAGTTATCATGTCTCATGAAAAAGATTACATATTTCTTTAAACTGTTTCAGATCCTTTGCCTGTACTTTTATTTGCACATAACTCCATTTACATGTTTCTTTATATGGTTAACTGGTCCCAACGTAAAGAAAAACATTCACCAACACGTTAAAAAGCAAATTTAACACCAATAATTGAACCTGTGCAAGGAAGAAATATCTAGCTAATTACTAATATTAAATAGCTCAGTCACTGTTGAATAACAACTCTAAGAGAGGCAGCAAGCTGTACGCACAAGCCAGGTAGCACAAAATGAAGAACAATATACGATACTCCAGAAATCTTATACATCTAGTCTTCAGATATTATTTTCCACAGGAGGAAAGTAGGGTGCAGAGTGTTTTACTATCTCTATTAATACCTTTAATAGAAATGTGCTAAAGTTAGAGAAGGCCAAGGTAAAGTGTTCAGTCACAAAAAAATCATAAAGTATTGGTATTCGATTTTTGTAATGCTTAATTTGAAATTTTGTAAGATATTTTTTTCTGACCATATTCAAAAATAGTATTTTGAAACTTGACAGAAAATTTTTGATGTGAGTGTATAATGCAATAATGCTTCTTAGGCTGTCAAACTTACATGCATTAGTTGTTTTTATCACCTATAAAAATGACTAAACAATTTCTCATACCTGGAATTAATCTCACATAAGCGTACAATATTTAGCAGTAACTTTCACAGAAATCTTAAATTTTTCACATAACCTTGGTATGTTCTGCCTCTCCTCTATTTCTAGATCTGTTAGTATACGGTGAAATGTTAGTAGTTGAGGTGACAGTGGCTGTAATTGTTTTCTCTTTGAGGAAAGGTGCCTCAATCTTCAAAACTGTAGATTTAAGAAACTGATAAAGCAGCTATTGTACAAAGAACTCAAGTACATGGAAAACCTATAAACCTAAATTAAAAAATATAATTTACACCAATGTTACCTTTGAACTACAGTATTTGCAGACTTCAAACACATTGTGATTTTTTCCCTGATTATATTAATTTCCACAAAGTTGATAAGAAATGATTTTCCTTTGAGCAAAAAATGCATACCTATTTTCAAGCTAGTTAGTGCATTTCTTGATCTCTTGGAGCCTTTTGTTACCCAGGGAATACTTCAGTAAAGCTGCTGACTCACCCTACCAGTTTCAGTGCTCTGAGGATGTAAAATGCATATCACACCAATTCTTAGTATGTGAACTCTTTCTTCTCAGGAGGTTTCTATCTTCTCTCCTTACACTGAAACAGGAAAATTTCTTTATGACAGATTCATACTACATACCCAAAACTGAGCTTCTAGCAGCTTCTACTCTGTGATCATCTTGAAAGTTTTGTGGTTGCAGGGACTTTTGCAAAGATCGTTGGCCAATTATTTACCAGGCATAACCAGTCAACTGCCCACTTGCACTCATGAATATTTTTGAACACTATCGTGTTTTCAATATTCTGAGGCATTTGTCATTACCTTCTTAACGAGAAATGACTCACTTGTACTCACTACCATGTGAATAAATTTCACGTAAGACAAAAACGTTATGAAAATTCTCATGATACTCTTCGAAGGTAATCAGCCCTTCCTTTCACAGATTATGCAACATTGAATTAGAAAACAAAGTGTTAGTATGAAGAGGGGTTTGGTAAATAAGGAATTGTCAGTAGATGTTTTGGATGTGTATTTTCTATGATGCATAATCTCTGTTGTGAGCATTTAAACTACTCATATGCTTCGATTTCAATAACAATAATGATATGTCACTATCTATTAACTATGATATTGGAATTTGTAGCCACAATTTACTCATGGTTACTTAAGCTTAAAGTTTAATTAATTAAAATTAAATTAAAAATTCAGTATCTCCATCATGCTGGCCATATTTCAAGTGCTGAATAGACACACGTGCTAACGAACACAGCACAAAATACCATTTCCTTCATGTCAGAAAGTTCTTTCATACAGCCCATATCTACAGCATTTTTAGCCTATTAACATGCTACATTTAGACTGCCAAAATGATCATTGTTGAGATTCTTAAAAAATTCTGTAAGTTAGTAAAATAGTAAAAAAGAAAAAGGAGAGATACCATTCAGAAATACGCTATGAGCAGCAGTAGCTGCAAGGCTTTCCATCATGTGCGAACTTACATATTTCAAAACTAACTAGAAGTGTAGATGAGAAGCGACTCCTCGCTCATCTCATAAGTAAATCTAATTTCTCAGTCTCACAAAATCGATCCAAACCTAGACCTTATGTTGTTGGTATACATGATACTTGTGTTCTGAGTCCCCTCTGTGGTATGTTTTTATAGAGAATAGTAACACAGGAGATTGACTGAAACCACACTTATGGATATGTACCGAGTGAGTCACTGTAAACCCAGAACCTTCTCAAGTCCTGGAAAGAAGGCAGTGACAACTTTTGACAATGAATTTGTAAATGAACTGCACCATCTGCAATGTTTGCCTTTATTCTCAGAGGTTGCTCTCTTAGAGTAGGAAAAAGCAGACAGAGGATGAAAAGGCAGCACACGACTTTAGTAACAATGCTTTGTAAGATTATAGTTAATGTGTGTGTGTGTGCGTGTGTGTGTGTGTGTGTGAACCCCACTTCAAGCAACTTCTGTCTCTTAGTTCAGGATCTCAAGTAGATTAAAAGAGGCAGGGTGGTATAGAGCCACACATACCAAATGAACGTCATACACACTCTGAATTTGTCGTTATCCAGCTTTGGGACAGTTAGTCACTCAGGGCCTTAGCTTCCTCTTATTTAAAACAAACTCCCTCAGTGGCCATCTCAGTTTTATGCCCCCAGCCCCTTGCTCCAACACAACCCCCAAACTACAGACTAGACTTCTGTTAATAACTTAAACGAGAAAGCAGACACTTGTAGTGGAAAGAAGCCAAGGATGATCTCCTTCCCTGGCCCAATTTCTTTTTCTGCACTGCCTCCTTCCTCCAAGTTGATGACCACTGGATGCACCCCGCCTTATGTAACAAAACAAAAACAACCAAACAAAAATAACAAAGAAAAAACTCTGAAATTTTGAGATTTATAAACAGGCATTGGTTTTTCATATATGGAAGGGATCTCAGACTATCCTAATTTTATGGATGAATAAATTGAAACCAAGAAAATCAGAACCATCTCAATCAAATATGGCTTACAACCTTCACTGAATTCTTTGCCATCAATATATTTCCTGTTTTATATTAATGCATTTTTAGGAATGATCAACATTTAGATTTTTTAAAGAAACATTAATATTCAGTTCAGTATGTTTAGTCCAACATATATGTGTATTTCATATTTAACATGTATAATGTTCTAACTGGTTGCATTATTTGGATTGAGTTATTTGAGCATTCGTTTTTCCCTTATGATCCTACAGCCATATGCTGAAGGGCAAGTAAGACACACCTGCAGAAAGCCCACACCTAACTCATTTCAGCACACCTGCTTGGTTCTTTCCACTTATATACCCTGTATTCCTGCTGATTACAATTTTACTAATCCTCTGACCCCATAAAGACTGCCAGGGGCTGGCACACGTGAGCAGCATGAAATCAAATGTGCCATGTTGTTTAGCATCTGTTCCTAACTCCCCATGAAGTTTTCTTTGCAAACAGCACAGGGCTGTCAGCTTCAATCAGCTCGGTAGAGAACTCTACTAAGAAGCATTAGTCTTCATCTAGAATTCCTCTTTACAAGATCACACCTTCACATAAGACACCTAGGTATGCAATGGAGAGGTTTAATGTTAATATGCCTATATTACCAAAAGAGAAATCTCTTAAATTTTGCCCTAATATTTCTATGTGTTTAATGAGATCTGAATGTTAAGTATATCTCCTGGGACAAATAGCACACCTTTTAGCAACTACTGTATGTTTTTATCTTTCTTCTTAAAATGCTTCACTAAAGGCTTTGATAAACGCTTTTGACTTTAACTCCTCAAGCATTCCCTTAATCTCATCTTCCTTGTAGACAATAATAAAATTAAAAGGTATTAGTGCCCCTTTGCAGAAACACATTTCTAAAATTTGTAATGCATTTTGAAATAAGATCTATTTGGGTTTCCTCTCCGGAATGGTAATTAAACAAAAATTATTTTATAAATTAGGAATGCACAAGTGCTGCATAATAGGCAATGCCTAATTTTAGGCTTTATACACATAAAGACATTTAAAATTTAAACATCCTTAATCTGCCAAATGGTTAATCTGAAAGATTCTAAGTAAATATCTCCACATTTCCCAGAATACGAAACATTTATTTGCATATTATGCTATTATAGATAATCATTTGAATTCTCATAAAAATTATATGCCTGTTCTTAAGCTGTCTAAGGAAAAAAATAATTGTGGAGATAAATGAAAATGTATTTTATCAACCTGAAACACGGTAATGCCCTTTCTTCTTCTAATCTGGCCCAAAATATCAGTAATCTAATATGTATTATTTGTTTATAACTTATGACCTTCTCACAGATGATTCAACCAATGAATTATAACACTATTATTTCTAATTTAAAGTTTTAGATTTTCCCTTTTTTGATAAGAAGAATCATCTGACTCTGATCACGTTTTTATTTATTAACAGTTTATATAAAATTGATCAAGTGTTTTCTGAACATTTCAGCTTTCACATTCACATTGCAGAGCAGTCCTGAATATCTGGCATTTAGCTGATAACATTTAAATGTATTAAATACAGAATTGTTCTTGTGACTTCTTTGAAGGGACAATGAAGTTGGCATATACCTGTAATAATGTATAGTTCACTATGGAATATTTAATAATGAAAATGAGTCATCAAAAGTAGTTAAACTACTTTGAAACTATATAGGTTAAAATCTTTTTATGAAGAATGATTTTAATAGTACTCGAGTAGTAACAACATTATCAAGAAAATTCACTTACGTGGAAAATTAATTTTCTTGACCAGAAAGGATAAGTGAAGTTCTACTATATGTGTACAGATGAGACCTAAGACTCTATGGTACCTGGCAGTCTAGAGGTTCCCAAGAAGACAAGAATCCTGAAATAACCCTGATAGTTATGAAAAGGATGCAAAGAATAGGAACAAAGATCATGAGAAGGAACCTAATGCATGTCAATTAATAGACTCTCCTCTCTTTTGCTTCCCAATCCCAAATACTGTCTCCTTTCCTATTAATTTATTTTCCTTTCCTTTCAAACTCTAATCATATCCAAAACTTCTGAGCACCATAACTTATAGCTACTAGATTGTAGTTTCATTGATGCAACTAACATTATCATATGCGAAGAAGCTAAAAGTTAAACAATATTAGAAGATATTTGGATCTCTAGGGAAGAACTTAATAGACATTATGAAACCAGCTTTAATTGAATAAATATCTCATTTAAAATCCCAGGTAGAGAACTTGATTTAAAACAGAGCTAATTTCATCACATAAAAATATATAGAAGCAATTATTTCAATGGTTTCAACAGAAAATCTTTTCCCTCTAGCAAACAGGATATGTTATAAATCTTGCCAGGTAATTGTTTTAGTTAAAAAAATTTTTTTTAATATATTGAAAATATTGTTGAATACCTGAATAGCATTATATAAGGACCCTGGAGGCCCAGATATGCCTGTGTGTCCAAGGCACAGCATTAAAAATCACAGAGCTATCAAGATCATGGAGAAGAAAATGATTTGTGCCCCAGAATGTGAAGAAAATAAAATTTCCATTGCAAGAGTATATTTACTTTTAAGGAGCAGAAACTTGAAACCTTCAACTAAACCTAAATGGAGTATTAGCACTCTTCAGTAGAAAGTTAAGTGGAAAATGGACACCAACAAAGTAATCACCTGTTACCTCCATGAAAACTGCATAGAATCTGTGGGTGAATGACACAGACCTTGAATTGGCTCAAGATTTTAAAATTGTGGCATTTTGGAAGAAGAATCTAGATGAGACAAAGAGAGCTAACAGTTAAACGTTGTGAAAGCAAGTTGAAGAGCATCCCCTTCACAGAAAATGGTAATGTAGAAAAATACAAGAGGAAACCAGCAAGGAGCTGATTTACAGTCAATTTGTAGTGCGTTTATCTGTGTGTGTGTGTGTGTGTTGTGTATAGGAGAGTGTTTACATAATAGTATAAGTGAAGAGGAAGACTAAACCATTCCACTTTGCAAAAGCATGGAGCAAGTCCTGATTCACTAGTGATAAGTTGAACGATATAACTCTCTCCTCCTTTAGCTCTTAGTTTACGTGAAATGTCAGATGATGTCATTTCACAAATAAGTCCGTTTACAACTTTGAAGGTTTGCCAGTTCCCACAGCAAGCAGACCAGATAAATTTTTCTCCCTACAATAAAACTCTATTACTTTCTCTTCAAAATATTTGTGTATGTCCAATGCATCCTTATAAAATTTGAAAGTCAAGTGATTAATACTATATTTTCATATTAACCACTCTGGAAAATAAATCATACTTATTCTGGATTAATTAAAGGCAAAAATTAATTAATTTAATTTTTTAAGGTTATATAAAAAATAAAGAGTGTATTGAATAATACAGAAGTTTACTGCTTATTATTGATTCAGGTTGATCAATAAAGTTTTTAAAAAATTTTTTATGCTACTAAGTAATGTAGAGGAGAAATATAATTATATTTAAAATATTCTCAGATAGCAGTTAACTTAGAAATATGGAATAAATTTAGTGATTGCTTCAAGGAAATTCATGATGACATAAGTTTGAATCTCTAAATGCAAAAATTAACAGAATATAGTGTATGGAGCGGACCCCGATCTGGGGAACAGCCAGATTCATTTTAGGAAGCTAAGTGTACTGTTGTTTTGATCAATATTTGATATTTTTTCCCTCCTTACATTACAGTTTTTTGTTTTTTGTTTTTTGTTTTTTGGCAGCACATGGGTCTCTCACTGCTGTAGCCTCTCCCGTTGCGGAGCACAGGCTCCGGACGCTCAGGCTCAGCGGCCATGGCTCACGGGCCCAGCCGCTCCGCGGCATGTGGGATCTTCCCGGACCGGGGCACGAACCCGTGTCCCCCGCATCGGCAGGCGGACTCTCAACCACTGCGCCACCAGGGAAGCCCTACATTACAGTTTTTATAATTCATAGCCAATGATTAGTTTTAACCACATTAATCAAAACTGTTTATCCCCTGTGAATAAGAATAATTACTGAATTAATTTGAGTAGCATTCAGAAAAGTTCCAGAAGACTTTCTGTGTAAGATATGGCTACCTGGCCCTAGATTTTCATGTTCATATGGTGGCTGAATGCCATTAAAAGGATAATGTGTTAGCAGAGGTCATGAAAACGAAAATGAGAGCAAGTACAAAGGAAAGAAGGCCACTACGGAGTAAGAGGATCTGCGTCATGTGAACAAGGCTGGTGAGACACGGCCTATTCTGTCAGGGGTGGGTGTTCAGCAGATGCAGGCAGTCAGTCAGTCCACGGGCACCACAGCGGCACATCGAATGATGCAGGAAGACACGTGAGCTGAGCTCAACAGACCCACATACATGCCGAGGGAATCTGACTACTGAGTGGTGGGAACTGTGGTTGAAATGTCGAGACCAGAGAAGTCTTGAAGTGCCAGATGGAAGTGGAAGAGGTGAGGCAGCAGACACTATGAGGGAGCACAGAGAGGAGAGCGGAGCAGGTACACAGAGAGATAAGGGGATAATTAGAGACCTGTGAAAAAGATGGTAGAGAAGCTGTTTACTAGAGCCACTTCATTCCTGACTGCCTAAGCTCTCTTGGCTTTTCAATATTTGAGATGAGACAAGTGATTATTTTTCCCTCATACTTAAAGGTTTCCGGGAAAGACAACCACACTTTAATGTTTGGAATTGTCATTTGCATTATTTGCTTTCCTTCCTCCTTCCTTCATCCAATCAATAACTAAATATTTATTGATCATCTAATACATGAAGGCCACTATGTAGGCATGGGAAGATAAATAAGAAGCTGTCTTATATTTGAGGTGTTCACCCTTCTAGTACAGGAAGCAAAGACATCCTACTATAACTAAATTCGTTTTGTAGTGTTACATAATAATCAAGTTTTCTGAAAAGAAAAATGCAATCTATTAGAATTACATAACTCACTGATATATTTTTTTCATTTATAACTACCATCAGATCATTCAGTGCATTCAGGATTGCTCCAAATTTCCTTAAGATGAGTTTACAGTGACAGTGAAATGTCAAGATAGCTCTGGGGACATTTTAGGGGATGTTCTAGGGATACTAAGAAACAATGTAATGAATTAGGTAATGTTATAATAATCTAAGGGAGAGAAAAATTCATGAATTGAGATTAAGCAGTAGGTAGTTATGTAAAATATTATCACTGGGGAAATCTGTGTGAAGGATACATGGGATTCTATACTACTGTTACAAATTCTTGTAGTTTTAAACTATCACAAAATAAAAAACATATAATAATTAAACAATGAAGTTGTAAGGCAGACAATAACTTCGATAAATATCAGTAAAAAAAAAACCCCAAACTGGTGAAGTACATTTAAATCTCAGTGTTGATTCTCACTGTCTTAAAAATAAACTGTGTCATAATATCCTACCAGCTCTGTATTTCATCCATAGTATATTTCTGAAAAGTATAGTATGTATGAGTAGATCATATTTATCTTTTTAAAATTATACTCTGCTCATACATACTATACTTTTCAGAAATATACTATGGATGAAATACAGAACTGGTGCATTTCTACCCAAGAACCTAGCATCAAGCAAATCACAGAAATAAGCACCAATTCATCATATATATATCAATAAGCAAATATGCCCACACACTAAGTATAAAACAATCATTGTTATGCCTGAAATTGCTATAAAATCAGAAGAAGTGACTGATTTTATGAAGAGTCCTTCTGTATCATAATGTGAACATACAACATGATCAAGCACCGTCTAACTTGATCTAAAAGTAAGGGTCTGGTGTTTGAAGACAGGATCTACATCTAATTTTTCTTCATGGTTCCCACTGAACACAACTGATTCCCTGGAATGTAGGTGTCAATAAATAAAGTTTTTGAATTAAAAAATGAATGGAGGGACTTCCCTGGTGGTACTGTGGGTAAGACTCCACGCTCCCAATGCAGGGGCCCAGGTTCAAACCCTGGTCAGGGAACTGGATCCCACATGCATGCTGCAGCTAAGAGCTCACATGCTGCAATTGGAGATCCCACGTGCCACAACAAAGATCCCGCATGCCACAACTAAGACCCAGGGCAGGCAAAAATAACTAAATAAATAAATGGAATTTTAGAAAAATTATTTCTATAATACCAGCCAACTGAAACTCTCTAAAGGATTTGAACTGCTTTTTTCTCTGAGTAAAATATTATTACGGGACATTGAAGCATTTAGATATCATTTCTTTGACTCTAGTATATGCTCAAAATACTGTGTGTGTGTGTAGAAGATCATAATGAACGTTTTAACAAATCAAGGACTTTCAATATTTTTCCCATTCACTCTCAATCTCATCATGGGTTAATGAAAAGGTACATGTGCCAGAAAAAAATAGGAGCAATCCTTTTTACTGTCCTTCAGTTTTCACTGCCCAGCAGAGAAGTGACTCTTATAAAGCATTTTACTTATTGGAAAGCTATAAAAAATTATTATGTCGGTCATAAGCCAAAATCCTATAAAAAGAGATTCAAAACACCCCTTTTGAATTGTAAAAGTAGGCAGTGACCTTTCTAAGCAATAGGAGCATTTTTGGAGCAATGGTTAAAATTATACTGCATGCCAGTTCCTTAGGGATCAATAACTAAAGCTTAATGAAACGTATTCTGTATCTGCTATTTGCCAAGCACTGGGAGAAACCCTTTCAAGCAATATTTCATTTAGTATTCATTGAATATTCACAACAATTCTATTAGCTATTATCACTAACATTTAACAAAAGAGACAACTGAGACTCATAGAGCTTAACTAATCTGCTTATGGTTACACTTTATAATTTGTTGTCAAAACAAAATTTGAACTCAGGACTGTTTTTTACAGGCCCAAACTCTGAAGCAGCTACCTGCCAAAGCGTTTGGAAGTAGAGAATGCCTTAAAGAAGATATCCTGGCCAAACTACTATGTCAGAGAAACTAAAAGTACTCATACTTATCACCTAAACATGATGAGAATTTATATGGTGGAGAGCACAGACAATTTCAGCTTATAGGTTGTAGGGAAGACTCTTTGTCAATCATTACTCTAAGTCTCTTCCTTCTTCGTTTTTTTTTTTCTTTTGGTTACTGGCTTTCTTTTTCAATCTCCCATTTTGCAACAAAAAGCTGTACCCTGAGGCTTTGGTCATTGCTTATATGCTCACTGGTATTGGAAAGAAAAATATACTCATTTAAAGAGAGCAAAGAAGTGAATGAAGAACTAAGAGAATATGAGCAGGAGAGTCTTCAAGCTTCTACTATGATCAGTCTAAATAATTTTAGGCAAGAGAAACTGGAATCCACCCTCACTGACTATTAAATGTAAGTATCCTTCATTTCATACCTTTGATCAAGAACAGAATATTTACATTTTAAAAGTGAATGAAACCCATATAACTATGGAATAAAAAGATGTACAAACACCTACAAAATGGACAGTATCATCTCCCTTATAAATATGTGATGGGATACAAAATATTTTTGAAATGATCTGTATATAATACAGGGGTTGAAAATTTCTAGTCATTTGCTACTTAACTGTAAATTAATTTATTGAGAATAATAATCTGTATCTTTTTGCCAATTGTTTTAATTGACTTTTAGGTCAATTTTTATCACAGTAATGTTGATAATTTGTCATCAGAATTTTCTCTCCCTGGGATGCCCCTGGGTAGTCCAATCTAATTACAAGTTAAGGAGTATAAAAATCAATATAAACTTTATCAATATTCTTGATTACAAAAAAAAGTAATGATTATAGCATAAGACTTTAAAATTTGTCATAATATGGTTTTTATTTGATTTGTGAATTGTTAAGCGTCTGATATAATCACTAGTCATTCTAAAACCAGAATGCATTTAATATTGATTAAACTAAAATATAATAACTCTATCTTGATTATAGATTTTCTTAGGAGTCTAAGTTGAACAACATTATACCAGTAAAAATAATTTTATTATATTGCTACTTTCTGAAAATACAAACAAGATAATTATAAGGATAGAATGAATAAATGTATTTGGATAAATCACTTTTAGGGGTATTATTGGAAAGCAGGGCAGTATAGTTGAGAATAGCTAGTTAACTAAAATGTGTAATGATGAAAATAGCTTTAATTACAAATGCACAGTTAAACTGAGTGGTCAAAGAAACCAAATCCAAGTATAATTATATAGTAAATCATAAGACACAAGGTATGGCCCATTCCACATTTGCCCAATGTCATAATCCAAGGAAAAGTTTCAATGGCCAAGAAATAGTCAAACTGCAAAAGCCCTTCATAATCTAGTAGGAAAAAATAGTACACACATTTAAAAAAGAATATTAAAGAATCTTCCAATGTCCCAGAATATACACAGACCATGCAGGAGCAGCACTTAAAAAACAGCAACAACAATAAGAACCTGTAGTATCTGACAACACTGACAATGACTAAGTTCTTGGGCAAATTATATATTTCAGAAGTGCTAGTTCCCAGACTATCTGGAATAAAACTTACATAAGAATTAGAAAATATTAACATAGTGCTAAACCAGTGATTGTTGAATCTGAACTCACATCGTATTGTCTTTTACTTGACTAATTAAATACTTTTTGCCAGGCATTTCATTATGCTGCACTGTGTCTTACAGACTGCAAGTAACATAGGGGCAAACAATAGGGAACATTCAAACATTAGAAAACAAATTGAAGTCAACTCCAGATAAACTAGGCAGAAAGATAGGAAATATCACAAAAATCCTTAGCACTTTTGGATGACTTTGGTTTTTGGTCTTAACACATCCTGATATTACTTCTGATCATGGGACCTGCTCTCAAACCTCCTCAAGGGTTGGAACCAGTCATATTCACTTTGATAATCTTTTGACCTAACCTTGACTGGACTTGCAATGGATATTTATGAAAAAGAGAAAAATCTCATCACAGAATATTTGAAATCTAACCCATTACTCACTGGAGGATTAGATAGATTTCAAAAGTTATTGCTATTGAGCCTGGACCCCAGGTCAGACTTTTTAAAATTACATCTATTGATGGGCTATTTTGAGATTGGTGCATGTGTGTGCACTTCATCACAGCTTAACATGCAAAAGCAAGAACACTTAATGAAAAAATTAGGTTACGCCAAATGTAAAAAGCTATAAAGTTTTATGTATTTTTAAAATATAGATTTAATATTTTATTATATATCAATACTTTGTTGGTCTTTATGGATGTTCTTCCCTGTATATGAGCAATATCACATTTATAAGTTATGATTTTTGTAATTACTGAGAAATTGGATAGTGGGTAGAAATGTTTACTGATATAAATATTAAAATATCCCTATCTTTTGGGAATTATGCAAATTTTAATCCAAAATACAGCAATATTTAAAAATTATAATTATAAATAAATGTTGATCCTCCATATAATATGTAATAGTATCTATATGTTCATTTTATACATACACATATGTGCATTAGTGTTTGTGTTCATTCTTGGGAAGCATAAAAACAATCCTCAGAAAATTCTTTACCTTTTCATTTCCGGCTAAGGAGGCATTGATACAATCTATATCAATAAGGAAAATAGCAGAAGTGCATACATTTTAAATAGTTAGTTTGTCAGCAAGAAAATGTATTTTCCATACCCTCCAAGGAGAAAGATAAATCATGTATTTACATAGGTTCACAAACACACAGGTTTTTAAAAGGCAAAATATTTGAGTTTACTATCAAAGAGATTTATATCTGAAACATGTTGAGTTGCTAAAACCCGTATGTAAGAATAGTTAAGTGGCTTTAGAAAAAGGTTAACAGTTTTTCAGAAAAGCCTAATTAACAAAGTTCTATTTTTCTTGCAGTTCTTTTTTAGAATCATAGAATATTAGAGGCACTTAATTTTCTTTGGGTGAAGGAGTAGATAGCAATTTACTGACCACAAATTCTTTCATTGCTGTGAAGTCCTTTAGTAAATTACTCCTCATTCCCGCTCCCTTATGCATTTGCCTCTAGCCACTTAATACTGCAGGTATTATCATCCCAACTTATATGAAAGGAAACTAAGATTCAGAAAGTTTTATATTGTGTCAAATATCTTAGAAATGTCAAGGCCAGTTAGTGCACTCAGAACATCTGACTCCAGGGGTGGCCCTGTTAACCAGTTGGCAGTACTGCCCACAGAAATTTCCAAGATTTACAGATTGAACATATTCATTTATGTAAAAGACTAGGTCAACCAGAAACTATCGTGCCCTGTTATGGAAACTCAGAGAAAAGAAAGCCCAGAGATAAACTTTGACAGTACCAATCCATATGGGGGAGCATTAACCCTGGGCAGTGCATGTTTCCGGTATTTTCATCCTGATGACCCTAAACAGTGAATTCATGTTACTTTCCTCGTTTTGATCCTGTGGTTATAATATAACTTTCTGAGTATGATTTATATATCTGCCTACTAGGAGAAACAGCAGGAGACACTGAGTTTGCTGGTACCCAAGACAACTATACTTCCCATCTACTGATAAGTTTGCATTCTGAGTATAAGCATCAGGGTTATAAGATAGTGAATGTGTTTAATATTGAGTAATGGATGCCCCCTAGGTGTGATAATATGGTCAGTTTTCCAAGATTGTGACCCTGAAGGCTATAGTGTAGACTAAAGTAAATTCATGAAATAATAAATAATCTTTTGTATCATTTTTTACCCTAGGCAGGTAGAGCACACATACAGGCATGCACATACATACGCACATATACACACTTTATAATATCAACCTTACAAAGGATGTAAGGAATTTTGGCTTTCTTTTTCATGTCAATTTTATATTGCAGTAATCCACAAAGCCTAGTACCTCAATACTAGGTTTATAATCAATGCTAATAATCAAATGTGTATTTTATAGGCAATTTCAAAGTTACAAAAGACATATACTGTTGCTACTTATGAGTTAAATGTTTTTCAAATCCTCTAAACTCATAACCTTAACATTAATATAAATATATCTGCCACTTTTATCTGAAAAAATCAGACTTCTCGGTTAAAATGACTTAAATATAATGTTATTGTGTTCGATATATCTATACAATTTGCCAACAAGGCATACATGAAAGCAATTATAATAATTTCTTGTTACTGTTATCAATAAGCAACTGACAGTGTTCCTCATTAACACTCAGTTAATTCTTTAGACAGAATTTATTAATCACTGTGCATTATACTTAGGATCTGTAAAGTTGATTTTCTTACCAAAATAAAAATAAAGAATTTTCTGAATTCAAGTTTAATACGATCCATTCAAATTACCTTAAGGAGTAGAAACATTTAGCAAAGTCGTCTTCATAATTTTAGGGAATTTTTGTAAATCTTTCTAGTTACTAGTAGGCAGTAAAGTACTAAAGTATGTTACAATGAGAAAAGTTATGCATATAAATTGCCTATCCAGCTAAATATAATCATTGCTAATTACCTCCAATTACCTCTCTACTCTGCTACTCTGCTCTTTTTATGGACTTTCAGCTCCTATTTTCCACATTGAGAGGTTTTGATTGTGTGGCACCTCATTAATTACATGGGTTACGCATCAAATTTGGACCACTTGATATTTGATGTTTCTTTGATGTATACTTCTGAATAAACTCTGTGGCTTATTGTACCTGTAAAACTTATAAACCTAGCAAAATTTCTTTGAGTATGAAGAGTATACTAAAATTTCAGTTTATGAAAGGGGATATATCTAAAAAATATTAATAATTCTAGAATCTGCAAAGAAACACTGAAAAATTTTCCAGTGATATAATTTGAAGCTGTATATGTTTTCCACCAACAATTTGGAAGGAATATCTTTTCCCTACTACCTACAAGTAGCTCTAGTGGTATATAATATCAAACACCTTAGACATTGAATGGTCCTGAGTGAACAGTGGCTAAGGAGAACTATTCTACAGCTACTGGCCTTTTCTACAGAAATGTAAATGTAGGTATGGTGGTACTCTTCCTATGCATCCAAAGAGTCCATTTTGTGTCTTGTTTTGTTTTTTAATAATGAGTCAGAAAAAATATCCAATCACATATCACTCAGATAAATGTAATCACACATCACTCAAATAAACTTTTCCAACTCATTTGATCCATTAGGCAGTCAGAATCTCACATGCTAGTTTGTAAACTGAAACTTAAGTGGTTCTTTAAATATAACTTATCTCATTGTTGCTTTAAGTGAAGAACTATCACAAAACTCTAAACTTTCTTTGCTTTTTGTTTTTGGATTTTTGTTTCTGAATTTCAGAGACAACCATTTCTCTACACTTGCATTCTGTACCAAGTATGTGCTCTGGGCATCACAGTGTATAAATTGTAAACAATGGAAAGGAGCACAGCAGGGCCTTGAGAATGGCCCATTCTTTTGTTTTCTAAAAAATCCCTTTACAACAAATAGCTTTTTGAAGCTGAAGACACGGGCTAGCTTACGTAAATACATTTCTGCAAATGTAAATTACAAACATGTATTTAAATATGCATTAAGATGATTGAAAGAAATGGAAACAATGGACCAATGGTAAATGAAATGCATAAGGGGTGTGCGTGTGTGTATGTGTGTGTGTGCGCGTGTGTTTGAAAAAGAGAGAAAGAAAAGTTCGTAAGGAAGGAGATGCTTTGTAAAAGAGCAGAATATTAGATAAAAAAAGCCAAACATTATAGAATAAATGAAGAGAAAGAATGTGGAAGTTGGTAGAATATAACATTCTCTGGGGTCTAGTTGTTCAAACATTTTGGATATGGAATAAGAGAAAGAGCAGCTAACTCAAATTTTCAACTTTAACTTGCCTGCATCTCATTCCAAATACACTTTTTTAAAGTGTAAGAGGATAAAAAAATGTAGACAACAAAAAAACATGAAAAATAAATATATAGGTTTTCTGTACTTTACATAACTGATTTAAACTTCTTCTTGAGTGCCAATTTCTATGGATGATGTTGAGGTGGAAGAGAGTGAGGAAGGGTAAATAACATATACTTTTCAATTAAAGTTATTTCAGTTTTCCAGTGTCAACAGTCTCCTATGAGATCAGCACAATAGTCAGCCAACTCATAGTCCAGCTTTATAGCAGTCATTTTTTATGATGATGTGTGAACTTCAGGGGAGCTTAAGTGGCCATATCAACTTGGAGACGGGGGCTCGTCATGCACATGTGGATCTTTTTCTTGTCTTTTAGAATCCTTTCTTGCCCACAATAATTATGGCCATTGTCCTGCCTTATTTCTGGACATCATATTGGCATTAGGCCATACTTCACTCTTGGTGGACTGTGTGCTGTGATTTTGGCAAAATCAAGGCAGTGCAATTACTCTTGCTGTTGACATAACCCTATCTGGCTCTCACAGATCTTTTGAGTCCCCAGACATATTCATGATCTACCTCCTGGCTAAAGATATCTACTCTGCAAGCTCTATAATAGAATTACCTCATCCAGGGCATCAGAAGTCCAATGGAAGTCATATGTTCTCCCATCATACTAATTTCTATTCTCTTGGAAGCCTACAAGAACTCCTGCATTTCTTCAAAATCACACAGTTGTTGAGTGGGATTTAAGACAGTATCTATCTATCTATCTAATCTATCTATCTATCTATCTATCTATCATCTGTCTCCCTGCCTAAACAGGCCAATCACATTCCCACTCTGCTTTAGTAACACGTATCAATGTGGGGGCTCAGTGTAAGGCTCCCCAAAATTCAAAAAAGAGGTAGGAAAAATATAATTGGTGTTCTTCAATCTAGATGGTATTTCAATAGTTTATCCTTTTTCTTTCTCCAAAGTGAGGATAAAGAAACCACTTTTCTTTTGTGAGTTTAAGTTCTAAATCTTACTTACCTACCACTTAATAGTTTAAGTGTAAGTGAAAGAAAATGCTAGGGGATTTTCCTGGGCTAGTAAGAGTTGGTGCAAATCGTCATATGTATTTGCATTGGAAGGTTAGAAGACTATCCACTAAGGAGAGAGTCCTTAAAATAATGTAAAGCAATTATACTCCAATAAAGATGTTAATATATATATGGATTTATGGGTGTTTTAAACCTTAAGCCATCTGGTCTTTTTCTTTTTAATGGATTAAAAGATAGCTGCTTGAGATAGACTAAGAGTTTTTAATCCATTAACTTCCAATTTAATATAGACAAAAAGTTAGATATCTATTACACTAAATTGGAAGCTTTCTTATTATTCTGTATCTGCATAGCCTTTGAAATAGTAATTTCTTAGTGGCTCCTAGGATGTGTGAGGTTTTCTCTTTGTAATGGTCACTGACCTTCTTAAATGATGCAGATGAAATCACTAAATAAAGCTTGGAATTTGAGAAATAAAGATGTATTTTTAAAAAATTAAAAGTTTAAGAACCCTAGCATCTAACTTCCTCTTGCTAACTTCTTTCACTTCTTGAGACCTCCTTCCTGAACTGGTAAATCTCTTTTTACCTTCTTCTTCCTGTTCCTCAGAGACTACTCTCTCTTACTATGACTTACTGTTTAAAGAACCAGTTAATAGGAGACAATTTACAGCAGTTATTTCAAAATATGATAAAACAAAGATGCTGATATGAATCTGAATATTCAATTGTTTTACTTAGTATCCCCAGTCATTTAGTGTTTGCACAAAGAGATTAGTAACACAAGAAAAAAATGTTTGTGAACTCTAAAAAGCTGTTATAGTTTCTATGGAGGAGTGTAACATGGGTGGCCAAGCTATATTTCCTTATCAGGAGAAAGGGGAGTATAAGATTGAACAGATAAAAATAGAGGAAGATGTCTATTAGCAAGTGCAATTGTTTTGTTTTATTTTTTTCCATCGTAGAGATTATGAGGTCAGTCATAAATCTGACTCCTGTACTCCTCTCCATTCTAAATGGTTCATGAGAGATACCCCTAAAAGTGGTTAGGTCAACTAGATGTCTTTCACTCTGAGAGAACATAATTTTAAAATGTATGTCAAGATGGTCTATCTTGTACATCTTTTCAAATACACATTTTCCTTTGTTACAGTAGTTTAGTTATTGAAACATATCAGCTTTTCCTCCATCCCACGTTTGTTTTCGGTATCTTTACTTATTTATAGCCGTGTTTCCATCTGATTTCAATGTTTAGCTGAGGTAATTTTAAAGAAGGATTTATTGGGCACAATTTTATGTGAAGCTGTGTTTAATTACTGAGAATATAAATACAAATAACAGACAAGCTTTGCCTTCAGGAATTCCATAGTCAAGTGGGAGAGGATGAAACATAAGCAGGTGATATAAATGGGGCAAGAGTGGAACACTCTAGATTCTGTGGAGCACCAAGGACCCAAACTGTGGATGTGAACAATATAAATCCAACCCCAGGGGCTAGTGTCAGAGCAGAGGTTAGAAGAATGATTAAGATTTTCCTCTTAGACACACACAGAAATGTCTTCCAGGAGGAAGGAACAATAAAAGGAAGAGCATCTACCAGTAGACGTCCATTATTGGAGCATAAAATTTTGGATATTCAGTGGTGCAAATGAGGCAGGAAAGTTAGGCAGAAATCAGGTTGTAAAAGACTTTGTACGCCACACTAAGGAGCCACTTGATTTTACCTACTAGGCAATAAGAAGCCTTTGAAATATTTTCAAGGCCTATCAACTATGCATTTTAGAAAGCTGACTATAATTCCAGTAAGGAAGAATGACTTTGAGGTGGGTCAATCGGGAAGTTATTTGAAGTACATGATGATTAATTTCATGTGTCACAGTACCCATGCATTTGGTCAAACACTGGTCTGGATGTTGCTGTGAAGATATTTTTAGGTGAGACTAATATTTAAATCAATAGACTTTGAGTAAAGCAGTTTACCCTCCATAATGTGGGTAGGCTACATCAAGTCATTTAAAGGTCTTAAAAGAAAAGTAGGTTGCCATGGCTAGGACTTCCAAAACTATGTTAAATAATAGTGGTGAAAGGGGGGTGGCTGGGATGAATCGGGAGACTGGGATTGACATATATACATTAATGATACTATGTATAAAATAGATAACTAATGAGAACCTACTGTACAGCACAGGGAACTCTGGTTAATGCTCTATGGTGACCTAACAAAGACATCTGTCACTATCATTTGAGTTTGGTCGAGCCTCAAAATCAGATAGGAAAGTGGGAAGTCTTAAGAGTGAAAAAAGAAAAGGCTTCAATATGGTGTCATTACAGGCTGTTGAGCTGGGAAAGCTGGAGGTGGACTAACTAGATGTGGAGAATTTTATGTGATCGCTTTGATTTTGTCTTGAGTTCCAAGCTGGGGCAAAAGATAAAAAAGCTGGCAGTCAGTGACTAAGTCCTGACCACTCTGGGTTAATTGCTATAGAGGCTGTGAGTCGGAATTCTGCTGTCATAGGTGGTCTGGCTATTGTCCATTTGTCACAGTACACTTAGTCTCTTAACCTGCTAATTCTAACTAGTTTCAAATGTCAATTGAGAGCTTATAAACATTTCTCAAAAACATTTCCCTATTATGACATTAATCCAGATATATTATGAAATGTAATTTATTGGAAAAAGGAAAGATTGTCTACTTTAAGAACACTGAACCATTACTAAACTGGAGATTTAGAGCTGGTGAGGCAGGCCTGTTAAAGTTATTATTCATCTAAAAATAGAAATAAATAAATAATCTTGGATATATCCAGTAAAGAATAAACAAAAACCACAGTAGTACGGCATCTTAGATCTGAGTTACAATTCTGGCTCCTCCACTTACTAGCCATGTGTTTTGGACAAGTTAATTTAACCTCTAGGTGGGGCTAATAACAGTAACTGCTCTCTTGGGCTGTTAGGAGAAATTAGTTAACATGTGAATAATAGTAGCTATTATGACTTGTAATTCTCATAATTATCTGTTTTATTATTTAGTATTGTTTCCTCAGTGACTACAATGAGGTAATTTACTCATTATAGTTATCCACCAAATAAAAGACTATACTTCTTGAATAAAAAGACATAATCCCAACCACTTACTGTATTATAAGATCTTGACCACCTATGATACTACATGATTAAATATAAACAGAATAACTAAAGCTACCATTATAAAAGGCAAAAGTTTCTTTGAAAGCTAAAACATTTGACTATTAATATTCACTGCTATTTTTAATAGATGCATTTATATTAACAGGCATTGTCTCAGGCTGTGCTTAATTGGCAAACGATTTCTTTTCATAGCAAATGGCAGCTGTCCATTTATATATTAAATATATATACTTAATGCCAAATTTGATATATTCATTATTAATTTTATTAAAAAACTCAAACAAGACACATTCTCTATTAGGTTACTCTCTCGAGAACTATCTCCTTCAGAAATTAGGATTATAAAAGTCTGATTCTTTGTAATTATAAGTAGTATATGTCGCACTCTTGTAAGCAAGGTTAAAAATACCATTCAAACACAGAATCTTAAGGAGGGGATTACTGTAAAGAGAATTAAATCCTTAGCTTAATCACTGAGATGAAAATAATAAATTCTAAGTCAGGCAGCTCAGATAATTTTCCAGAGTATTTCTGTGGGAAATATAATGGTTTGTCTTACACTGAAAATAATGTGACAAAGTGTCAATTAATAAATGAAGCTATAAATTCATTATATAAAGATAAAATATATTAGTCCATATTTGATTTTCAAGATACTGTATATTTTCAAATTTAATTTAATGATCTCTAGAAAATATG
This sequence comes from Neophocaena asiaeorientalis asiaeorientalis, assembly GCF_003031525.2. Taxonomy (NCBI): domain Eukaryota; kingdom Metazoa; phylum Chordata; class Mammalia; order Artiodactyla; family Phocoenidae; genus Neophocaena; species Neophocaena asiaeorientalis. Next base: position 200,962 of record NW_020173654.1, read on the forward strand.
GTAGTGTCATTAATATCATAAATATACCTTTTCCATTAATTTTGCAGATTCCATTAATTTAGAAAAGTCAGCTCATAAATAATTCTAATGTTGTTTTCCAAATAAAATTTGTAAAACATTAATGAATGACTATTTTAAATTCATGAAATCTCAGATTATAAAAGCTGATTATGAATATTTAATACCAAAAAGTTATCCTTATGTAGTATTGTTTCGATTGATTTTAGGTGTATTTTCCCACACTGTTCTTTAATGAATTCATTTTTGCTATATTCTAAATATTTATTGAATTAATGAGTCCATGTATAGGAATGCAATAAAATGGAGGTAAATTTTTAAAATGTAATTAGAATTGTGTGAAGCTAGAGGTCAGCGAAAGTAAACACCTGTAAAATATTAACCATACATTCAAAACAACAATCTATATTTCCCATTCCCAATTCTGCTAATTATTAGAATGTAAATTATTGAATTTACATTAAAAACTTACCTGACCTTAGTTTATTAACACAGCTTTATCTGAGGGCTAATTTCTATTCTCGTTCTAATCTAGAAAGAATAAGCAGAAAAAGCAAGAAATTCAAGAAAGATTTAAGGCACCTGGAGTTTAGAATTTACACATTATATACTGCTCTTTCCCTTCCTTCCTCTCAGGCACAAACACTGGCTAATTAGCTCCTGGGTTTTATTTGAGAGACCAAAAACGAACAAAAGGTCAGGACAGGTTTGCATCGCTGACACTGTTAAATTCTGGAGTTTCAGAATTTAGATTCAGGTTATTAGTTGGAATATAGTAGTATTGCTTGAAATATTTAATTTTGTAATGATTCAAAATGAAGATTTTATTTCCTGTTGTTTATGTGTTTGCTTATGACTGTGATGTGGCCGTGAGCAGACACTGATTGTGTGCTGTCAAGAGCCTGTCAGAATTATGCTGGAATTCAAGGATAGGTGATTTGCAATTACAATTTTGCTACCCAAATACCCAATTATCAGCATTCTGGAAAGCAATGTTTAATAATTAATCACCAATACCCTGCCAATGCCGAAGTGACGCAGAATCATGGATTTAAATTTTAGATTGATAACCTCTATATTTGTTTATAAATAACATCTTCTGAAACAGAAGCTTTATGAAACAAAATTTATAAGCAAAAGTTTATAAAACAAATTATTAAGGTAAAATGACTTATCAAACTTTTTGTTGCACATTTACTGAATTATATGACTTCTTTGAGAATATGGAGCTACATCATTGATCAGAAATCAATTTGTAAGGTAATACAGCTGACTCTAAAAAAGAGTGTCAGTTGCCTTTGGTGGAAAGATGCTATGATAGCAGTTTTTTTTTTCTAAAATAAAAAGAGTAAAGTCAGTGTCTCCATATTGATTACAGGAGAAAAAATGAGAACTAATATGAATCACATGTTAATTTCTTCCAATAGCCATACAATTTGCAAAATTAGGGTTGCAAATATTAGCTTACCATATCTCAAAATGAACCTCTATAGGTATAGACTTGTATCACAAAGACTTGAATTAAAGGGCTAAAGGAGGATTTTGGGGACAACATTCAATATGGAGAATGGCAACAAAACAGGTCTAACTTTTCCATAATTATTTCTTTAAGGTGACATACCAATACCTAAACTATCAACAGGTTACTAAAAAACATTAAGAACACATTTTTTAACTAAAAAGTAAAGAAATCAGCCAATTACACTCTACGTTGTCTACAAGGAATAATACAAATAGTTGTATTGAATTGACTTGAACAACATTAATGCCCCTGGAATAACTCAAGATTCATAGTTTAGTGAACAAATCAAGGGAATATATTTATTCTTTACTGTAGATATGACTAAGCATGACATTTTCTATTGGAAGGCCAGAGCTCTATTAAGTACAGGAATATGGTTTTGGTTGATTTTTAAAATGTATACATATTTATATTTTATATATAATGTTTTATAATGATTTATAATGTTTTATAATGATTTTCTTTTTTTATGGCCATTTTAGGTTCACAGTAAAATGTAATGAAAGATACAGAGATTTTCATATACCCCTTACCCCCATAAATGGACACCCTTCCCCATTATCAGCATTCCAGCCAGAGTGGTACATTTATTACAACTGATGAACCTACATCAACACATCATTATCAACCAAACTCCATAGTTGCTTGATTTTTCTGATTGGCGAAACTTTGTAAGGCATCAGCAATTTTTGTTTGCCTCCAATCTCAGTATTCCTCCATTTGGGAGACACTTAAAAAGCTTAGGCCAAATGAGTATAAAATTACTCAAGTACTAGGAGAATTAATAGTAGGAAATTTTATAGAGCTAGAGAGAAATGATTCCCAGGAAGAATTCCTGTCCACAATTTTAATGAAATAAACCACTGTTATTTATTTTTAGAAGGGGGGAAATACAAATAAAAGTGTTTATTTAGTGAATGCTTTGTTATCTTTCACAATTTTTATTCAAATAAGATTACAATTGGAAAACTATTTCAGAGTAATAGTATATAGCACTTGCTACTTTAAACATGATTTTTAGGAAGAACTGAATATATATTGTTTATTGGCTTCATGAGCACAGCTCTTCATGCAAAACATGGATTGAATTCTAAATAGGAATCTTGATTGGATACAATACATCAGTTAAATAAATGAAGGAGGTAGTCCACACAGTGGTTGTGGTAGAACTACATAAGTTTTGCTACTTTATAAGACTTATAAGTTTATTTTGGATCTAAGCAAAAGTAAAGAGTATTCACAACAAAATTATCAAGTCAAGTTAACTGGATGAAGCTACCAATTGAAAAAAGCAGAAAGCAACGCCCTGTTTTAAAATATGCACATATATCACTGTATGTATAGGAATCAGACCTAGTCAGTCAGAGGGAAAGTCAAGTACTTTCATCATTAATAAAATATAATCAGGGCAGTCAGGTTAGACTTCTTCCCACCCAGAGGGAAAATAGAGGTCAGAAGTCTAGTTACACAGCTTAATCTGTTTCCTAGGGACTAAATTCACTTTCATATAAAAATCATTGATGAGGAAAATTAAAATATTTCTTGATCTAATATTCAATGGCTCATAACTAAAGATTAGATTTCCATATAGGTTTTTCCAGGTCAGTAAGATTTTTCTGATGCACTTAATATTATTTTTAGAAGGCAGACATCAGAAAAAGTTGCTTATCTAGGATCAGGTGTGTCTTTTGTAAAATATGGATTGGTCCTATCTTGGCAGCTGAAAGTCTAATTTCATCCCAAAGAAAATAGCTTGTTGTCTCTGAAAATCAAATACTAATTTCTCCATTTTCTTAAGTAAAACAAGACAATTGGCACAGTACTATTTTTAAGTTCCCATTAAGTATTATTTCATAAGGTCTTTAAAACGTTTAGATTTTCACTAATAACCCATATTTTTGGATTTAATTCCAGAAAAGAAAACAAGCCTTTTTATATTGAGTATAGTGAACTCATTATGGTTCACACAGATTTCTACTGATTATAAAATACATAGCCACTGAATAAAGTTTACAAAAAAGTACAAGAAGAAAGTTGGAAAAAGAAACTTATAAGAGCACCACTAAAAGGTAATTGCTATTTAATATTTTGCTTTTATTTAAGATACTGGGCTGGCCAAAAAGTTCGTTCAGGTTTTTCTGTAACATACAAAAACCAGAACGAACTTTTTGGCCAAACCAATATTTTTCTAAGCAACTCTTTTTAGAGATGATATAATATACTGCATATGTTTTTTTTGTTGTTGTTTTCTTTTTTTTTTCCCTGTACGCGGGCCTCTCACTGTTGTGGCCTCTCCCGTTGCGAAGCACATGCTCCGGACACGCAGGCTCAGCGGCCATGGCTCACGGGCCCAGCCGCTCCGCGGCATGTGGGATCTTCCCGGACCGGGGCACGAACCCTTGTCCCCTACATCGGCAGGCAGACTCGCAACCACTGCGCCACCAGGGAAGCCCTGCATATGTAATTTTAAATATGTCTTTTCACTTGATTCTATAGTATAAACACTTATTCAAAATCATTAATATGATTTTGAAACTTAATTTTTAATGATTAATATTGCATACATAAATTTATTACTATAACCTTAACTCCCTCTTGTGTTTAGATCTTTATGTTGATTTTTACACACAGAAGATATACTTATTTGGACATAAATTTTTCTCTACTCTTCTGATTATTTTCTTAGGGTACATACCTGATGTCAAGTTACTCTAAAGGCCTAGAATTCTAAAAAATGGTACAAGTTTCAAATTATTCTTTATAAAAGAAAGGAAAAATCCTTTTGTGCTGTCAAGCAATGACTTAATATTGTCATTACTTTTAATAAAAGTTCAGGGTAACTATCTTTAAGCTGTAGGATATCTGGTGATTATAAAAGTAAGTATGTGGTGTATTTGCATCTAAATATAGATACACACACACACACGCACATATATACACATATATATTGAATATAGACATATTAAAGTGTGTAATATTTCTGCAGGTAAACCAGTACTAAAGGGAAAATAATAAATATATGGTAATTTGATAAGTTTGAAAATGGTACTTAAAACACTGACAGCACCAAATGCTTGTGAAGATGTGGAGCAACAAACACCCCCATTCACCGCTGGTGGAAATGCAAAATGGTGCAGCCACTGTGGATGGCCGCTTGGCAGTTTCTCACAAAACTAAACATACTCCTACTATATGATCCAACAATCATGCTCTTTGGTATAACTTAAAGGCATTGAAAAGTTACGTTCACACAAAAACCTGCACATGGATGTTTGCAGGAGCTTTATTCGTGATTGCCAAAACCTGGAAGCAATCAACATGCCCTTCAGTAGGTGAATGTATAAATAAATTGTGGTACATCCAGGCAATTATTTAACACTAAAAAGAAATGAGTTATCAAGCCATGAAATACATGGAGGAAACTTAAATGCGTTTAACCAAGTGAAAAAAGCCAATCTGAAAAGGCTACATGCTGTATAATTTCAACAACATGACATTCTAGAAAACGCACTATGAAACGCACCAGAAAACTGGCAACACTATGGAGGGTTGCCAGGTTTTGGGGATTTCCGGTATTAGTGGAGAGGCGGGGATGGATAGGTAGAGCACAGAGGAATTTTATATCAGGGAAACTGCTCTGTATGATACTATTATATCATGTTTGACACATGTCATTATTTAATTGTCCAAACCCACAGAATGTATAACATCAAGAGTGAATCCTGATGTAAACTATGCATTTTGGGTAATCAATGATGTGTCCATTGATTTTAACACACGTGCCTCTCTAGTGGGGATGTTGATGGTGTACATGTGTGGGGTCAGAGGGCATGGGGGAACTCTGTACTTGCTGTGAACCTAAAAATGCTGTAAAAAAAAATCAAGCCTATTTGAAATTCTAAAAATAAAAGAGATATTTAGCTTTTGTTTTAATTGCATTTCTTAGGATACAAGTGAAGTGGAGTCTATTCATCCTATGAATCTTGACTGCACATGTGACTTTCTTTGGCTAATAGAAGGCTCAGACTTGAGTGATGACGGACAACGAGTTTGGGTCTTAGACATCTAGAGGTCTTGCATATATCTACGCTCTTCCTTGGAACTTCTAACCTGTTTAAAAATGGCTAGTTTACTGGAGGAAGAAAGACATGTGATCCAAGTGAAATGACTGTCAAGTATGGGGATGAGGCATCCTAAACCAGCCAAGCTACAAGCTGGCTAGGACAGCTGACTGCAGACCCATGAGGAAGTGCTGCCAACATCAGATGATGGAATCACCCAGTTAATCCACAGATTCCCGATTTAAATTAATGTTGATTATTTTAAGCTACTGGGATTTGTGTCTGTTACACAGCATTCTTGTGGCAACAGATCACCAATACATTGAACTTGTTTAAAATGCCTGTTAGTACATGAAAAGTTGAGTATGCCTATAGTTAAAACAGAGCTCACATTTCTTATTTGTACAAATGGCAGAAAAAGTTATAGCAAGTATCATGACTCTGCAGTTCTGTTATAATTAATATACTATGCATATGATAATGAATCAAAAATAGAGAAACAGAACATAAACTAATATTAGCAGACAGTAAAGTAAGAACCTCACCCCATTTCAAAATTAACTAGAAAATATTCAATCTCATGCCCCTATAAAAACGTATGAGGTCTTATATGTGAACTTATTAAATTACTGTCAAATAGTAGAATACTGCTTATGTAGAAAAATTGTATTTTGGCTACACTGACGTGTGAATAACATCAACAGTAGAATGATTCCTAAGCAGGTGAAGCAAATTTGGCCTGCGGTGTTAGATAAACAAATATTCAAACATTAATTCAGTCACTTTTTAATTACGTGAATTTGGGCCAAGTTTTTTATTTTAAAAGAGATAATAATATGCATCTCATGGGAATGTCCTACTGTGTAACACAAACTATGTAAAGTACCTAACAAACTGTTGCATGAATACTTGTTCCCTTTCCTTCTTTACTAACACCAATTCCTATGTTTCTTTAAATACCTAGGTATTCAGGTATTTTAAATAAATATATATGAGTCTTCCTAGTGCAAATCTGGTTATTTTGTCTGCTTTTTTGCATCTCACTAACCAGAGCTCTTAGAGGAACATAAAGTGACAATATTGCTTTTAAGCCATCAATCAAGACTGAAGCATATCAGAGAAAAATTAACTAGGTTAACTGAAAAACAGAGTCCAATTCATAAAATTGCAACTCACTGGAAGTGAGATTAAAAGGCATATTATAGCGGAGATGCACACAGGTTTTACACATTGTTTAAGCAATTTGTATTGCTTCTTAATAATCATATTTTTTGGACTTCAGTGAACACTGAAAATAAATACTTCTTTTGTAACGAGTGCACACACATGCATATTTGGGTCATGCTGAAATTCAGGTTTTACACTTCCCTCCTCCGACTAAAACTAAAACTAGCATCAGGAGATAAACTCGGTCAAGTTATATGAAGACTTTTAACAAATGCCCAGTGCTTTTTCTGTTTAGTTTAAGTTAACCCCTTGATCAAGAAGAAATAAAGAGGATATGAGAGATAACAGAGGCTTAGCCTATTTCAAAATTTCTTAAGCTCAGAAATATACAAAATTTTCAATAGCAGAAATATGTGAATCACAAGAGCACAGATATATAATTCTCCAGTGACATTATTCAGTGGAATTTACAAGTTGGAATACAGCTGAACACTGTTGGAGTTGTATTATGGACCATGATGCATGCTTTGGGAAGGAAGCTGGGAGCTACCCCAAAGATGATAGCCATCAGCTGATATAAACAGCTTCTGAAACAGTGTATCTGCAGAGGTGCTGTAATGGTGAATTTCTGGAAAGATTTAAAACTAAATATTAAACTATTCAGCAAACGAAATCTGCTTATAATAAATAGTATTAACATGTTGTATAGTACTATTAATTTATTATGTAGTACTAAAATATATTTGATCTGGGAATGAGTTTACAAACTAACAAGAAGGTCTATGGTGAAATTATTATTTAAATTAAATTCATATGAATCCCTGCCCAGAAGATGACTTTTATTTAAAAATATATTTTCTTAGAAACAAATATGACATTTCAATTATGCTTTTGAGAAACAAATGGTTGCTTCATTTCTTTTACAAAATAGCAAAATGTTAACTCTTCTTAAGGTAATTAGCATTGTTTCATTTTAAAACTTAAAATTCCCTCTAAATTTCCTACTAAATTAGTCAAGGTATAGATCATACTATATGCTATTACATGTGAGGATAAGCACAATGCACTTATTACATTAAGTTCAATGTGATCTAACATATTTTATAGTCTGGTTGCAAGTCACCAACATGGGTGAGTGATTTTATCTTTCTGGATTTCCATCTTCTCTGTGTAAAACAGGCACTGAAAAAAAGTCTTTTCCATCTCTCTATATTATAAAAACATATGAACTAACAAGTCTGTACTTGCTATAACTTTTTATTCAACGGCTAATTTTCTTAATTCTTTGTTTTCTCCTGCAAAATATCCGGTATTCTAATGTAGTTCATTTAGCACATGCCATGTAGAGTTCACGGCTTACCTTATGCCCCTGTTTTTGTACTTTAATTCAGTCAAAGGAATGACTGCTTGGTACTTGTTTGGACTTGGATAAAAGTGACTAAATTTTTCTTTCTAAAGGCAAGGGAAGGAAATGTACTGCTAGGCTAAGACTAAGCATGAATGATTTCACCTGAGAGGGACAATTTGTCAGAAAATTATGAGGAGGTACAAACAGAGGGTTATAATGGAAGCAGTCTTGCAACATTAACTGTACTATTCACTCTCATAAATTCTGTAGTAAATCCACACACAACACACTGAGGGGCGGTGCAGGCCCGATGGCTCTCCAGCAGGCGGGCTCCCACTGCTGGCACTCCCCCTGTGGAGTGGTCGTCATGCCACAGAAGATAGCACCCCACCCACCTTGGCTTGGGGCGGGAGCCATGATTCATGTAGTGAGGAATTAACTGGAAAAATGGAAATGGCAGCCCAGAAAGGTGGACAAAAGCTATGGTCCTAAATCACCTTCAGAATGGTTTTTCATCATGAGCAATTAGTTACTCCTCAGCAAAATATAGTTTAACGAGGGCAAAGACTAGATTGGAGTCACACTGGGATAAAACAGCCTTTATGAAAATCATTGTCCCTTTTATAAAGGTGCCATTAATAAGCACCATTTCTCTATCCAGAAATTAAGCTTAATGCTCATTCTGGCAAACTCAAAAGCATAGTCATGTTTGGAACTTACAGAAGAGTTTTCACTGTTCTAATTACTCACTGACTATGAGAGATTAGGCACGCTTCCCCATTAAATTAAAATAGTTCAGAGGACTGAGGTATCTTTTTTCCAATGAATATTAAATATACTTAAAAAGCAGTGATGTCATAGTTATGTATCTAATGGTATTGTGTGAACGCACTAAAGTAGACAGGAAAGTAAATTATTTAATGAAGAACACTGAACTAATTTAATTTTAACCGAATCTTGATAACATTAATGCAATGAAAGGTGGCAAAAAGAGCATGAACTTTAAAATTGTAGAGCCCAAGCTTCTAACCTTGCTCATCAGTGTGACCTGGGGAAGTTTATCTAATTTCCCTAAGCCTCTGTGTCTTCAACTGCCAAAGGGCATATAATATTTACTTTGCAGTGTTGTGAAATTCAGTAAGGTCTGGTCTATAAAGCATATAATCTGGCTGAATACAAACTACATGCTAAATAAATATGGGCTGCCGGGCATCTCAAACTTTCACTCCCTAGATCTAAAGGTTATAACCTAAGGGCTATAATTCAGAATGCAATATCTCTATCAGGTAAGCATTTAAAGCTCTGAACGTTAAAGAAACTCAGAACATTTAGGATCAAAAACAGAAATCCCACTCCGTCATCCAATTTTTAAGTAGTATATTTGTCAAAATGGTTCAAAAAAGAGATTAGCTCTCTCTGGAAAATAAGCTCCATCATTCAGACAGGCCAGTAGGGTCCCTTTCAGGTAATGCACATTTTCAAACTAAATGTCTTAGGGTCATCCAAACCATGATGACGTTTTGACAGCTGAACTGTTCCTCTTAAAAGTTTTGGGTAAATTTTTATATCTGAGTGTCAACTTAGAATTTCAAAAGAAATCTTTATTATCCATCCATCATCCCAAGGAAGTAAGACATTTTCTCTTATACAATGTATCCTATAAAATAAATAACTAATTATGAACAGCTAATCATTATGAACAGCTAATCACAGCCTGGAAATAATGTAGGTCATTACATATAGCTAGCACTAATTAGTACTTACTCTGAGGCTCCATATTAAGCACTTTTATAAGAGTTCACTCGCTTATTACTTCTAATATGTCTATGGGTCCACACCATTGACCATTCTGCAGATGAAGAAACTGGAGTTAGAGAGGTTAAGTGACTCACACAAGACCAGCCTTCTAAGCAGCTGTTCTGGAGCCAGAATAGGAATCAGGCTGTCTGTCTCCATAGCTCATGCTCTTAACCTTTATGCATATCATTAGTATGAAACAAGATTATAAACACCCTCATTTCTTTACTACTTATTCATTAATACACATGTTTTTAGACCTTTTTACATTTCTAGGACTGTTTTATGCTCAACATTAATAGAAAAAAATCGTTAACTCACATGATGTATGGAATAACTGAGAAGTCAGAACAGCAGAAATAAGAGTAATAATAATAATAATAATAGCAAAATCTTAGCTGTTAGGATATGCCAGGCACTTCTGAAGAACTTTCATTATTTTAATTGTTTTGACGTTTACAACGATCTAATAAAAAGAATAATATTGCACCCATTGTACAGAGTAGGAAACTGAACCACAGTTCAATTTGTTGTTTAATTTGTTGAAGGTAACATAGCGAATCAGTGGTAAAACCAGGATTTGGATGCAAAGGTCTAGTCCAAAGTTCATTCGTTTAACCACTGCTCATGGATGATGAGAGGTGTTTTTGGCAGTACAAGCAATCTAAGGGAATCTGCTACTGACACCAATTTTCTGTGGGAAAATATCTTAGCAATATGTAGTAGAGACTCAAGCTTTTTCCTTGCTTATATAATAGTTATGGTTATAAAAATGAATTCATGTTCTGTTCTTAAATTGTTGCATACACAAAACAGATGGTGATATGTCTGTGGGTTTTTGAAAGGAATGAATAAAGAGCATAAGCTTCAGAAGTTCTGAAAGTCTGATTCTGAGTCCATGTTTTATAACAATTCTGTGAGAAATGCAAATAAAAACCCACACCCCTGCTTTTGCCCTGTGGGCCACTTGAATAAAATTCTTCCCCTTTTCTACTTTCTCCTGTTATTGATCCATTTCATCTTTTTTCAGTAACCAGAGACTAGTTTATTATTAGTGGGGACTTATTTTGTCCCCACTAATTATTTGTATCTTTTATTTTTATTTGTATCTTTTTATTTTTTTTAATCAAAGTAAATTTAGAAAATCGCAAATATCCTTAAGATGAGACCAAGCTGGGTCAACAAATTTCTCTAGACAATCTCAATATTCCATTGATTTCAATTGCTAAATGAAGAGACTTGGGGAAGTTATGATTGTGGTGGACAGGCTGAGCCTCCACTGCAGAAGGTTCCCTCCCAAGAGAGGCTGGAAGTCAGGAAACACAGTGAATTTCTCTCACACGTGAGGTTCTGATTACGTTTTCTAGAGGCATTGTAATAAGTGATGTAATGGTCAACTGAAAATAATGTATTACCTACTATGTACCTGGCAAAGATACCAAGATAAAAAAGATAATAAGACCTGATTCTGCTCCATGAGGAATTCCCACATTAATGGGGTTTTGGGAAAATGAGTGGAGAAGAGTACATATTTAGATGAACCATAATTATACATCTAATACAACATAGTACATCCTATTGCAGAGATAAGACATATGACTAAAAATAAAGGAATAAATCTGTCAGAAAGGGACACCCAGATAAACAAACAAACCAATAAACAAAGAGGATCTTTATGAGATAGCTGGCTGTCAAATTTGTGGCTTAAGAGGTAGCAGTTTAGTTTAGCTGGCAGTTCTCTGTTAAAAGTTAAGGAGAACAAAAGAAACCCTTACAGGTTGCTCGTGGTGGTAGGAAACTGACTCAATCACTTTAGGGAAAAAAATTCATGTTAAAAGCCAGTATTTCTAGACATACACTCTAGAATCTAGAACCTAGAGAAACTCTTGTACATTTGCAACTACACTTATCAATATACAAAAATATTCTTAGGATCACTGTTTGTGAGAGCAAATTAAACAACAAAAAATACTTTGGAAATAACTCAAAAGGAAAATTGATAAACAAATAAGGTAGACTCATAATGAAATTTACAACAGTAACTAAATAAATTGCAGCTATACACATTAACAGGAATTAATCTTGCAAACAGATTGCTGACCTAAAAGCAATATAATATTTGAGGTTTATACACACACATACACTCACATGAAACTAAATACATCAAGAAAAAAACATTCAGGATTGTGGTTCTCTATAGATAGAGTTAGGAGACATTGGTAATGTTTATTTTTATAACCGGGGGATGTGGCACAGTGTTCATTTCATTGTTTATGATTGTTATCATTATCATTTGTGCCTTAAATATATATTATATGTATATTCTTTTGTAGGATAAAATATTTCATATTAAATAAATGTTAATGATGGCAGCTCTCTGTACCACTGACAATGGATAATCAAGGTTGGGCCTGCCTTCTTGGAATGTGTTGGCTCTTAAATCAGGAGCCACTGGGAATTATTAATCTTGGTGTTCAGAACACAAAACTGCTTTTTCAATGTAGAAGTTAATAAATACCACTTCATAGACCACGAACCATCCCCTGTGCTTATGAGACCTTAAACAGTAGCAAAGAGACCTGGGATAACTAGTAGTTTTGCCTCAATTCTTCCTAGGTCAAGCTGGGCCTTTGGAAAGGCACACATCATAGTGAAATGAACAGCTAACTGGTTTTCAACGCAGGTAATGTTAAAGACTGGTATTTATCCCACAAATACTTGTGAAGGGCTAATTATCTGGAAGGGATTATCCTCTGCTTTGGGAATACAGCAGTGGAAAAAGTGTCAAAAACCCTTGGCCTCAAGGAGCTTATATTCCATTTGTGGAGAGGGGAACAGACAATAAACAAGGTCATATAGAAAGAAAATATTTTGTGATAAACATGCTAAGGAGAGGAGAAAAAAACAATTAAAAATCAATGAAATATGGTTAGTTCATATTTAAGCTTCACATATGTTTATCCATATCCATAGATTCTGAGTAAGAAATAAAATGCATCTGAGATTAGGACACAGCTTTGATAAATATAAGAACTGGTTGGATAAATGGAGATGGAAAAGTTCATTCCAAAGTAACGGTCCTATTAGAAAGTGAAATGAAGAAAACTGTGGGAGTAGCAAGTTTTTGGATGGACACACAGATGATAGCATATCGCAGACACACTTTAGCCATCTTAGGTAGATTGGAAATGGCTATAGATAATACATCACTTGGTTACTGATGAAGATTAAAAAAAAAAGGAATAAATAGTTACAAGTGTGAGATGGGGATGTGTGATGTGTCATTTACCAAAGTATTAGAAGGAGTACAGGATTTAAGAATCAGAAAAAGTATATTATTTCATATTCTGCCCGAATTAACTTTAAAAACATTTAGCTTTAAAAAGTGAGAAAGCAGAAAGCTAAATATAGTATTATGTGCGATCTCAACTTTAGAAAGGTACACTAAAAGAAAATATGATAAAAGGTATCAGTGACTCTATAGGCAACGGCCATAAACAGAAAGATATCATAAAAGGGTCGATCATCTTGTAAACATATACTTGTAAATATGTAATAAAGAGAATATGAGATGAAAAAAGGAAGTCGCAACTAAGGAAACCAAAGGGATTGCATAAGACTCTCTCTTACATATTCTGATCTTTAGACATTAAAATGCAATATGATCAAAGCTATATACATCCTTGATGTGCATATGTATAAAAGTATATACATGTGTATACATGTGCATGTTTGTTTATATATGTATGTATATGTGTGTATATTGGAACATATTGTTGTCTTGATTAATAAATTGATGTCAGACTGAAAGAATGGAATTAGGATCCTAAGACTGGAGTTAACATACAGGAAGATTGCAACAAGATACCAAGATATCAATTACAACAAAACTATCCAGTGATATAATGAGATGGTTTGCTTATCATCCAAAGGAGAATTTAAGCAAATGCTGAGTGACCAAATAGAGAGAACGTTGTAGAGTGAGCTCTAGAGATACGTGGATGGTTGAACTAAAAATGTCCCAGTTCCTTTTCAATCCTTAAAAACTAAGATATTCAATCTAGCTTCTCCTGCGATTTCCCTTCATCCAACATTCATCCCACTCATCATATAAGCCTCTAACAATTTTTTTCTAATGTATTCAATTAATTGATTGTTTCAATTATTATCCATATCTGGGTACTCTTGACTTTTCAGTCACAACATTCATGACCTTCCTCTCAATCTTCACTTCATAAATGGCACTTAAGTTTCCATTCTTTCTTTTGCTGGCTTGTTAACATGTCCAATCAAATTAAGTTGCAGTTGGATGTCACCAACTTTTACTTAGTACTCTCATGACTAAAATGAATACTTCATTATTATATTCTTTTCAACTTTCAAGTATAGAGCTAATTTACTTACCACGGGCACTGGAAGAAAAGAACATTGCCTCAGCAGAATGCCTGGCTTGATAGATCTGCTGGACTAGTTTATTATATTGAATCACGAAGATATTATACCAAACAACCAAACAACAACAGAAGCATGTAATTGGGTTATACTGATCTCGAGCAAATGTTGTTTCAAAATCTCTCCCTTACAACTCATGTCTACACTTACCAACTCTCATGGCCAGGAAATTATTGTTTATATCTACCCTCAGTTTTTCACCCTGTGGTATAAAGTCATTTCCTTTTTCTTGATTTTCTGCAGCTGGATATCTCAATAACAGAGTGATATTATTTTCCACAAAATGAGAAACAGAATAAGGTCATATCAACCATAGAGATCATGTGTAATACTGGTCATAATGATGGACCCCAAGAAGCATCATAGAACAGGTTGGCAGCTACACGTGCTGTGCTGAAAACACAATATCTTGAGAGCAATAACATGTCAAGTTTGCCCAAATAAGAGATGTTAATGGCCACATATTTCCATGTATTGGATGGCAACAGTTGTAATGAAAGTGAAATACATTTTGTGCAGATCAGTAACACTCCCTAAACAATTTACACACCATTTACTACTTCTCACTATAGTATGGCAAGGGGTTTTTGGTATTCATTCTAGAGATAGATACAATCCTAATGTACTAGTGAAAACTAAAACTGATTTTTTTTTTACTGCTCTAATGTAAGAGGATTACAAATTATTTCACTTTGCAAGTACATGCAGCTTAATCTGATGTGCAGTATTTAGGACTGCTAAAATCTGCAATTAAGTGATTTGGAATTTTTCTGAACAATTCTGAATCTCTGCATGGATATAAAGAGTATGTTACCTTATAAAAATTATCTTGATACAAAAACCACAACTTTATCTTTCCATTTATTTCAGGTACATATAAATAGCTTACATAGCTAAAGGAAGGATAGTTTTCTATTTCGATTATAAAAAAATAAAATTGTGATTTAAAAAACAACAAAAAAGATAGATATGCCTAAATTAAAATAAGTAAATAAATGTCAAGATTCCTACAGAAATAAATTCCTTTTCATTATCCCAAGGAATATGTTGACATTTACATTTTGGCCAGCTGAGATTCAAATTAGATAGCTCCATAGGTAACAGAGACCCAGAGGCCTGTGTGGATCTGGAGGACAAAGATGACGGTTCAATTATTTTCCCTGAATGGCTTATCCAGCTTTGGCCTCAGCATGGGGCAAGGTATTGGGAGGCTGATGCATGCAGCCATGAAATTACACATTTTAAGTCTATTTTCTTAATTAATTTAAACATGCTTCAGAAACATACATGCATTTAATCTGAAAATTCCTGTGGCCTGGTCACTGGATAGGATCAACGCTCCCTAAGGTGAGAGAGTTGATCCTATTTTTCATGAGCTTTTAAAAGATGTCTCTTGATAGAGGAAAAAGAATGCTTGAAATTGTAAGACTTGGAGAAAAATCTACTCTTCTTCTCTTTAAGAAAAAAATTTTTTTTTTGAAAAAAGATGTTGAAGAACTTGCTGTCAGCAACTGCTAGTTTGGCTGATAGTTAAGAGAGCATAAAAAAATCTGCAGGGATGTACATACTGTCCCTACTGTGTGATACACAAACCACAAATGAAGAAGGCATGAGTAAGTGAACACAGGAGCAGAGCTCAGAAGAACAAAAAGACGACAGGTAGAATTACTGACATTTGTGTCAGATACTCTCAAGACTGTTTTTTCCGGGGGGTGGTGGGTATGGGAATGAGCCAGCTCCTGGGACAAAGGAATGGTTCATATGTGTTATCAGAGTCTCATAAAGCTACCATTTGCCTAGTAGCCCCCAGCTCCACCTCTAGCCACCCACAGGCTCACAGGCCTTGATCAATGACCCTGAACATATATCCATGTCTAGGAAGCAGTTATTCTTCTCTAATCCTGGAACACACTGAGTCCCGCCCATCTTCTCTTTGTCTTTCATTTCTTTTTTTGATGAATACCCTTCAGGATTTGCACTGCATTGGAAAACATGGAACCCTTGCTGAGCTCATTTTTCTCCGTGAGCATATGCTGTTTTATCATGATTTGCACAGTTATAGTTTTTTCTCTTTGGAAGGTTAGGCCACCTGCCCCCCAGGCTCCTACTGCACACAACCGCAGTGCCCTACACTATGGACAGATGCTGGGCTCATTTTCTAGTCAGAATTCGGTATTCGTGAAGTCAGAAAGAAACTACTCTTGCTAAATCAATACACAGCAGAGTTGTTTTTTTTTTTTAAAGACAGCCCCACATCGGAAGATCAGTGAAGTTAAATAGTCAGCTTTCCACTCACCCCTGAGGATGCAGAGTTCTAAAGAATAATAGCAATTTGGTCAGCAAAGAAAGATACCTGCTTGGATGTGAAGCTACCAGGTTTCTAAGCAAAGGCAGAATGGTTTAAAGACAGAGTAGAGAAATTTAAGAATTTAGCCAGTAAATATAAAATGGCTAAACTAGACTTTGCTGAAGCAGCTAATTTTTCCCAGATAAGACATCCTCATAAGTTTATTGTACATGGTCAAAAAACTGAAGCAAAATTCATCTATGCATTATACAATGATTTTGCTAATTACTGATTTTTGTAAAATAGAGATTTAATTCCTGGTTTATCTTTTATTTACCATGGCCATGCTCTCTGATAGAATGAGATCACCATGTGATGACAATTATAGACATTGTTCCATGCAGCCCAGGAAAATTCCAGGGTTCAGATTTGATCATGCAGTATATTACATAGAAAGCAAATGTAGAGAGGTAAATATTCTGTATAAAGTATTTCAAAGGAACTTGTGATTTCCTATATTAATTTTAACATGAAATATCATTTCTAAAAGCAGACTCATTTTTCAGATTCCCATGTTTCGCAAACAGTGCTTTATGCTTATTGATAAAACGTTTTCTAGCTTCCTAATAAATCAGTGTGCTCTGCTGTCTCATGATCTAATTCCCCACACTCAAATGGCAGGTAGTAAAATATATGTATCATGATTACCTATTGAATGCAGTCATAAAATAATATATGACAGTCTTCGAAATTTCAAGGCAAACATGTAAAGATTAAGATGAATAACTGTCAATTAAAAAACAATAAAGCTATATCTTCTTTGAACCAAAGGCAACAGATATAAAATCATGGTTGTACTTACCACGGTGAAGTTCATCACTTTCAATATCCAAATTGTCATGGCTAAGTTAACTATCATGGTAACCAACAGCAGAAGGACAAAGAAGTATAAGCACCTCTTTCGCCATCCATAGATTCCCACTGGGTAAAGTTGTGCATTCTCAGCCCTTGGCAGGTTATTTTGTTGTGTTGCTAGTATGTACTGTTCTCGTGTCATCTGAAAGAAAAAAAAAAAAGAAAGAAAAGAAGTATTCAAAAATAAAACCAAAGATTTTTTTAAAATCAAAAGGCACAAGATATCTAAGAATAATGGTGAGTGCTCACACAATTATTGATGAGTAATTAAAATTAATTTATTTAATTAAAATTAATTGAAATGTTATAAAACCCCTCAAATGCTTATCACTAGTTTTGCTTTTCAAAGCTATTTAACTACCTGTTACATCTCTAAGATGTGTATCATTTTCAGCGGGGTTTGTCCAATCCTAACATTGACCTTTGCTCTCAGGAGTCTGTGAAGATTCTCAGCGATACTTCCATTTGTCTAAAGCCCAGTAACTGTATGCACAGCCATGCTACTCTTGGAATGGATTTTATCTGTTCTTCGGAGTAGACAGAGACCAACTGTACCACAAGATATTTTTGTGACTTTATAAATGAAGGATAGGGCTTCCCGGGTGGCGCAGTGGTTGAGAGTCCGCCTGCTGATGCAGGGGACACGGGTTCGTGCCCCGGTCCGGGAGGATCCCACATGCTGCGGAGCGGCTGGGCCCGTGGGCCATGGCCGCTGAGCCTGCGCGTCCGGAGCCTGTGCTCCGCAACGGGAGAGGCCACAGCAGTGAGAGGCCCGCGCACCGCAAAAAAAAAAAAGCAGGATATAAGGAGCTCAGTGTATATGTTTTAATAAAATGTCAGTGTGTTTGCAAAAACCTATGGAAAGAAAATCACTTTTATTTAGAATTATATAGATATAACTACTTAATTAAAACTTTTATTTAGAATGTTATTTATTTTAGTTGTATTTCAATGAGTTATCAGTATAAAATTGATCTCTGAAAGAACAAACAGCATATTTACTATCCTGTAACATAATACAATGATATCAGCAGAAGTCAGTTTTGGAAAAGGGGAGATGGTATTCTATGGTAGTATATAAATTTAGGTTCTAAATCAGTTCTTTCAAAGAGCAAATGCATTATTTACTATCTGATAAAACCTAAGAATATGGATAAGAAATGTCAAAGCATATGTACTGGGTATACAATTTTCAGAATAATATATTCATTACCTGAAGGATGGAAACTTTAAATTTTATAAAATATGATTTTCTATAGAACAATAATTGTTCATTTTTTTCTTTTTAGTTTTTTCTCAGATTTCTTGTGCATGCAATTAATAATTAATACACCAACAGAAATAATGCTGAATAAATTATGCAATGATAAAAACAACATAACAAAGAATTTAAATTACCTATTAAGTAGTACAAAATATATAATGTAAGATTATTAATTTATGGTGTTAACTGACTTAATCCTACACTAAATAAAATGTTGAACTATATACTGAGAAATGCAAAATATCCAAGTTATTTGGCTTTCTCCCATTTTTCTATTTATTTTAGAGCTATAACTTCAAATTGTATTAATGTACTGTTAAATATTATCTCTCCAATTTTTTATGAGTGACGTATATTACATGTAAGAAAATAAAAATAGTTTCATATGTTAAATTATAATTTAAAATGTATTAGAAGAGCTAATACTATTAGATGATTAAGACCAAATTCTTTCATAATATAAAAAATTACCTTTTTCTTTATTGTCATTGTTATTATTTAAATTAATATTTAATGTTTTCTTGAAAGTAGCCCAAAAGCTTCAGACCTTAATTCCAATTTGGAGTGGAGATGTGTAACTTACTAACTGCTACAGAACGTAAAGTTATACAACAGGTGACAGAATACCACAGGAATTTACTTTGCCTGAAGATTCTGGTGGAGATTTTATAGTTCTGACAATGGCTATTATTACAAAGTAGAAAATACATTATAGGAAGACGATAAAGGGAACTCTAAGGACCACCACAGTTAAAGGGAAGAAAAAGGAAGAGCCATGTTCTTGAAAAGAGGAAGAGTATGGATGTGAGAGTGGAGAAAAAGAGCCCAGAAACCTGATTATGTCCAGCTGACAAGGAAGAGACCTTCCCTGGTATAGCTGGTCTCTGAAGTCACAAGCAAAATGCTGTGACTATTCAGACCATGCACTGTCTTTAATCTCATATTAAAGCAAACTTCCTTTTTACAATATTCTATTTCTACAAATTCTGCTTAGACATGAAGATGAGATTAACATGCCTTAGAAAAGAAATGAGAACTGAATAAGTATCTGAAATAAAACAAACACACATTACAAAGAAAATGGGCTTTCAACAATAGAATTGATTTTTTTTGGTAAAGCATCAGAAATTCAGTAAATATATCAAATGCCTCTAACAATTTGAAAAAGCAAATAGCATAACAAAAAGCCAAGAGAAAAAGTTGTCAAGAAAACAAAAAAATCTGTTATTTAATTAAAACTATTTTACCGCCTCAAGAAATTCAATGATATTTTCTTAAATAAAGATGAGTTTAACATTATTACTTTATATATTTTGTTCATCACAAAATACTTCAGAATATCCAAGCTGCAAAAAGACAACAAGACTATAGAGTTTTCTTTAAAAATGTCCTTCTTTCTTAAGTCTCACAGACCTGAGTGTTTTTCAAGATCACAAAAGCGTTCACAGTGGTTACAGTGCTCTGTAGAGAACAACATACAACGCTTAAGAGATTAAGCAAACTACCCTATATTTGAAACTTTTACAACCTTCGCCTGAAATGTTAAATGCTGACCCATTTTCAAGTATTAAACATATTCTGAAATATCTTGGTTCCCTTGGCATTATGAGAATTCCATAAACAAAATAGAAAATTGTTTAAGTGTTTATTGTCATTCTAAAGGAATGTAACAAACGTACACTTGCAGATATACTTATTTTCTCAGAAGAGCTAAGTAAACTTCCTGAAAGAGAAATGGCCAAGATTTCCTGAGAGAATATATATCACTGTGCTGTCTCTCTGGTTAGTCCTCTCTACTTCCTTCTGAAATATAAATTCAACATTCTCCAAATTATTGCTTTGCAATTCTTTTGGTTTTCAAGGTTGTGGCTACCCCTATTATTGGTTATTACTTAAAATAATTAGGACTTCCTTCATCTTAGTTTTGCAGTTCTATTTCATACTAGATTTTATGTTTAAAAGCATTCGTTAGAGTCAAATAACTTCTAAAACACAGTCTTTCTTAGCTAAGGTTGAGGAAGTTTTCAGCCTTCTTGGATCCAGATGTTTATCAGCATTCACGTTAAGATAAATGCATTTATTTGTATCCTCTTGTCATTCAGGGAAGGGCTGATTTAATTCTGGACTTTGCACTTTCTAGACCTTGTGAACTTTTCAACATTTTTTTCCAAAGGTATGGAAAATCTGGTTTTCAGAAAGGGTTATTTTGTTCAGTAAATTTAATAACTTAGTGTGCAAATACTAGAAGAGAATGAATTAATCATTCATTAATCACTAATGACCTAAACATGATTCATCACTAATAATCTAGCTCTGGAGAATTCTGGTAAAGTCTACTGAGCTGGATGGAATGGGAGAAAAATTAACTAAAGCATCAGAGTCCATTGGTTACTACTCCCCTGTCTCACAGAAGGGGACAACAGTACAAAATACTAAAGCCAGGGTAACGTTATAAATATTCCAATCTACCTGGCATCATTATTTAGGTATTTTGTATAAATACTCAGAGCAAGGCACAGTATTTGAGACTCTAGTCTTCATTCGATAAAATATGTTTTTAGTGGCAACTATGTGCAGGTAGAGTTCAAGCTTGCTGCACTCATGAATTTCACATGGTTATGGAAAACACAATAAACCAATAACGTAAAAAATTCTGTGTATATAGAAAATAACATATCAAATAGTAATATGTTCTGAAGATGATAAATACAATATAATGGATTCATGATATAAGCAATAAAATATTAAATAGTGATAGAGGCTATGAAGATAATAGGCATGGTGATATAATGGGGGTGTGGGAAACTACTTTGAAAGTGGTAGAAGGAGAGCGCCTCACCAAGGAAGTGACACCTAAGATGAAATTAAAATGATGGAAATCTTCTATAAAGAAAGTTAAAGGAGATCTTTGAAGATTTATCTGAAGGCCGAATTAGAGTGGGCTAAATAGAAAATGAAATATGAGGAAGTGGAGAGAGTATAGACAGTTTTTGAGGGGTAGAGAAGAGCAAAGGAATGGGATTTCAGATGAGAATATGAAGTCAGATGTTGGAGTATTAAATCAGGGACCAGTGTGAGTTTATGTGAAGGATATGAGAGAGAAAATGGAAAAGCAATGAGGTTACTTAATATGGGACCAATAGTCGAAGTGAAATCTGGGATACAGAGACAAGTTCTGCATTCTCAGAGGTGTGGTGGCCGAGGAACTAGTGACAATGACAGAAGATCAGCCAGGCAGCTGGGCTTTACAAGGTGGGAATAAAGTAGACAGGTTATAATGATCATAATCCAATGAGAAGAGTTCTTGGTCTTAGTCATGCACTAGTATTCTGACTCACATCAGCATATGCAAAACTGAAGGTAGCCGCACCGTGGTTAGAGTTTGCAGGTGCCTGGCTCTGGGACGTGTGGCACTGAGACTCACCTGCTCCACAGCACACTTAATCAGAGGCTCCATCACTACAAACTTGCTCCATTTGGATTTCACTGTATAAGACCTAGAATGCTCATGGGTATAAGTACCATCTTCTCCTTTCCATCCCCACAGTCTTTCCTCTCTTTAAGTAAGGTTTTATTATTTATTTTCTAAAATTGGGAGTAGAGAAAGGAGGGCGTTTGTGAATATAATTAGACGTGGCATCTCTCTAGTTAGACAGGAAAGGCTAAAGACAATTCGACATGTCTTAATATTTGTGAGACTAGAAGAAAAGAAGAGGTTAAAAGAGATTTTTACAACGTCTGAGATAATTGTTTTACATTGCCATGGCTAAATTAAGGGTAAAAATAAAAGCTATTAATGGAATGCTCTGTTTT
This sequence comes from Neophocaena asiaeorientalis asiaeorientalis, assembly GCF_003031525.2. NCBI lineage: Eukaryota > Metazoa > Chordata > Mammalia > Artiodactyla > Phocoenidae > Neophocaena > Neophocaena asiaeorientalis. Next base: position 223,606 of record NW_020173654.1, read on the forward strand.
ATGTTTTGTAAGGAAGAAATATTGTCTGAAAGGATGATCAAGTGACACGCTCACGTTTGTATCCTTATGATCCTAATGGCGGGGGGCGGGGGGCGGGGGGGGTTGAACAACTTAAATATGGCAGTGAGAACTGAGAAGTACGGAAGTGAATTGTAAGTCCTCACTTTTTTAAATCTGAGTTTTACCAAGAATAGAAAAAGGACTCTCGGACTTTGCCCAAAAGCACGAGGGCATTAGAAAGTTAGTTCAAGCCCAGGTATTGAGAACCTGTTCTCTCCAGTCCAGATTTTACCACTAAATTGTCAATCTGATGATAAAGGTGTAAAGAGAACCCAATTTTATATTTCAAGTCATATAATTGATGTAATTGTTTTTAAAATACCACATTTAACACTATTATAATACTACTCACATCAATACTGGCTATAACACAGAGACGTAAGCATACAGACCGGAAGGAAATAGATTATTTGTTTAACTCACTATTTCATTCCTTAAAATTAAAATATAAATTAAGAATCTCAATTTTGCTCAGACCTGTTCCCTGTGTTCCCTGTTATGGGAAATATGAATATAAAAGAGAAGCATGTGTCTCCTGGAAAGTAAGCTAGATAATTTGGGAAATTGGTTTTAATTTCTGATTACAGAGCTAACACTTGGCACATTCAAGTAGCAATATGCAACAGCTTTGTGACCATAAAAATTTAATCTCAGTTCCAAAACCCCTTAACTTCCTCACTGGGAATATCTTAGATTCCAGGAGAAGTGGTAAATCATGTTGGTGTCACTGCTCATTAAGTGTTGACCATGTTAGATTTAACACTACAATTGTCTGTTATTTGTTCAGACAAGGAATGAATGGGCACAGCAAGTGCAGTCTCAGATTTACGTGCCAAGCTGTAATCCCAGTCTGGCCATTCTTTTCTGTACATCCTAGGGCAAGCCACTTAGCCTTCCTCTCCCCCAATGCCCTCTGCTCTCAAATGAACGTTACACTGACTTATATAAGAGCAACGTGGGAGGAGAAAAGTAGAATGCTAAAGTTCCCCTTTCCTTTTAAACAGTAAAAATCCTCATTTAAGAAACTGATCTTCCACCTTTTAGCTAGTGGTCCCCTCCTTCAGTGCCGTATAAGTATTTATATTGGAATTCATTTTAAAAGACATGCTGGAAATATCATTTAAAACACTAGATGCTTGAAATGTCCAAATTATACGGCATTAACTTTACACAGCAGAAAGGCATTTTGTTTCCTGTTCCCAGAAAATGAGTCTCTAAACAGCTACTAATGTTGAGAGAGACTGAAAACAATAAAGTCCACTTACCATGGCAATTGAAACTTCTCCCTATCTGTGATACTTAATTCTCAAAGGCACATTCCAAGAAGACGGCAGTTAAAATTTTCTATTTAAGAAAAATGTCCATTTGGAATGAATTTTTTTTCCAGTTGGTTTATGGAAAATGCTGTAGTCAGATTTTACAGCCTGGAAAAGTAGCAGCCTAGCAACTGAATTTCAAGAATGATGAAAGATATCTCAGTCAAATGGAGCTACCTCTTGAGATGAAATAGAAGAGGACTCCAGCCAAGGCTGACAGTAAAAAAGAAACCTGAATAGACATTAAAAGGGCAACACATTCCCAAATGAATAAAAATTTTAGAAAAATGTGGACGTTTACAGAGAATGACCCAGTCATCCTTCTGAGCTTATTTTTGCATATTTCATGTACTCTAAAATGAAGCACTTTTACATAGAAAATACTTTTCCAGTATTTAATTGGATGAAAACTCCATCACAGTTTTTGGCATTTATTCAGTCACAGACTTAGATTTAGGTTCCTAACAATAAAGTCACTCAATTCTCAGACCCCCTCATGTGCTATTAACAGAAAATCTTAGCCATTAAAGTGATTTTGAAGGAGGCTGGGAAGTCTTTTGCCCACTCAGAGTTGTATCATCACCAAGAGATGAAACAACATAGGTATGGGATTTCCCTGGTGGCGCGGTGGTTAAGAATAAACCTGCCAATGCAGGGGACACGGGTTCGATCCCTGTTCCGGGAATATCCCACATGCCGTGGACCAACTAAGCCTGTGCACCGCAACCACTGAGCCTGTGCTCTAGAGCCCGCGAGCCACAACTACTGAGCCCGCGTGCCACAACTACTGAAGCCCATCTGCCTAGAGCCCGTGCTCTACAAGAGAAGCCACCACAATGAGAAGCCCATGTGCCGCAACGAAGAGTAGCCCCTGCTCACCGCAACTAGAGAAAGCCCTGGCGCAGCAACGAAGACCCAATGCAGCCAAGGATAAATTAATTAATTAATTTTAAAAAACAATAAACAACATAGGTGGTTGTGAGCATCATTCACACTAAGACTGCATGCATGAGAAGCCCACAGGAAAGCACTGCTACACATGCACAGCAGGAGGAAAGGGAAAAATCTTTAAGGAAACACAAATTTGCCAGAAACATGGCTGGAGAGCTTAACTGGGCAACTAGAAAGCCCATAATATTTAAAGCAATAAGGATCAACAGGAAAACATGTTTAAAGGGCAATAGTAAGAAAGAGAATAGGAGAAAGAGTAAGGTTTATTGGCTTTTTTTCTAACAGCAAGCAGAAAAACTTCAAGAGAACAAGAAAGATAAAGTATGGCTTCCACAGCCTTGATGATTAATTGGAAAGCACCACTGGTTGTGAAAAATCTTGAAAACAAATTTCAAAATACTTATTCTCTTGAAAGTCACTTTTTTCCCACTTTCACAAACTTAGTTACATTTTACTACAGTAATTTAAATTATTTATAGCATAGTCAAATTTGGGGTTTCTTTGTTTTGTTTTGCTCTGTTTTTTGGTAAAATTCTCTAACGTGTAATGAGCTCTTAAGAAATGTGTTCTGCTTGAGGTTAAGCTCAGTTTTGGAGATGAGGAAAAGAGGAGATTCATGGAGAATATATTTTAATTTAGAATGTACTGCTTTAAATGAATTAAAGATGACTTTGTAAAGATCCACATGATCTCGTCAAAACAAAGTTTTTATCCCCAGCATAACTAAATGTTCACTACCTGGATGAAGACAAAGCCACTGGGCCAATAATTAGATTTCAAATCTCTTGAATTTTTGTTTTAAAGTGGGGAAAAAAGATAGGGCCCATTTTTGATATAACAAGTTAGTGGCAGAGAGGAAATGCAGACCAGTTCAGCATCTGATGCCATGAAGGAAGGGTGTAGAAAGAAGCCTGAATAGTCATCATGAAGTGGGACCTGTGTGGACAGATATCTCCATCAGTGCTGGGGAGATGCCACCTGAGGGTCGGCCCTGATCCTCCGACTCTCCCTCTGTGGAATCTCAGCAGGAGCCACTCGGGAGAGCATGGGCTAGGAGAAGAGGTGAATGCTTCGTCCATCATTACTCATACTAACCTTGGTCAGGCCCACCTAGATTGTGAGTATAACCTGTCTGTCCACCAGGGGTGAAAACTGGAAAGAGAAATGGACTGATGGCACTCTGATTTTAGTTTATACACCGCAAATCAGGCTCTTTTCAGTGCTGGTATTAGAAAACTAAATAAGATTAACTCGTTATCCTTCTCAGCTGAGGAGCTTTGGTGATGATGTATGTGTTGTATTCCTTTTCTTTTCAGTTGTTTTATTGTTGTTTCTTGTCTTAGCTGAGGAAGGGTAGCAAAATATACCACCCCCAAATATGCCACTTTGGCACATTGATTCTTTTGAGCTACTGGCACTTGAAAAACAGCAAATACAGGGAGAGGATTGCTCTGAACTCCCCTTCTCTGCCTATAGATGGATTTAGCAAAAGGAACTCAATTGTCATAAATCCCCTCCCCAGGAGTTGCATCAACCAGGGCAAATTGACTCGTGTCACCGGACAGGAGACTAGAAATGACATTACACCCAGACCCACTTTGTCACAAACTATTCACACCTCCCATCTATTCTTCTAAGGGCCCATTCATCTTTCCTAAACGTCATTTACTCTCCCCTAAGAGACCTACATTTCCTTCTTCTTTCCCTATTAAGGTGGTATTTAAGCCTGAATTCTAAGCCACTTCTTTGAATTATTCATTTTTCCCTGGGCATCTCTTGGGCATGCAGGGGGGATACATTTTAATAAAATTCTGTTCGTTTTTTTCTCCTGTTAATCTGTTTTTTATTATAAGACTCTCAGCCAAGAATGCATAAGGGTAGAGGGGAAATTATTTTTCCTGCTTTACACGCGCAATAAATGCCTTTGCTTAGAATTCTTTTATAGTCACCCTAGCACCAAACACAGAGCTAGATATGCTATCAATGATAAATTGAGATTAATACCCACTTTTACCGAATACCTGCTCCATGCTAGGCATTCTACTAGTAGCTTTATTGTTGATTCAGCTGAAATCAAACTGATTTTTATATTAACTCAGAAAAGGGGGCACTTTAGGAATCATAAAGATGCCATTTAGTGTATTACTGTTACGTCCATGGCCTTCATTAAATAACTCAATAAATATTTGTTGACTCTACGGATGGATGAATATATTTAGAAAGCATAGACTTCAGGCAATTGGAAACATATTTAGGGAACATGGTGAGAGTGAATGGAATTATATGAGATTCAGAATAATATAAAATTGTGGACATAATTTTTCCATTCGTGAATTGGAAAGCTGTAGCTTTTTCATGTCCTTAATGGATCAGATGATATCTCAGGGATGGTAGTGGGGTCCTCTTGAGACAATGATACTTAAAAAAATAACTCTAATTTGAACTTCAAATATAAGCCCCAGTTCTGAATCTCCAGCCCTCTAAATTCGGAAGCTTCTGAATCCAATTATGTATATACAATTGAGCTATTTATTCGTCCCCGTGTCTCTGATTCTATTGATAATAGCACAATATTTTAAGTCACTGTACTTAAAAAACAAAGAATTTTATTGATGCTAAGATCCTATGTCTCTTTTTTGGGAGGTGGGGAGCATATAGCTCCATCTTTATTTATTTTTCATATTTTCCACATATATCTGTTTGTATCGGTCCTTATTGTCAGCATTCTGTTTTAGAATTTATCATAGCAAGATTAGAGTTTTCTGCCTTCTGACTTATTTCTTGCCTCTACTGCTTAGTCTCAACACATATTCCCAAAGCATAAATACCGTCATGTTTATTCGTATATTAAATAAAAGTCAGTTTAGCACTTTCTACTCACAAGGCACCTTTCTAGAAGCTACAGACGCAGCAGTGAAGATGACAAACAAAAATTCAGTTGTCACAGGTCCCCCCCCCCCACACCCAGGAGTTTCATCAACCAGGGAAGATTAAGTCTTGTCATGGGAGAGGAGACTAGAAGGTGACACCACATCCAGACACACTTTGTCCAAACTATCACACCTCCCATCTATTCTTCTAAGGGCCCATCTTCACCTCCCATCTATTCTTCTAAGGGCCCATTCATCTTCAGTAAAAACCTTTACTCTCCCCTAAGAGGCCTACTTTCCCCTCCCCTTTCCCTATTAAGATGGCATTTAAGCCTAAATTCTAAGCCACTTCTTTGGGTTACTTATTTTTCTCTGCTATCTCTCAGGTATACACGAGGGATACATGTTAATAATCTGTTTGGTTCTCTCTTGTTAATCTGTCCTTTATTACTAGGGCCTCAGCCAAGAACTCAGAAGTGTAGACAGAAAATTATTTTTTACTCCCTCACACTATGAACACTGGTCCACGGGGCAGGAAACCAGCTGGCTGCACACAGCTGGTTGTTGTGCTCCCGTATGACACGCCCTGTGCTTTCTCTGTGTGGTAAACAAAGCTTTCTGAAAAGCTTACCTAGAGGCCAGACTCCATATTCTCCCACTTGTTCTATTATTGCATTATACAAATTATATGTTTTTAATAATTTTATTCTCTCCAAAGATCTGGAGAGCTGTATTCCAAGCCACAATACTTAATTTAGGCTTCTACCTGATGATCTGAAAAGGCCATGGCCATATTATAAATTGGTGACCTTCGTAAATTGCATTTAGCTAGTTTAAAAGTACCCATCTTACAGTCAAGATACTGCAGGGATAGAAAGTTCGACTAGAAGAATATCAAAGAAATGTTTAAAAGCATGTCAATTGCTAGTTCTAAGAATAACTGAAAATATCAGTAGCCAAGGTGAACCTTGAGATATTTGTGTGTGTATATATGTGTGTGTATACATGTATGTATAAATTATATGTATATATAAATACATTTATAATACCTTTATATTATTTACTTATAGTACATAGTATACTTTAGAAAAAGTACGTTGGAATGAATAGGAAAAGAAACAATAATAAAAATCACTAGTTTAGGGCTTCCCTGGTGGCGCAGTGGTTGAGAGTCCGCCTGCCGATGCAGGGGACACGGGTTCGTGCCCCGGTCCGGGAGGATCCCACGTGCCGCGGAAAGGCTGGGCCCGTGGGCCATGGCTGCTGAGCCTGCGCGTCCGGAGCCTGTGCTCCGCAACGGGAGAGGCCACAGCAGTGAGAGGCCCGTGTACCGAAAAAAAAAAAAATCACTGGTTTAAAACACTTAAAAAAATCTAATTTAAAAGAGCTAAAATCCACATATTTTAATTCATTTGAATCATTGTATGGATTTAATGATGAATTGCAAAGTACTCATTCGCTACATTATTTTCACGATACAGTATTAAGGTGAAATTTCAATAATGCATGGTCTAGTGCCATGTGCAGAATTTTGCATTTTAACAGTACTTCAGCGCTCCCTATCACATGTGTTTATGCCCAGCTTGTGTTTGGTCATATTCCTAAACTAGAAAGCTAAATGTTTCCATGTAATCTGAAAATAAAGCAAAATGAGTTAGTTTACTTTAAATAATACCCACCCAAATTACTTTCTATTAAGAAATGAAAAAGAATCCTTTTCAGTGAAAAAAGAACCACGTTTTAACACTGAATGATTCTTCATTTGAGGGAAAGAAAGGGAACTAACAATAATAATAGTAACAGTAAAATGATCTCTTTGAGATTGTCATGTGCTAGATAGTAATGTCCAACAAGTGTTACTCATTTAATCCTAACCACCACAGCGAGACCCCATGCTGCCTATGGCCTAAGTACTCAGCCAGCCCTTGACCTAGGTTATCTCATGTATTCATCAACACCACTCTACAGAAGTTGACTATTGCAAGTCTCATTTTAGTACTTAATAATCTACAGCCCCTGAAATTAACATACTTAAAATCCCACAAACGAGTAGGAAATTGATTTTTTGATTCGGGTGTAGAGATGGCTATGGGAGTTATTGTTGATGTTTTGGTTTTTTTAATTATGTCACACTACTTTCCCAACAAATATTTACTGAACACCTACTCCATGCAAAGCATTTAAAATACATTTACGTATACACCAAACCATCTCTAGTATCCATAAACAAATAGGCAAATGAATGTAATCTGTGCTTCCTCCACTGTGAGATTCTGTGCTACTGGTGGTAAGGAAATTGTGAAAACACTTCAGACAGTAAATAAGCATGACATTAAACATCTTTGATTCATCTAAAGAGAAATCTATTCTCTTTTACATTTGCTTCCAAGCTTTCTTAGCACATCATGTGGAAAGTCCTTCTTATGCTAGTAAGCAAATTACTAATTTCTAGCCCTTCCCCTCAGAAAAAGAGCTGTTGGGGAAGTTTTCAGTCAAACAGTATGTCTCTAGTTAGGATATAATAAATTTGTTTTGTTTTTGTTGCATTTATCTTTCCTGTTACCTTACAGCAGGTGAAACTGGCTGTATCTTTCCAGTTATCTTTTAGGATGCTGTCTTTTGGCAAGACAGGTTTCCAGTTTACCGTATTGGTCTAAAATTTCCTTTAAAAATAGCTTTATTTGCATAGAGGTATATGTGTTGTATAAATATGGGGGAAATCATAAAGTTTGTAGAAAGTGACTAATGATGTTTGGAAAGCAGTTATTACCACCCTCCTCTCCATGTGTGAACTTGGACATGATATTTGTGCTCTATGTACCTTCCCTGTAAAACGAGAGTGACGAAAATCTGCCTAGGGTTTGTTTTAAGCGTGTATTGAAAATATATAGACAAATGTAAAGTGAAAAACAGGATGAGAAAAAAACGGTGAGAGGTTAAATTTGTCTACTGCTACTCCATGAAGCAAGTCTATCCTGAGCTGAGCCTTCTAAAGGAAAACAAAACTGAAATTTGTAATCAGAGTAAGAAAAGGGAAGACCCAGGTATTGCCTAACACGGGGAGCCGTGCAGTGGAGTGGAGTGAGGGAATATATAGTAGGGGTAAGAGTTAACTGTAAGGTGGCTAAGGTAATTCTTAGGAATGGAACATTTATTATTCACCTACACCTAAGAAAAATGGCCAAATTGAGATTGAATTCAATTCTAAGAACTTGTTTTGTGTCCCTGAGATGGGCTCCAGGAAGCAGTCTTCTGAAAACAGTGACCTGAAGGCGCTTGCTTAAAGCCATAGGCATGCTCTCATGCACCTGTTCTTTACAATCTTTTTTACATAACAGATCAGAGAGCAATAGGCCACAGATCAGTGCAACTACCTTGGACAGAATCCGACTTCAGTGGAAGAAGTTTCGTGCTCTAAACACAACATGGGTAGATGCATACACCAAGGGTGTGGTGGCTGCTTAGCAATTAATCCATCGTTCCCTAAATTTGAGTTTAGTGATACAAATCAAAGAGTGTTGCAACCTTCTTAATGTAAGGAGGGATGTGGAAGGTGGAAAATGATGAATCATTCACGCTCGTTAGATGACCCACCAGAGCGTTCTTGTAGAGTCATCGCTGAGAAAGCACGCTATGAAACCAATAAGGTTTAACATACTTTAGATTTACTATATTAAAAATCTTTAAGTAATGCTTCAAAAATAAAGTTTCAAATCTAAATGGTGCATTTATTTATAGATTAAGATTTCTAACTGCCAAAACAGATATTTAAATGAGGACTGGATTACTAAATTAATACTAAAAGCCTATAAACCATGCTAAGTGCATTTGTGAAATAGTCACTAACTGAATAAATAAGTCTATTGTGCTATATGGACTCAGTAACCACTCAATAAAAATAGATAAATATACAAAAAAACAACTTACCATTATTTTTCTGCTATCATATAGAAACATCTTAGATATTTCAATTTTTACCTGATCTTATCTTTGATATTACCAAATTAACTTTACAACTATTTTATGTACTTTCAAACAAGAAAGAAATAAAAGAAATAAAACATTCTCAATGATATACTGGAATGATATTCAACATTCTAATCTGCTCACAATAATGAAATATATACATGCTTTTATCTGAATTTCATGAATTGGGTAAAATTTTATGTGTCCTTTCTAGCCAATAGGCCATGTTTTACTGATTGAACATATTCTGTTCACTTATTTATTTCCAGAGATAAACCATGCCTGACTCATTAAAATAATGAATAGTCACTGAAAAAATGTGGAAAAGAGTGAAAGAGTGTGATTTTTAAAATTTCAGCTTTATTGATTTATAATTGATGTAAAATTGTAAGATATTTAGAGTACGCATCCTAGTGATTTGATATATGTGTACATTGTGAAAGGATTTCCTCCCATCTAGTTAATTAATATATCCATCACTTCACATACCTATCTTTTTTGTGTGATAATATTTAAGATCTATTCTCTTAGCAAATTTCAACTATACAATACAATACAATGTTATCAACTAATAGCCACTGTTTTATGTGAGCTCCTCAGACCTTATTCATCTTATAGCTGAAAGTTTCTAACACTTTTACCAGCCTCTCTGTATTTCCCCTACCTTCAGCCCCTGGCAACCACTTTTCTCCTTTCTGTTTCTATTAGTGAGTAATTTTTACTTTTCTGTTTCTAGTTGCAGCATAATGAGATTGATATGAACTGCAATAACGTACACCCTACAGTACACAAGGGATCCGGGAAATTATGACAGACTTTCACAGTCCTTGTATACCTTTCCTTTCCTATACTCCACCTTGAACTCTGAAACCTCTTTTATTAAATTTGTGTGGAATTTGGGGGAACAATATACATTTTGGAAATATACATGCAGATTTGGTGATAGAGAGATGGCAAAGGTCTGATGACAAATAGAACCATTTATTGTAACTAGGTGATTCACACAGGTGTCAAGCTCCCCCTAGCCACCACCTGTGTGCACACTTTTTCCAGTCCATACCTAAGCCTCCACAGCCCACCCCAGGAAGGGGGGCATTCCCATGTCTACCAGTTTTCAGCAGAACAGCCAGATCCAGGGGATGGGCTCTCCTCTGCCTCCCCTCCTTCCAGCTACCTCGCAGGCTTGGGCACTCGCTACAGGTAGTGTCACATTTTCTCTGCCCATGTGACTGAATAACCAATCAGAAGTATTATTCTAGAATTTCACTGCAACCGAGATTATATATTATCACTACTCTCAAAAACAGTTTGGGAGATTTAGAAAAAGTAAATATAATTTAATTAGAGTTAACATTAATATGTATAAGTGTTTAAATGTTTGATAAATTCTAGTAGACACAGTGAGGGCCATTTTAGTAAATTCAGCAATGAATGAGGAGGTGACTTCTAATTTTATTAAATATCTTCAAAAAGATTGATGAAGAAAAGGGAATGAAATTTGGATTCATTAGCCCATAAAAGAAAAACTCTGTTCTGTAAGGGTCTAGCATATTCATTAAGACTTTATCTCTCTGTGTACAAATAGAATATACAAAACTTAATTCTTACTAAATAATATCTCATTTGTGAATTTATCACTGTTTAATTAATTTTATTGTTGAAAATCTGTGGGGTTTTTATGGATCATTTTTTTCTTACTCTACTGTTTATTTTAGGATCTAAAAAGGGCATGTGCTCTACATTTTGGAAAAGTTATCTAGATTTGTAATATCCACAGTGACATAATTTTTTGCCTTTATCCCTACCTCTAGCAATATCATCATTTACACATAGCAAGCTCACAGAAAATGTTTAAATAATTAATTTCTGTTTGCTCCCCAGAAACAGGAAGAGCAAGGGAAGTATTTAGAACTTAGGCCAGCTCATCATTTTTTATTTATACACTATTAGCTAAAATGTCAACAACCAATGTTACCAAAGTATCTCAAGTATGGAGTGGTTTACTAAATGAGCCGCCCATGAAAATACGAAGGAGAGAATGTATTAAATATGTTTAAGTATTTAGAAAATAAAAACTAAAATTTACCTGCGTGTAAATGAACAAATGTATAAACAGAGACCCTAATCAGAAGTGCATGTTCTCATTCTTCCCTCCTTACCCCATGCTGAGCCAACAATGCAGTCCCTCTGCCCTTAACACTCTTTCTAGTCAGGCACTGTGCCTTGCACACTTATTTTTTAAAATCAAATAATGTAGTATCAAGATCTTGCACTGGGTATATACTGAATTAATCCACTGCTTCTTTACATTATCAAGATTAGTTAAACCTTTGGGAAATTGTATCAAGTATGGCACTATGAGAATACACAATTTTCTGAGAACATTGGATTTCTAACAATCACTTATTTGCAACCTTTATATCCCATATAATCAGTTGTGTTAAGCTGTCCCAATTTGCTGTTTTGAGGCTGCTTAATTAATGAGCCTTCTGGGCAAAGGAAATCAGCGGAGACTTATGGAGTGGCTAGGAAGTGGTATATGGAAATGTAAAAAAATGTGGATTTTGTGTGTATACGCATAATCATTTTTTCTGTTGGTTTTCTTTTGTGTATTTAGTTTAAATACAATTCTGCATCTAGATAGACAAACAGACTAAAAAAAATTGTGTAAGTTCCCCTGAGTCTAAGCAGATGTTATATATGCCAGAGAGTGATATGGTTTAAGATGAATATTTTTGATCCATTGAGTACTCTGGTTGTCTACTGAAGTGATTTAAGGTGCAGTTAACCACGAGTGGTTTTGAAGTACTGTGGGTCTGTTGGGTTGAAGATTTACTCATGCATAGCGTGTTCTACTGCTACCCAACAGAAAGACAGTGTGGAGAAAGGGTCCTGGAGAAGGATAGAGTTGATTAAAAAAAAAAAATCACAAATACAGAACACGCAGTAAGCTGTGGAAGGGAAAGGCAAGAACAGACAAACTGTAATGTGGGTAAGTATTAGAAAAAGAATGTCCAGGGCCACAATTTTCAAAAATAAAATTATTATCCCATCCATCAAAATACTTTAGAATATCAGTACTAAAACAGGTCATAAAATTAAGGGCTAATTTCAATTATGATTTTTCACTCATTGAAACAACTTTCAAGAAAACAATTTTGGAAGTTTAAAAAAATAATAATACTTTAAATGGAAGGGTCCTTATGACAGAAACCTTCCAAATAAGAGATTCTAAGCTTATTCAGTGTACTAATTATCTGAAGAAAACTTTAATGGAAATATTTAGAGGATAATGGTAGTATAAATAAATAAACTCACAAAGAAGTAAATAGTAGTAGAAATAAAACATATTTATACAGAGAAAACATTAAGAAGTAGTACAAACTGATTTCTCAGAAATGAGTTACATTTATCAATAAATGGACTAGAATAAAATAGAAGTTTAAAAATTTTGAAAAAAATTCTTGGTAAGTAATTATCCTTATGGTTCACACAAACAAAAAGATGGTTTAAACAATCTGTGGGAGACGTTTAACATAGGGATGGCAAATTGGTTATATCATAAGTGCCCATTCTGATCAATCTGTAGTAGCTGCTTGGAGAGATGGATGGAGGGAACTTCTCCCATACTCTGGGGGAAGGAGTACAATGAATGATTATGGTGCAGGAGGCTGACTCAGTCCAGCACACTTGCTCCTATTTACCATCCTTTCTCACTTTCAAAGAAGAAGGTAATCAAACATTAACACTACAATTTCAAAAGTAAATGCCTTTTTTGAGATTCGTATCTACTGCACCACACAGACACATGTACCCGTGAGCTTTTCTCCTAAAACGGTAAAATTCCAAGGTTAGGGAATGAGTTGTCTCATACATTTGTTACTATTTTTTTCACAGTGCTCAGTGTACATTATTGACAGAATATATTAGAGTCCAAGTCCATAATAAACTTCCAAATCTCACAGCATGAGGTAATAGATTCAGGGGAAGAGAGAGAGTGAATTATACTAGTTTTTCCAGAGGCAAAACAGAATCACTCATGTTTCGTATAATGTAGCTTCGGAGTCTGGATAGCTTCCCCAAGAGTTACTGCTCTTCATAAAGACAAAAAGGAAAGCACTTCCTACAACTTTTCAAACTGTCAGTTATGCCAGGACACTCTGAAAAGAGTTGAGAATATTACAATAAAGGTAACAAAGGGAAATTGGTGAACAAAAAGCAAAGGTAAAAACCTTAAAAACTTTTAATTAGTCTGAATGCTTTTCATACACATTATTACAAAAGAAGTGTGTATATATGTATATATATATATATGCACATAGACACATATACATGTACAATAACATACTCATATATTTTGGAGTCTATCATTAAGATTAAACTCTCATGAAATCACCATACTCTTTAATAATTCCAGAAAGATGAGAAATCTGTGATTATTTAATATTTTTCAGAGGAAAAATTTCAATTATTCATCAATAATCATGCCTATCATCTATATTCAATTATCGTCTCCAAATTCTCTAGCTTTCTTTCCAAAATAATGTATATCCAAAATAATTGTGTAATTTACAATCAAAAATACTTATAAATTATAAATCATAATTTATATCAATCAATGAATGATTTACCTCTTAATTTATATAGGCATTTTCTTTCTTTCTTTCTTTCCTTCTTTATTTTAAAAACTTTTATGTTCCCCTTTTGAGGTACACATCTATGTTAAGATTTTCTAAATTATTTCTGTAACAGGGCAGGGTATTAAATAATGGACTTGTTTTTCCCAAAATTGACTCTGTTAGGGATACAAGACTATAAGATCTTGTCCTTTTTCTCAAGGAGTTTACAATGTATTTGTATATTTAGATGTTAATATAAGGTGTAGATTTGGGCACATGTTGAGGGTTACACACCACATATATTTATAAGGCAGAAGTGAGAACGATTATTAGGTGTTTGACTTGGAGAAGGAGATGGGTCACAAATGGGCATTGAAAGACAAGTAGAATGTGAATAGATTGTCAGGAGAAAAGACATGATTCTCAAGAGGCCAAAAGCCCAGACAACATGAGAAAATGATGGAAGCTGGAACATGCAGGTAACGGTTGTATGGGAAGTAGATTGAAAATTAGTATGAATTTATTTTTATGATATGGACTTGGGTTAGATCATGGAGGGCTTATATTTTAGGCAAAAATTTTAATTTTATGATAAAAATAATATGTGTGTAATGAAGAACACTGGAAGAATTGAGCTAGTGAATAGATAGATGTAATTAGTGTGTTGTGACATTAATAAAAGGAAAGGAAACAGAAGACAGGTGAGAAGTGGTCATACATGAAAACAAGATTATTATAAAAGATTAGGTTTTGATGTACATTGATTTCGAGCAAAGATAGTAAACGTGAAAACAAAAGAGTTATGGGTCGTTTAGGGCCAAAGACCGGATAAATTTAATTTTTTTTCACAGTACTGAGGACAATGTCTAGAATACAGTAGAATTCCATAATATATAAAAAAGGATGGGAAAGAGGCAGATAGCAAAACAGTTATTAAACACATGTTCTGTGTAAGCATTGGGCTAGTTAATTTCACATACAATACTCATTATATGTTATAATAACCTAGAAGATAATTTCATTATGCCCATTTTCACATAAAGAAACAGACTAAATGAGGTTAGAAAGTTTATTCAGAATCACTCGACAAGCAAATTATGTCTTAAATTAGCAACTGAAAAGTTTGCACAAATCTTGAGCTCAGATACTCTCCACCATCTTGAGCTACAGGAAACAGTAAGAAAAATTCTAACTTACTTGAGTTGCAAGGTAAGGATGCTTATGCGTCATGAAATAAGTATGAAAGTATCCTGAAAATGTCAATATTTAAGTAATTCCCTGAATTTAGATAATCTCTACCAATAAACATTAGTTTTTAGTTTCCCCACTCAAATATAAAAACCTCAAGAAGTGTTTGCATTTTCATTTGTATTATTTTTTTATTTTATTATTTTTTTTATTGGAGTCTAGTTGCTTTATAATGTTGTGTTAGTTTCTGCTGTACAGCAAAGTGAATCAGCCACATGTATACATATATCCCTTCTTCCTTGGATTTCCTTCCTATTTAGGTCACCACAGAGCATTCAGTAAAGTTCCCTGTGCTATACAGTCTGTTCTCATTAGTTATCTATTTTATACATAGTAGTGTATATACATCAATCCCAATCTCCCAATCCACTCCATCCCCCTCCCCCAGCTTGGTATCCATATGTTTGTTTTCTATGTCTGTGTCTCTAATTCTGCTCCGCAAGTAAGTTCATCTATATCATTTTTCTAGATTCCACATATATGCATTAATATACAGCATTTGTTTTTCTCTTTCTGACTTACTTCACTCTGTATGACAGTCTCTAGGTCCATCCACGTCTCTACAAATGACCCAATTTCATTCCTTTTTATGGCTGAGTAATATTCCATTGTATATATGTACCACACCTTATTTATTTATCTTGAAACCTCAACTGTAGCTACACAAATATTTAACAAAAACTTTGAATGAATGACACTTTATAATGTCTATTTTTCTACCTTTTTAGTTCTGAAAATGATGAGTTAATATTCCTAGACTCTTTGGTATTTTTTTCATGCTTTATTGTAGGGCTACTCAACTATTTTAATAATTATGACTTCCATATTATGCAGATTGTATTCTCTCAAAGGTTTCAACATCTATAATTGTTAAGAGAGTTGACATGGAACAAAGGCAAAAACAAACATTTAGAGTCTTTCAGAAACCTGTAAAGTTTTACTCTCACCCTACAAAGTTATTCATTTATGAAAAATGTATATGGTGCATTCTCTGAACTTGAAAATATAACTACAGTTGAAATTAATAATACAAGATTAGTTCAATACTTAACAAAAAATGCTTATACATTCTTGATATATCTGATACACAAAGATTAATTAAATGCTTACTGTCCAAAATATTTATACATAGTAGTGTATATACATCAATCCCAATCTCCCAATCCACTCCATCCCCCTCCCCCAGCTTGGTATCCATATGTTTGTTTTCTATGTCTGTGTCTCTAATTCTGCTCCGCAAGTAAGTTCATCTATATCATTTTTCTAGATTCCACATATATGCATTAATATACAGCATTTGTTTTTCTCTTTCTGACTTACTTCACTCTGTATGACAGTCTCTAGGTCCATCCACGTCTCTACAAATGACCCAATTTCATTCCTTTTTATGGCTGAGTAATATTCCATTGTATATATGTACCACACCTTATTTATTTATCTTGAAACCTCAACTGTAGCTACACAAATATTTAACAAAAACTTTGAATGAATGACACTTTATAATGTCTATTTTTCTACCTTTTTAGTTCTGAAAATGATGAGTTAATATTCCTAGACTCTTTGGTATTTTTTTCATGCTTTATTGTAGGGCTACTCAACTATTTTAATAATTATGACTTCCATATTATGCAGATTGTATTCTCTCAAAGGTTTCAACATCTATAATTGTTAAGAGAGTTGACATGGAACAAAGGCAAAAACAAACATTTAGAGTCTTTCAGAAACCTGTAAAGTTTTACTCTCACCCTACAAAGTTATTCATTTATGAAAAATGTATATGGTGCATTCTCTGAACTTGAAAATATAACTACAGTTGAAATTAATAATACAAGATTAGTTCAATACTTAACAAAAAATGCTTATACATTCTTGATATATCTGATACACAAAGATTAATTAAATGCTTACTGTCCAAAATGGAAAAGAGGATTAATTAAAAATAAAGCAAAGGTTTCATGTGACTGTCAATTCTGTATATATACTAGCAAACCATGAGTATTCCAAGAAGAGAATTTAAATTGCCCTTAGCTAACAATGCAATAGTGAAACTAACCACAGGATTGCTTTCATTTCAAGTTGCTCAGACAAAGAACAAAATCCAAATAAGTCCTCATAAATGCAAAGTGAGATGTCATTAAGCAAAGCAAAGTTACTCAGTGAAACACCTCACAAAGTTTAATTATTGTGATCAATAAGGCATATCCAGGGATGACTACAGTTGTATTAGAAAAATACTGTTTGTCACTGCAAGTTCTGTTTTGAATATCTATGTTTTAAATATTGTGTATAATATTATTTCTAAATGATTTATATTTAGATGGGACAAAGTCATTTGAGGATGGTAATCACCTGCTTAAAATACAGATTATACAAGTTCATGTCTTTATACCCTGTAGAACAATTTCATTAAAATACATAATTTAGAACATCAAATATTTGCAAATTATTCTTACCTAATTCTTAAGTGAATAAAACAAGACAAACTTTGATTTTTACTTTTTATTTTATGTTAAAATTTGAGAAAGCAATTTTTAAAGTTAGGCATAAGCATTAAAGAAAATACATGCCATCTGTAATGAATATTTCATTTATGTGTCATATAAAAACTTCTCATTTCATTATGAGATTCAGAAGATTTCTAAATAATTGAGTTCAAATGAAACTTTAGCAGAGGGTATAGCAAGATGTTCTTTGAAATGTCATGGCCTTTAAAAAATAAAATTTTATAATTAAAAAAATAGAACAGAAAACATTAAGAAATACATGAATGGATATGATAAAATGGAATTACCTACACTTGCATTTGGAGTTAAAAAAGCAAAAACAATTAGTAAGGAGGGAGGCCAAAGTGATCTGTGTTCTGTTTATAAATCTAGAACTTCAAAACATCAAACAGGCAATTCATCAGTTACACTTTGACAATCACTATAAAAGTAGGCCTGTTAGTTACCTAGAACTGTGACAAAATCCATCTTAAAATATGCCTTCAACTTGTTCAAATTTTTCAATTAAATTTTTAACAGAGTGAAAATCTTATAAAATGATGTATAAGATTTAAAATCTTATAAAATCTAAGCATATCTTAGATCTTGCAGCCATCGATATAATAGATGCTCCCCACTCTAATAGGAAGCAGTTCTTATACTTCATCTCTATCAGTTTGGTAATGTCTTAGGTCACTGATTTTTAAATGATGTTGAATCCTAAGTGTAGGCCATAAATCAATAAAATTGAATCAAGGAAGAAAAGCCTTCTTTTTTACCTGCCCCAAATAACAAATATTAAAATAATCCAGCAAGTAGTTTTGCCAAAGGTGCTGTGTTATAAATAGATTTATTGGCTAAGTTTGTAAGCAACTCAAAATGATATCCACTGTTCCCTTGTGAATTTTATAGACTACATCATGGATCACATCTTTCTCAGTGGCTTCTGATTTTAAACAAAGATTTTTAGAAGACTGGGTGATAATATTGTGAATTTATGTATAGGATTTGTGTTATACATATAATTAAATAATAAATAATGTCAGAAGACAAAAACTATATAATATAGTTGGAATCAGACAAAATGAGTTTTAGACAAGACCAGCTTGACCAGTCTTTCACACGGAAATTTGAACAAATCACTTGATCTCTTTAAACTTCAAATTTCTTTTTTCTAAAATTGAAGAAGTATACCTCAAAACCTTAGTAAATGTTATTATTACACGTAGTACCATTATTTGATTTTAATTTGAAAGGTCATAGGTAGAAGTTTCTCTAATAAACTATAACTAAATATTAATAAGATTAGAGGAAAAGAACAAAATATGCAGCACAGTCCATTAAAATAGAAAGATCTATCTGGATAAATTTTGAACTAAGTTATCCAACTTCTTCATTTTACATATATGGAAACTGAGGCCAAGAAGAAATCTTCCACAATTTGCCCAACTGGATTTGGCCCTGATAGAATTTGACACCAATGTTCTAGTTCAGTATTCTTTCCTGAAGCATGTAATTGCTATCACCCAGATATAAGAGCAATCTGATGGGAACAATGGTCATCTCACTGATCACTGGAGTTATTCAGCTGATCTGTCTAGCTAGTTGTCCTTCCTGCCTAAGTCGTGTGTGTACTTTGGATGAACTGCCTTCCCAAATACATGAGGAAAGTTCTCTGGTAAAAATGCACTGCCACTCAACAAGAATCGAGCATTTGCGTGTTTTTATTTTATTCAATAAGTTTCTTATCTTATGCATCCCTTGAATACAAGAAGAACTAGTATTAGATTACTTCTTATCTAGTAGGACAAAGAAGATGAATAAGTAAATGAGAATAATTAAGGGTTAGAATAAAGAATTTCCTTAAAATATAAATAGGAGATTAAGAAAAAATGATAAAGGAGTTGAAGAGAGGGAGAAATCACTACTATTTTGGAAAATCAGTAAGGTTTCCTAAAAGATGTAAAGAATACATTTTAATTGATCAAAACATGATTTTCTGTGTCCCATTATGATGAATTATTAATATCAAGAAATTATCATTTTTGTCAGATATACCATATTTATATTAAATTATTTATTATTTTAGTCTTTATTTTTTCCTATTATTTTCATAATTGTGGATCAGGGTTTGGTTTAAAGTTTATTTTATAAAAATGGAACACATGGCAAAACCACCAAAATCTCCTATTGAGTTGTGTGTTCTCTTTGTAAAGATAATTACACACGCACGCACGCACACACACACACACACACACACACACACACAGTGCTTTATTTAATATTATTATACATATATGGAAACTGAGGCCAAGAAGAAATCTTCCACAATTTGCCCAACTGGATTTGGCCCTGATAGAATTTGACACCAATGTTCTAGTTCAGTATTCTTTCCTGAAGCATGTAATTGCTATCACCCAGATATAAGAGCAATCTGATGGGAACAATGGTCATCTCACTGATCACTGGAGTTATTCAGCTGATCTGTCTAGCTAGTTGTCCTTCCTGCCTAAGTCGTGTGTGTACTTTGGATGAACTGCCTTCCCAAATACATGAGGAAAGTTCTCTGGTAAAAATGCACTGCCACTCAACAAGAATCGAGCATTTGCGTGTTTTTATTTTATTCAATAAGTTTCTTATCTTATGCATCCCTTGAATACAAGAAGAACTAGTATTAGATTACTTCTTATCTAGTAGGACAAAGAAGATGAATAAGTAAATGAGAATAATTAAGGGTTAGAATAAAGAATTTCCTTAAAATATAAATAGGAGATTAAGAAAAAATGATAAAGGAGTTGAAGAGAGGGAGAAATCACTACTATTTTGGAAAATCAGTAAGGTTTCCTAAAAGATGTAAAGAATACATTTTAATTGATCAAAACATGATTTTCTGTGTCCCATTATGATGAATTATTAATATCAAGAAATTATCATTTTTGTCAGATATACCATATTTATATTAAATTATTTATTATTTTAGTCTTTATTTTTTCCTATTATTTTCATAATTGTGGATCAGGGTTTGGTTTAAAGTTTATTTTATAAAAATGGAACACATGGCAAAACCACCAAAATCTCCTATTGAGTTGTGTGTTCTCTTTGTAAAGATAATTACACACGCACGCACGCACACACACACACACACACACACACACACACAGTGCTTTATTTAATATTATTTTACCTTTCACAAATTTCACCAAGTTAAATTCCAAGGAACCACAGGCCAGAATCACCTGATAAATCTCATGCACTATTCAATGTTTATATTATCTCTCATCATAAATAATGACTAAATAATTCAAAATAGTACAATTATTTTAATAATATCAAATAAATTCCTGATCAAATTGGAGCTCTAAGGTTCTGTTTTTCAAAAGCTCAACTGTTTCTCTAACTTCTCTGGGGATTGCAAACTATGTCTCTTTAAAAACTAAACTTTATGTTTTACTGAAATTCCTAACTTTAGTAATCCAGGCCCCCTTTAATTAAACCACTTGATATGTTACTTCATATTATAATGCTGATTTGCAGTGTTTTTATATATTCCAGCCTAGCTATTATTTAATAGCTAGGTATTAAATAATATACCTAGCTATTTATATACCTAGGTATATAAACTTAAAAATATATGAAATACAAATATATAGAATATATATTTAGAATATAGAAAAGATTCAATATCCCCCAAAGATACACAAAACAGGATCAGAATCTGTGATGCAAGCATTTCACTAATTATTTTTATCCTTGAATTCATATTTTTCAGATTTGTAAGATGTTAGCATAAATGGATGTTGATAACATCCATCAACATTCTTCTAAATCATTTCACTATGGGAGTACAGCAGTGAGGAATAAAATAGAAAGCTTTAACTCAAAACATTAAGTTTCCTACATAATTTTAATGTTTGAAAGCTGAATAATTTAGAGAAAGGAAACTTTAGCCATTAAAAAAAGTACTTTTGACATTCATGTCAATGGGGCTTAAGTCAGCATGTCTGTTCTGATAGTGCAATTTGCTTGGCTTTATACTGTCAATTATAATTCCACTTTATTGCTAAGTCGATACAGTCAGATTACTACAGGGACTTCATTACAGCCACAGGGAGGAGAGCAGCTGAGGTATACAATTTTCTTCCTATGATGCCAGCACTATTAAACACTTATTGGAACAATGGTCTGCAAATGGGCAATAAAAGCTGCTGTCTTAGATATTGCTATACCATTATATCACCTGACAAAAGACCACCAAACTTAAAAAATGTTAATGCAATGGAAATCCTGCTTTTACCATTAGCCTGATTTGGGAAGGTTACTACAAATCAGTTGTTTCTCATTTATTCACTTAGACATAATTCAGATTGCATATTATCCCCAAGCCTTAGATTCCTAGTGTGAAATTTGAGGGAGTTAGAATTTATGGATATCTGATATGCTTTCAAATAAATGTGTAAAAATGAAGAATAATGAAATATTCCTCTTGATTAGATTGTTGTTTGCTCATAACAGTACCAACTTCAGAACCGACGTTTACATCTTATGCTGATATTGTCCAGTATTCTTTCTCACCACCATAGCTTTAAACTGTATATGTTAGGATTCATATCCAGAATTCTACTTCCAAGCGGCATACTAATTAACGTCTTTCTTTCTTAATTATACAAAGTTTATCTCTTCTGAGTATTATTCTCTATTTTCTGCCATCTGCCTTGATATATCTCATGCACATTATTAAGTCTTAAAAATTGGCACATTTCACTACTTTCCTTATTCTTAAAAGCAACAAAGTCTGTGAAAAAAATAAACAACACTTTCAAACAAGCAAATCAAAGGTTGATAGTTATGAAATTTCTCTTACCCCCAAATTTCAAGACTCTTTTACTGGAAAATTTTTATTTTATGTTACGATTGTATTGAACTAAATTTTACTGGGTGCTTACTACATGACAGACTCTGAGATGGGTTCAGAGATTGCAAAATTATTGAAGGAAATGGGGTTGTCTCTTAAAGGCGCTCAGAGTTTAGCAAGACAGACTAGTAGAAAAATAATGACAATATAGTGCAGTAAGTGTCATTCTAGGCTCCCTAGCCCAGTGATGTGAAACCATTTATCACTGAGTATTCCAACAGTCTATTTAATTCAAGCATGAAGTTTATAATGTACAAGTCTACTACATTTTTTGCTTGCTTGTTTCTGTCCCTCTGGCATAGTGCCTACAGATAAGTACTGAATTATCTTCGTCAAATAAATTGTACCAGCTACATCTGCCCTGGTGTTTCAGATTGAATAACGCCTTCTCTCCTTAAGGATGTCCATGTCCCAATTCCTAGAATCTATGAATATATTACCTTAATGGTAAAGAGACTTTGTAGAGGGAGTTAAATTAGGGATCTTGGGATGGGGGAATATTATTCTTGATTATCACAAAGCTCTATATAAAAGGGAAGCAGAGGGATCAGAGTTAGCAGTAGGATGTATGCAATATGATGACAGAAGCAAGTGATTGCAGTGATCTGAGGGAAAGACCACTAGCCAAGAAATACAGGCAGAATATACAGCCTGAAAAAGACGAGGAAAGGGATTCTCCCCTCATCCATCCAGCAGGAATGCAGTATTACCAGCACCTCGACTTTAGACTTCAAATTCCCAGGATGGGAAGACAATAACTCTGAGTTGTTTAAGCCACTAAGGTTGTGGTAATTTGTTAGAGTAGCAACAGGAAATTAATACACTTGCTTTTCAAGAAACTGCCAAATTAAAGTGCTTTCTTTTGTCCTCACACTTATATGAATTGAGTTTTAATTTGGCAAAAGCACTGTTATAGCAGTGAAAGCATAAATATTTCCAAAATATTGAGAACTTTTACATGAACCTAAGAAAAGCTACAGAAGACAAATGATGAAAAACAAGTCATACTGTTTCTGAAAAAAATGATTCTATATTGGAACGTATTACATGTTGAAACATCTTACACTGGATTGGATTTCATGCCCAGAGTCATACCTGCTCCTTCAAGGGAATAGGCTGAATTTGGATCCACGGTTAATTATTTGATGAGACAGCAGTCTTCAGACTTGAGTTTACCAGAATCAACCAGAGAGATTGTTAAAATACAGATGGTTGGACCCCAGCCTCAGAGTTTGGGACGAGAGCCTAAGAATTTGCATTTTAATGGTTTTTCAATGATGTTGATTCTGCTGGTTTATAGACCAGACCTTAAGAAACCTTAATGTGGTAGAAAAAACATGAAACACAGAAATCTCGGTTCATGTATTTGCCACTTTCTAGCTATGTAATCCCTTAACTCAAGTGACTTTCGGCTTCCTTTCTGTCCAAACAATCTTATAGGTCTGCTGGAATGATCAAATACATTACTTATAAAAATTAATGAAGACAGTAAAGTCATATAGAAACACAGTGACTATAATAAATAAAAGGCAGGAGTTTATGCCTATGGTAATGTTATTTAATATTCTGCATAGTTTTCTGTGAATGGGCATTTTAAATATTTACTTGCCATACATACTTTCTGTATGTACATTGGTTACTTTTCAAATTAAAAAGAAAATATGCATGAATGTGTGTGTGCATATGTGTATGTGTGTGTGGGGTATTATAATGATTATGTAAACTCTAATAATTCAATGTTTCCTTATTTGAGAATCAGTTAACATTCCGATTTAAGCCTTTTTTAAAAATTATTTTTGTGCCTACTATTATAGAGACATTGCTATATCTATATTGTTACAGTTCATTATTGAAGACTCAGTAGATACTCAGCATGGAGAAAAGGAGATATTTATTTATCTTAATTAGTAAAACATTTGTTTTCTTATTTTAGACTTTTTCTATACTAAATTATCATATAATACTTAATCTAATTTTAACTTTTTTGCATCATATAAATGGCTTTATTTGTGTGTGCTTTGCTTCTTATTATCACCTGAAAATTTTATTAACATCAATAATTATAATGAATGAAACTGGATTAGATCTGCTCTTTCATGTGTCCCACTAGGCCATTTTCTCCTGGAGAACCACTGTCATTCGTTACCCTTTATTTAAAGCCCTTCAGGCAAGGTTAAATACAAGTCATCTCAAAATAGCAGTGATTTATTTTTTTTTAGAAAATATACTAAATATTTCCTCAAAGTCAAGGTACATCTATACCTGGAAGATATCAAAACAAGTACATATGTATCTGTGTCTATATGTATGTATGTGTATACTCACATATATATAAATACTTAACATGAATGCACACACACACACACACCATGAACTGACAGGCAGCTGGAAAGGGAAAAGGAATTGATCCATAGGTAGAACTATAATGACACAGCATGTTTGACAGACAGAACCGTGGGTTGAAAGTCTGGTGGCTGCTCTCAGACCCCACAGAGCTCCATCAATAAGTAGCTGGCTGGCCTTAAGCAAATCCCGTCTGTTTGCAGCTTCATCTCTTTTCTATAACAATGAGGGTATCCAAACGCTCAACTTCTAAAACCCTGTCACCTTGAGTATTCTGTGATTTGACCTTGGTAGAATGCCTTCAGAAGAAAATTAATAAGGCACAAAATCCTTTCTATAATAGCTTATGGAGAAAACAGAAGTGAAGCCTCACTTGTTCTGATAATGTTCCCATTTTCAAAAATGCAACTCTGCCATGCTAACATAGCAGATGTCCTGAACTCTATAACAATTTGATTGAAGAAAAGATTTTAGGTTGTCTAGTAGGTAGGAAAAATAATAGACCTACTCAAAATGAATGGAAAATGCATGTTCAAGAAGACACCACAGAAACGGGCAGCTCTGGGTCCTCCAGCTAATCAGTTTACAGTGTTAAATAATGAGAAGGATAAAACCTGTTACCTTCAGACAGATGGACTTTAAATCCTCGAGACAGGCTGTGGTCTTTATCTCATTTAATATCTGTCATAATGATAGGTGAAAATATACTCTGCAGTATTTGTAAAGCCTTTCATCTTAATGGATTGACAGCCCCAGATGTGGCTCTTTATGACAGGCTTCCAGCAAGATATTTTACAGAACCTCCTCAATTAGACCATGTACTCTTGGCAGAAGTGAAAAGTTTTGCATTAACCTCCTTCTACCCAGCACATGGGATAACACTACCATAGAAAGTGTTTCAGAGCAAATGTGAAAGAAGGGATAAATTCATTTGTGTGTAAGCATATTTGCAGAAAGATAATTTTATCATTCAATAATAAAAAAATAATTCAAACTTTTAACTAAGGTCATTAGCATTGATATACCAAATATACACTTTATTTCAATTTTCCATAAATAGATATTTCTACATGGCTTAAATGACAATAACAGGTTATGAAAAATGTTTGGTAATAAAAATACCTATTGTTTATTCTTTTCTTCTTTGAAAATTGAACCAGAATTTCCTTGGACTGCAGTAACTGCAGCAACTTCAGTAACATTAAGTGATGGGTGTAGAATATCTTTGATGTGCTTCAGTTAAAAATAAACACCCTCAAAAAAAAAAAAAAAAACACACTGTCATCAACCTTTTGGAAATGCTGAAACCTAAGTCAGGGTAATAGACTAGAGAATTCAAAACAACTCACGGTTGCCTTTAAATGCCTGAGGTAGTGTAGTATTTTCCAATATTTATAGCATTTTCAAAAGTTAAACTATAAGCAGCTATGAATTGCTTATAGACATTCTTAGACAGTTTTAACTATTTTTAGAATGTGTTAAAAGATTTTAAATTGAACAAGCTGCAATTGCACTCCCTTAACAATATCAGGCTTTATGAGAGGACTGCTGGTTTATTTCTCCAACGAAGGCATTCAGTAAGCATTGCTTAAGGAACCTTTGGAACATAGTCCTATAGGCCCATGGAGGACATAAAAGAAGTCCAAGGATTTTGAAGTTAGTTTGGGAGCGTAAAGGTATTAAGCTAGTATCACTGCTTTCAATAGTAATGGCAGATATGAATAATTGAATCAATAGACTATAGAGGTGCAAGTCTCTTCGCAGGAAAATGGGCTAGGAAAACGTGATTTATGTTTTTATTTACTTCATCGTTTTCCTCCAGGGTTGACTCAACTAGGAGCACTGAGGTGCATAATGGTAAAACTGTACAGAGTCACGTTTTTCTTTCTCCAACCTTAGTGGTCTAAAGAGTAAATACACAAAACAAGGATTCCTTCTGGCACAACCATCTCTGAGCATTTATATAGTTTTCAATTATTCCTATTGCAAATAATCCTTTGAAGAATACGTATAAATCTTTGTCTGAATTACTGATTTTTAGGAGATATTATTGGAGACAGGACAAAAGTCAAGAACTTATTTAAGGTTTTGCTATATACTAAACTGATTTCCAAAAATGTTATACATAATGGTGCCCCTTTCATTGGACCTGGAAAATGGTTGATAATTATCATTTTAAGTGTTTAGATAATTTTATACTAAAAATTTTTATTTTATCTGATTTCAGGTGAGGTATTTTTCTCATATATTTATTAGCAATTTATATTGCTTCCTTGAATTATTTGTTTAAATCTGCAAATTTTACTAACTGGATTTGATTTTTCTTGCTATTTTGTATATGCCCTTTATATACTAAATTTATCAAAATTTTGCATATTTGTTACAAATATTTTCCTAATTGCTAGTATCTTTCCTAATTTTGTATCATTTTATGTCTGTACCTTGAAAGAGACTTTTTGAGACTTTGATTCCCCTTGTGGCAATCAGCCAGGGAACTCCAGGCTACACCTCCTAACCCCGCACCCACCCAGGACAAAGATGTTAGCAGCAGGCTCACATCCTCTCTGTCTCTCTCCACCCCTACTCTATATTAATTTTTGATACTTTCAATATCCACTTAGATAATCTTTACAAAACTCTGGCATCTTAGACCCTCGTCCTCCTGTCCTCCAGTGATTTTTGTACTCTACCCTAACTCATTCATTCAAGAACAGAATCATATGCAAAACCTTGTCATGGGCAAAATCTTCATACTCTCCATAATTCAATTTCAAACATCTTTTCCTTTGGCTACTTCCTCTTATCTTTTAAAGTAACTACTTCTCAAGGACTCTTCTCTTTGGGGCTCCAATATAGTGGTTAAACCAACACGTCACTTATTTCCTCATATCCATCTTCACCTATTTTAGATGCAGTGCTCATCATGGTAATCATTCTCTTTCATATATCCTCAAATCCCTTGTTCCAAGCTGGCTTTTACACACCCATTTATCAAAACTGCTTCCATATTTAAATCAAATTCTCTGCACATACATTCTCAGAGGTAAATGTAATGGTAGAAAGACACACAGCCATCCACATTATTCTACCTCATATTAATTTCACAACAGCAAATCTCACAGTGGCTTTTAGTGGCCCATTACATTTCTCTTGCCAGCTTACTCTTCTACTGGGCCAAAAGAGTATTTCACATCAGTTTCCTCTCTCCTCTAATCCCTACCCCCTTCTTATCTTCATTCTCATAAAAGAAAACTGACTAAGGCAGAAAAGAGCTTCTCAACTTTCCCCCCACTAAATCTGGAATCATACTTTCATTTACACACACAAACACTGTCCTTCCTTCAGTGCATGAGCCATCTGTGTCCCCCTGTAAGACACATTGTTTACTCTTTCTTCTTATTAAAGCTCTGACAGCAGTCCTCACCCCCGAATCACCAGTGGATCCCTCTTTGTAGAATCTCTCCTATCATCTTATAAACATGTTGTATTTTCCACTTTATAAAACAAAGACTCTTGAGTCCACACTCTGCAATCTCCTCTAGCTACTGCCTTGTTTCTTAGCTTCATACTATAGGGAGAAACAAATAAAACGAACATATAAAAATTAAACAAAAAAAGCTTCTCAAGAGAATTGTTCATTGTTGTAATCTTCACATTTTCTTTGAAACCTCATCTATACCAGGATTTTATCCTCACTAGTGGGACAAAACTATTCGAAGTCACCAGTGATTGATTACAAGATTTCTTTCTTACCTGATACATTTGGTAGTAGCATATAACCCAGTTATTTTTTTCTTCTCCAACAGTTTCTTTACTTGGCCTTCTGAGCACTATTCTTTCTTGGTTCTCACTCTACCTCACTGCCTTATGTTCTTAGTATTCATTGCTGGATTTTCTGCATTCACCCAGCCTCTGATTTGTTGAGTGCCTGAGGGCTCAGTCTTGTTTGTTTCTCCATCTATTTGCATATCACATTTATATGTACTGGTAACTCAGAAATATAAATCTCCATATGCTCCCTTGGAATCTGGGATCTATCATCTTTACTGGGATAAACTGCCTACTCAACATCCTCATTGGGATCTATCCCCACAAAGATTGTTCCGCCCGGAAATGAGAATGTTGGAATTTTATACCCTATGACGACGGTCATTAGCCAAGGGCCTTCCCAATACGGGGGACTCAAACTTCTCAGGCATTTCCTGATATGCAGGTCCCCATCAGCTAAGCACAAGTCTCCAAAGGAAGGTACAAGTACAATGTAATAGCAGTCAATATGTACACCTAGGAGATGATTAAATCGGCTGGTAAAGAGGACCTTGGCAAGGCAACAAAAGCACATTCTGCACTCTGGAATAAGTATGTGATAACGGTGTCACAAATTTAACTTAAAAAAAGTATATATCTTTTTACAGATGACCTTGTACTATATTATTTTTAAGTACAAAGTTTTTAAAAAAGAATCAAATTAATCCATTATTGTCTTTAGTTATACATTAGATCAAGCATATACACAATTACAGAATAGTATAACAACACTTTGCTTGGGAAACAAAACTTTAAAATAGAGTCTAAGCTTTCTGATGACCTTTTTCTAATCACTTTAATTTCAGAGTAATTGCAACTATGAATTGAGTATGAAATTTTCAATGATATTTTTATACTTTGACTACATATGTCTTTATGATCAACAAAATACATGCTCTTATACTTACATAAAATGAATCATACTGACCATATTTCTCTAAACAATTATTTTTCTGCTAACATTATTTGTGAGATTCATTCATGTTTTATGTGTGGCTATAATTTATTCATTTCATTACTAATCCCATGTATGATTATATCATAATTTATATATTCAATATCCTTTTGATGGGCAGGTAGATGTTTTCCTTTCTTTCTTATTATAAAAATATAATTGATTAAACATTCCAGTCCATACTTCTTTGTGAACATATTTGAGGTTTTCTCTAGATTTATACGTAGAGAGTGCAACTGAAAGATAGAAGGGTCGGTTCAGATATTACTATAATTAAATAATTAGAACTATGCACTTAGTTTCTTGCATTTGGTTCCTTTTTGTTAAGAAGAGTGAAACTAAATAAAGAAATGTCTGTAAAGTTGACTTTTTGGACAATTCACATGCCTTTTATGCTTAGAGGCAGAAGTTATTATTCTCCCCTGAATCCATTCCCATATGTGGAACATACTGAACGGTGCCTCCTATTTATCTCTTTAGAAAAGCAGTTTCTGACCTTCCCTGGGATTATCTTTTCTCATTGGTAGTAGAATTTTTTTCAACATGACACATCTGAGAAAATCTATAAGGATACGTTCCAGTATTGCATTAGACAAGAATGCAGAGAAAATGGCCTTTCTTTTATGTTTCAGGTCCTATGCTAGGAGATTTATGTATTCTTCTTTAATCCTCAAAACCCTAGAATGCTAATATATATCAATTTTTATGCTTTGGAGAAACAACTGTCCCCAAGTTACACAGCTAATAAATGAAAAAAACCTGGATTCTAACTCAAATTTATCTCATAACATGGTATGAAGTTGGCTTATATTGATGACACTTAGGTCAACTGAGTTTAATTAATAATATGTAAGTAATTAATATAGGTTTTGCATATTAAAATCTTAACTATGTTTCAAGAGTCCAAATTCCAATTCTTTTAGAAGCCTGTCTCTATATGTAGACTGAAATTTTTCTTCTTCTATGCTATCATTTTATACTCTACTGTACTATTCTGCAGTTGTCTGTGAAAACTGTTAATATAATATCCCACACCAAAATTTAAGCTTCTTGAAAGTCTATACCTAAACTGCATATCTGTGGTATCTCCTAGTCACCACTTCTTAGCCAAAAGTCCAGTGCCTAAGAGGCAAACCTAGGAAATTACAGCACAAAAGAACGTAAGATCATTACCTAAGGAAATGGCAAGCGAATAGCAAGGCATGGTTGTCACAGGGTATTGGGAAATCATATAGTACTCATGCAATAATAGAATCAGTAGGGAAAGGAGACAGGGAACAAGCCAAGAAAAAATTCAGGCATGACTTCAGAGGCACAAGGAGGATTTCAGAAATAGAAGCCACAGAAGTTCAGAATAACACAAGACAAACCCTACATTTTACAGCCAGGAATACTGCGAACCTGATAAGTTATATCACTTGAGCGTGGTCACACATCAAATTAAAATGCCAAGGAATGGTTGTCATCTATGTAAATATTTTAGTTATGTTCATTCAAAACCAACTTTTAATTAAAAATACTAGTAAAGAAGGTTAAGCAACAAAGATATAAAAGAAATGGCTTCTGATTTCAAATAGCTTTAAGTTAACAGCATTTTAACATTAATGGAATTTTTTAAACAAGGTCATCATAAAGATTTTAGGGTTTGTTTCAGGTAAAATTTAAATCTTCATTTAAGTTTATATTGTGAGACAGAAAGATCCACAAATGGAATTTAGATATGATTAATTTTTCTTGCCACTGATGTAAACTTGAGTTTTATTAGCTGTAAGGTACAAATTTACCTTATTTCCCTGATATCAGGTTTTTATTTGTCACAGGTTTTCAAATAAAGTGAAGTTGCTACTTTCTCCTGGGAAATTCCACTCGCTTTGGTGATTAAGCTCCTTGAGGTCAGGACCCCAGTCCTATCTCTGTTTTGTGCTTCTCATGAAATACAATGCAGTTTTTGACTGCATTTTAAGTATTCAAAAACTATATGATGAAATGCTTTAGCTGTACATGACCTGCCGATCTTGTCAAAGTAAGACTGCATAGCAACAAATCTCACATTGTTACTATGGTTAAATATATATATATCTCCTAAAAATGATTCAACTTCCTTAACACAGCAGCCCAACTAAAGCTCAGAAATCACACTGCTTATTCTGTGACAAATTGTCTACTACTACTGTTTACTTAAAATATTCTACTCTCATCTGTTACTTTTGTTTTAACCTATGAAACGTATATCAAAAATGTTAATGTAACGTTAGGATGTCATTGTCTATATTAAGCAAGGTACAAACTGACTCCCAGAAAAGAGGAATGGCAAATCACCTTCATTCCATTGCCAGCCTCAACCAATTGTCAGTGGCTGCCTAGAGTGTTCTTTTTTGAGAGGAATTGTGAAACCTAGTGTAGGCTCAGCAGGAAAGCAAGCCAAGATCAATTATTGATGTCTGCCATGGGTAGACAAGAGAGTGAATGACAATATATAAGCCATGAACTTTCTTATCTGTGCACTAGAGCTTGAAATATGTAGTCATTTTAATTATTAAGAGATAGGCATATTCTTGCCAGATGAATGTCATGACAGGAACAATAAACTTTAAGAATGTACACTGACTTTTAGGAGCCGTGCTTACTACATGCTCCAATGAAGTGATAATAGACCTCTAACAGGATCACCATTCTTCCAGGATACTACTGTCAGAGTAAGAGAATGTCACAGTTCATACTACTGTTTCCTTTCTAAGGATAGACTATTAGTTTTCCAGAAAAAAAATAGCCAGGAGAATATTTGTTATTTTTACTTAAATGTATTCAGATGTGTCTACTGATGTCAAAAAAGGAAAAAATGGAAGTTCGGAGAGGTAATTGTTTAACTCCACAGCCTTCTACTGTCCCTTTATTTCAGAATAAGATCTGGCTTTGATCTCCAGACAGACCACTTGGTAGCAGTGACTATGGGGATCAAATCAAGTACTAATAACTGTCAAAGTTCTCTGTTTGTACCAAAAGAATATTAATTAATGCTATTATGATTATGTACTATCTGCTTTTATCCCCAATCTTGATATCTGATTTTGAACCTAGTTTCAGTAACCTGAGTCCAGTTCCTTCATCTAACTTTCCTGATGCCTTGTTTTCAATCCCTTGATTTCGGACTGTACTCTGGCTACATTAACCACCCAGAAAGATTCAGCAGAATACTCATCCCCTTAACTGGAAAAATGCTTCCTTGAAATGCAGCAATCCATAAGTAATAGCAAATGCTATCTCCATTGGGTACAAAAATATTTGGTAAATTTTGGAATTTCACTCATTCATGTTTCGTATCAAAGAGAAAAAATTACAGAGATAATTGACTTAATTTCTAATTTGCAGATATAGGCAATGCTCCTCTAGGGATTCTGTAATGTGGTCATTTTGAGGAATAGTAGTCAAGACTAACATCCTCAAATTAGAAAACATAATGAAATTTTATGTAAGGATTAGAAAAGAATCAATGAATGAGATGGATCTTTGTGCTGAAATGAGGCAATGAAGTAAATGTTGCTTCCTAATTCTGTTATTTTACTTATATATAATGAAATAAACAATTATAATTTGTATGAAACTTCTTATAATATGCCAGAAAACTGAGACTCATTATTTTACCTTCCTCTACATCAGCATCACATCTAATTTATCAACAACTCTTCCAATTGCACTGTTAAAATATATCATTGATACATGTATTTTTCTTTAATTTTTCTACTACTGCCTAGATGCAAGAGAGAATCAAGCCTTACTAACAGTGCTAAAATGCTCCCTTTATTAGTGGCACCATCTCCTCCAATCCATTTTTTATCTAGCAATTTGACTTGCTTTCAAAACATATATCTGATTATTCCATTTTCTTGCCTCATATCCACCAGCAGTTTTCTTATTGAACCCCTTATTTGGTTTATAAACCTCTCAACCCATACCACCCTCCTTTCTCTTCAAGTTTAGCTACAAAGGTCTGGTAGTTCCTCAACACCACAAAAACCTTCTGTCCTTGAGGACTTAGTCTGTGTTGTTTCCACTAGCTGTTATGTTCTTGCTCTGACCTCTCAACCTTCTGGCTCTTTCGCATCCTTCCAGGTCTTCAGGTATCAACTTAGCTGCTGTGTGTTCTATGACCGCATCGCCTAAGTAACCTCCATTCTTTCTCATAGCAGTCTATTGAATGTATCATAGTTCTTCCGGCAGTTGCAATTAAAATGTGTTTGTTTCTTATTTTCCTCACTCCCCTAAACTTCTAAACGGATGGGTGTAGAATATTTTATTCACCACGGTACCTGCAGTATCTAGCTAAATGTCTGACATACAATAAGGGATAGATATGTATTTGTAGAAAGAATGACTAAAAAAGAATCTCTGATGCGGCTTATTTGTGGTTACTGTTATTGTCGATGATAGTGTGGCTGTCTTTAGTGATGGTGATGGATTGTTGGCCTATTTGTGCTAAGTTTTTACTGTTGAGACTGTTAAGTATCAGAGATATTAGGCAAATTAACAAGTAGAGAAGCCAGGATATAATTCAGTGTCTAATGCCAATATCATTGTTTCTAATAGTACATGATACTGTTTTCATATTCGTCATACATTCAGGGAGCATACTGAAATGGAAAAATTATTGGTCTATTGTCCAACAACCCTGGATTTAAACCTTGGCTCCTCTATTCATTGACTGTGTCTAGTCTTCAGTTTCTTATCTGTAAATTGGGTATAATAACCTCTACCTAATGGACTCATTTTGGATATTGACCAAAATTATAAATATATATATCCACATAAAGCAATGGGCATATAAAAGGAACTAAACAAAATAAAACGTGTCTCTTCTCTTTTCCAATGATCATCAGCACACATTTGGTGTCCTTTGTTTGCCAAAGTGTTAAATGTCCTTCAGATTGCAAATTTCCAGCATTGATATTTTTCTCCTCTGCACCAAGATAATTATTGCTTAACTATAATTTTTGTAAAATCTCTTTCTCTTTCAAGGTCTATGATAAACTTGATCTCCTATACTATTAATTCATTCAATTTGGTAATTCAATAATAGTTTATGTCCTGATTTAAAATAATCCATTTTCAAACAGACATCATTTTCCTCCCACTATGGTACATTTATTCTCCATAATATTTATGTAAGAAAACTTGGCAGCAGTTATAAAACACATGCACTTTTGAATGCTGCGCAAATTGACAACAATTTCAATTAACTATCCAAACTGTGAGTCCCAGAAAAATGCACAGAAGTAAAGTGACAATTATCAAATAGCTAGAAAGGATTATTGACCTCAACTTGTGGGACCTACTCAATCAAGAAAAGAGAAATGGAAAATGAAGTGTCCAAAAGAACTGGCTTTTCAGGCTTATCTTGATCATTACGTTAACATTGACCGATGGAAGCACGTACACAAACTATACAAGTGTGCCTTGTGTAACCTAATAAATATATTTCCACAATATTAGCAAAAAGATTTCAAAATATGACTCTAAAACAGTTTTTAAATCATAGTTAAAAATCTGACTGGGTCACTTGTTCTTGCTGTAAGAGACAAAACCAGCTTTCTGAGAGTTTCCAATGGATTATAGGAAAGGTTATATGATACTAAGAATAAGAACTAAGACTGCACTGTGATCGATTATTGTCAGGAAGAAAAGCACATCCTCCTCCTTTGTCACTTGATTACTGTGAGCACAACTAAAATATAATTACAGTACAAAAGACTCTAAAGGACTGCTTTTTAAAAATGAGGTGTCAAAACTCCCCGCAAAGTGTAATGAAAATAACCTATAAATACAGCTTTTTACAAATTGATTTCAACTCAGAGTGCTTTATTTGAGGCTTCTTTTAAAAGGTGCCCTAAATGCAAACGTATCATTTTAAAGTTTTGGACTTGAAAAAAATGACAAAATGAAGATCCAACCTCCCCCAAGATCATTAGTACTCCAAGTTAATAATATAATTATTTGGACAATTTAGATAAAAATAAACTCAAGTAACTGAATAGTAGGAAAAACATTAGAAGAAACAATTTCATATTTAAAATTCATTATGAATGATGGAGGCATTCTTTACTGGTATTGTTTCATTTGTTTTGTATAATAAAGTGATTAAATGTGTTTCATTTATGAACTATTGTTAAACCTTTTAATTAATTACGTATCATTTTATTTTTAGGAAAGACAATTTGAAGATCTCAATGGCTGCCTGTCGCTAAATACAGATTCCATTTGAGATTATAATATGGAAATGAGCTCATTAATATTTAAGAGTAAACAGGAGTTTTGCCGGTGGTGATATTTTATTTATTTACTTATGTATTCCCTTATTTTAATATTATACTACGTCAGTGCCGGGATTATAATAAAATGAATTCATTTCTTGGCTGAAAATTCCTTTGGAACAGTACCAAATTATGTGAACAGAAGTTTCCAAGTGATAATATCTACCACCAGATGTCTATAAGTCACTTGGAGATCCCTGGAAGGAAGATATTAGATAAATAATATTATAATTTTCTTTGAAAAATTCTTAATTAGGCCTTCTGGCATAATGAGAAGTGCTACATGAAAAAGTAAAGTTTAACTGATTATATTGAGGTAAATTTCATCCATTGATCAAGCCTATATAAGGTTTAGAAATAAAATAGGTGCCATGCTATTCAGCACTTTAGAAACCAGCATTTCTGATACATCATTTTCAAACCTGGTACCCAGAACTGAATCCTGAGCTAAATTTGTTTTTTTAGAGGTATATAATGTGTGCTTTCTCAAACAGCATTGGTTCATATATATCTTTCATTTTCCTCTTAAGTAGTACAAAAAGGGAAATAATCAGAAGGAGGAAATAAGAAAGCAGGAACATGTTGAAGCAGAGCTCTCAATTTTCCTCTTCCTTAATATATAAAGGAATGAGTATGACAGCTTTTACTACCCTGATTTGTGTAATGAGTCAGCAAATAAACTCAAGTTAAATAAGAAAATATTGACTTGGGTTCGTATTGGTGTTTATAAGTCTGCTTATAGTGAGGATTTCAACAGCTTTTTTTTTTTTTTTTTACTTCAATTGATATATTTTGAAGATCTACTAGGTGTGAGGCACTGATTCAAGTCCTGCTGGATATCCACAATGAGTAAGACAAGCTTCTGACTGTAGGGTAGGGGCCAGCCTTTTAAGTAGAGAAGGAGGGTTCATAGAGATGACCATGATATAAGGCAGAAAATGTGTTTCATTAAAAGAAATAGATAAGATATATGTAAGACCTTACCGCAAGGGAAGAAAGAGTCGTATGTGTAGGAATTAACAGGAGAGTTAAGTGCTCACAAGAGTACACACATGAACATACAGATTGTGTCTTCAGAAATTGAACTGTGAAGCTGAATAATAGAAGGTAAGATAGTCATAATCCAATATTCAGAAACGTTAATGGGATTGAAACCCAAAGTTTTTACAACATACACTTAAAAACCAAATTAGTTCTTTCTTTTAAAATTAAATTTACTGATTTGATAGACATTCCCAACCACAAAAAACTTAAATGTATATTTAATAATTAAAATATAAACAAAACTCATGGAAGAAATCTTTTGTTTCAAAATAGTCAAAAAATAATCATCAGCTTGACAGAGATCCAGGTATTAGAATCACCTAAAATGTCTATTTATTTTCTTTATTTTAATAATTTATTTCTCATTTTTAAATCTCTGACTCAAAAGTGACACTCACTATGAAATATCTAAACATTGATTCTTCCCCATTAACAAGTCTATCATTTTTAGTTTTGAGAAAATTTTCACTACCTCAGGGGATAGGTGAAGGGAGTGTGTATGCATCTGTGTTTATGTGCAAGTATGAGACAGACTGGGAAACTCTTTCTGGAAAAATTGTTGATTTCCCCATTTATGGCTGTTAGCATTTGCCTTATGTATTGAGATGTTCCTTTGTTGGATGAATAAATATTTACAATTGTTATGTCTTCTTCTTGAATCGAACCCTTGATCATTATGTAGTGTCCTTCTTTGTCTTTTGTAATAGTCTTTATTTTAGTCTATTTTGTCTGATATGAGAATTGCTACTCCAGCTTTCTTTTCATTTCAATTTGCATGGTAAATCTTTTTCCATCCCCTCACTTTCAGTCTGTATGTGTCCCTAGGTCTGAAGTGGGTCTCTGGTAGACAGTATATATATGGGTCTTGTTTGTGTAGCCATTCAGCCAGGCTGTGTCTTTTGGTTGGAGCATTTAATCCATTTACATTTTTTAAGGTAATTACTGATGTGTATGTTCCTATTACCATTTTCTTAATTGTTTTGGGTTTGTTTTTGTAGGTCTTTTCCTCCTGTTGTGTTTCCTGCCTAGAGAAGTTCCTTTAGCATTTGTTGTAAAGCTGGTTTGGTGGTGCTGAATTCTCTTAACTTTTGCTTGTCTGTAAAGCTTTTAATTTCTCCATTGAATCTGAATGAGATCCTTGCTGGGTAGAGTAATCTTGGTTGTAGGTTCTTTGCTTTAATCACTTTAAAAATGTCCTGTCACTACCTTCTGGCTTGCAGAGTTTCTGCTGAAAGATCAGCTGTTAAGCTTATGGGCATTCCCTTGTATGTTATTTGTTGTTGTTTTTATTTTTTTCTTTGTATTTAATTTTTGATAGTTTGATTAATATGTGTCTTGGTGTGTTTCTCCTTGGATTTACCCTGTATGGGACTCTCTGCATTTCCTGGACTTGATTGACTATTTCCTTTCCCATATTAGGGAATTTTTCAACTATAATCTCTTGAAATATTTTCTCAGTCCCTTTCTTTTTCTCTTCTTCTGGGACCCCTTTAATTCAAACATTGGTGCATTTAATATTGCCCCAGAGCTCTCTCAGAGTGTCCTCTATTCTTTTCATTCTTTTTTCTTTATTCTGCTCTGCAGTAGTTATTTCCACTATTTTATCTTCCAGGTCACTTATCCATTCTTCTGCCTCAATTATTCTGCTATTGATTCCTTCTAGAGAATTTTTAATTTCATTTATTGTGTTGTTCATCATTGTTTGTTTGCTCTCTAGTTCTTCTAGGTCCTTGTTAAATATTTCTTATAGTTTCTCCATTCTGTATCCAAGATTTTGGATCATCTTTACTATCATTACTCTGAATTCTTTTTCAGATTGACTGCCTATTTCTTCCTCATTTGTTTGGTCTGGTGGGTTTTTACCTTGCTCCTTCATCTGCTGCATATTTCTCTGTCTTCTCATTTTTGCTTAACTTACTGTGTCTGGGGTCTCCTTTTTGAAGTCTGCAGGATTGTAGTTTTTGTTGTTTTTGGTGTCTGCCCCCAGTAGGTAAGGTTGGTTCAGTGGGTTGTGTAGGCTTCCTGGTGGAGGGGACTTGTGCCTGTGTTCTCGTGGACGAGGCTGGATCTTGTCTTTCTGGTGGGCAGGACCACATCTGGTGGTGTGTTTTGGGGTGTCTGTGAGTTTAGCATGATTTTAGGCAGCCTCTCTGCTAATGCGGGGTGGGGGGGGGTTGTGTTCTGTCTTGCTAGTTGTTTGGCATGGGGTGTCCAGCACTGGAGCTTTCTGGTCATTGAGTCGATCAGGGTCTTATTGTTGAGATGGAGATCTCTGGGAGAGGTCCTGCCAATTGACGTTACGTGGGGCCGGGAGGTCTCTGGTGGTCCAATGTCTTGAACTCAGCTCTCCCACCTCAGAGGTTCAGGCCCAACACCCGGCCAGAGTCCTAAGACCCTATCAGCCACACAGCCACCATCTTGTTTGAAACTCCCCAAAATCTGGTGATCTAGGTGAGGTAGGTTTTAGTTCTTCAGGAAATGAATTGGCCAGCACTTTTTATCTTAGACTTCCCAGCCTCCAGAACATTTCCTTGCAAACCAGAAGGGAAGATCCTTCAGGGCAGGGAATATCATTGTTTCTCTAGTGCCAATTACAATGCCTGGTCCATCGCAGAAACTCAATGTGTAATAGGGAAGAACAAATCTGACTACATACTGGATTAGTGTCTTATACTTTAAACTTTGTATTCGATTGCTTTTGCTTAGTCATACTAGCTCAAGCAGGCATGAAACTGAGCAGGACTCTGCTGGGCCCTCCCAAGTACAAATCGAGTTATTTCTTACTACCCTCAATCACTAAAAACACATTCTCCTAAATCACAGTCCATGCAGAATTTGCAATAGTTCACTCCGTTAGGTTT
Organism: Neophocaena asiaeorientalis asiaeorientalis; assembly: GCF_003031525.2. NCBI lineage: Eukaryota > Metazoa > Chordata > Mammalia > Artiodactyla > Phocoenidae > Neophocaena > Neophocaena asiaeorientalis. The sequence continues at coordinate 263,346 of NW_020173654.1, forward strand.
TATAAATAATATGCAAACCACACTTCACATAATTACCTTTCAAGGCAAAGATAAAGTTTGAATGGGTTGGGGTAATTAACATGAAAGTATGCAACAGCTATAATAAACTTTTAAATTACACATTTAAAACCTAATTTTAACTATGTAACTTGGCTTAGGGAAAAACAAAGTAGGCATTACCCCTTTACATAAAGGAATAAAAGAGCTAATATTAAACCAGCTAGCAAATATACACAGAAAGCCAGCATTCTACAAAAAGACCAAACACAGAGAGAGAGATTAGGGAGATGAAAGTACAATCTTTTACTGTGCAACTGGCTGTAGAAAAGAACAGCCATGAGATATTGATGATAAAATCTGAACCAAGTCTGCTTGAATCATTTTTGCTATTTACCAAGATTTGGAGGCATATATTTTAGAAAGGGTTTGGGTAAGATGTGAGGGTGAACAAGAGTCTGATGAAGTTGGCCATCCATAGATAGAAGAAAAATCTTAATCAAAATGGCAACCAATTCACATTATTTACATGGTATCAACTGACACTCTCAAAAGAAGTAGAAAGAAAAAATATTAGAATCAAGCACATGTTCTTTTACCACCAAACAACTGACTTGTTAATGACATTAACAGCTTGATATTTTTAAACTAAAATCATTGATAGTTTATACTATGTCAGTTCAGCCACTGCCTTCAGTAAGCACAGGTCCTTCACTGAACCTCATGTGAAAATATACAGTGAGTTCTATGACTAGTAGTAGATTTGATCCTTCAGATTAAAGTACAGTAAATTATGTCATCTAGTACAACTTTCCTAACATTTGCATCTAGATTAAATGTGCTGTCAAGAAATTGATAAGATAACCTGTTTCTTCCACCTGGAGAAATGGCTCAAGAGGGTGCTCAGTGATGGAATCAGGCAGGAAATATGGACAATTTAGAGAAAGACTCTATTCATTTAATGAACCAAGGTTTTTGGAACACTGAACACATGCCTCACACTCTACCAGGCCTGAGTGATGAAGGCTAAGTTCATGCTTTTAAGGAGGACATGGCATATGAGAAGAGACAGAGAGGCAAATGATCAGAAATAAAAATGTTCCATAGTAGAGGCAAGTAGAAAGAAGAAAGAGGGGAGCACATGACATAGCTAGCCCCTTCCCTTGGGTGAAGACTTCACAAATTAGGTTACCTGTAAGGTGAGTCTTGAAGGAGTTCAAAAGGAAAAAAGGAATAGTCAGAGTGAAGCAACTGCATAAAAGTGTGAAAGCACGAGATGCATTTCGAGACCTGTAACCAGTTTGCAGACGAGTATTTCTGTGGTGGAATTTCTTTCTCTCTTTTTTTTTTTTTGCGGTACATGGGCCTCCCACCCCTGTGACCTCTCCTGCTGCGGAGCAACAGGCTCCGGACGCGCAGGCCCAGCGGCCATGGTTCACGGGCGCAGCCGCTCCGTGGCACGTAGGATCCTCCCGGACTGGGGCACGAACCCGTGTCCCCTGCATCGGCAGGCAGACCCCAACCACTGCACCACCAGGGAAGCCCTCTTTCTCTCTCTTTAGTGAAGTTTCTTAATAGGCTTTAGCAAACTCAGACTCTATCATGCTATAAAACAAAGGAGTCCTTGAAACAGATGAAATGTTCCATGGTCAAATGTCCACTAAACTAACTGAAAAGAGTAAATGTCAAAAATACAATGGTAAGGTGAAATACATAAAGTCCTTAAAAGAAGGTTCAATATCTATGCTTTGTTTTAATACATTTCTCTTTCAATGTTAATTATTAAACATTTTCATTATATTAAAAGCATTGTGAGGGCATAATAAATGTATTATTTATCTTTAGACATCCCCCTTTCCTTCCACTATTCCTTGCATCTCTCCCAAAGCCCCGTAAAAGATTTTGCACAGACTTGGTGTGCTGTGAGCATGTGTTAAATAAAGAACAAATAGGTGATGAATGAATCTATAGCTAGAGATTCCTGTTATTTTCCTGGACAAAACAATAGAACATAGACATATAAGAATTCAAGACAAATGCCTCAGTCATATAACAGATATCCAAGTGAAAGGAAAAGTAGCATACAAATTATAGTTACCTTTTGAACTGAAAATGAATTAAATGTCCCAAAACAACCTTGAAAAACTAATGTATTTTAAAATAATATAGCAAAATATTAAAAAATGGAAAGTGAAGCACATATTTTTCTGTATAATTAGAATACTGACAATGTTATATTCCCTGCATCCACTTATCTAAATTTATAATTCTCATCCCCCTCCAACCAACACACAAGGAAAAAAATGTAAAAAAAAGAAAAAAAAACATGTAAACTAAAATTTATAACATGTACATAGGTCTGTATATAAGTTAAATAGGAAACATGGTTATGTTTTTCTATTTATCTCTAATATCAATTTATTCAGAAAGATATTTGTGACTATTTGCCTTTCAACATGCATCACTAGGGAATATTTGAAATACTGTGTGTGTGTGTGTGTGTGTGTGTGTGTGTGTGTGTGTGTGAATGGCAGCTTGACTGAACATGCTTCAGCTTCCAAACTTTCTTCAAACATTTTTGATTCTACTTCATTTTTGAGTTGATACTGCAGGTGGTTTGTAGTTAGAGTTAGACAATGCTCGAAGAAAAGAAAGAAAGAAAGACTTTACTGTAGAAAGACAGTATGTAGGTATAAAACAGACTATTAAGTATTTTACAAGAGAAGAGAGTTAAGAAAACATGGAGTTGGGGCACATTTGAAATCTATAGCATCTAATAAAAGAATAAAAAATGAACAGTAAAATATGTGAAGAAATATGAACCATATTAATTGTATCTACTGTTGTTGAACGTTACAATGTTACAGGACCCGATCAAACATTTTATCATTTCATATGTATAAGGAAAGCTTATCATAAAATTTTAATTAAACATAATTACATTTAACGTAATGAAAATTACAGTTAACATAATATCATTTAAAATATATATCATTATGAGAATAAAGGAGAAGAATTACACTCGTATACACATTTGGGCACATTCTCCTAATAACAGCATGAAGACAATAGTAAGAAAAATACACTGAAAACCTCCTTTTTTTCTTTCACAAATAATGGATTCTAACATGATCTCAGCACCACCTTTGAAGAGAACAGTAAAATCTCTGCTACCTGGATCTTTTCCAAACAGAAAATACTACGCAGCAGATTTGGGGGAAATGTTCTTAAATAAAACAACAATTATTCCAACCTAGACTAAAGTTTCAAATATTTTTCACAACTTGGAGTAAGAAATGCATTTCACATCAGGACTCTGTGAATATTTACATATGTAAGTACACAGTTAAAACTACTGCTTCTGCAAGTGTTTACTCCATTCTACTCTACAGAGGTTCCTTTCTGTTCCACCCCATGACATTCCATTCTATCCTATTCTATTCTCTCCTACCTATTCTACGTTATTCTATTTTATTTGAAATAATTTCTAGTTGTAACCCATCAAAATGATTACGGGACTCATTAATGGATCAGGACTGTAGTGTAAAAAACACTGCTAAACAGAAGCAAATTGATCATAACAATAAAGATAAAAAATAATGGGATGACATTATCTCTGCTCTAGTTCTCTAAAAAGTAATCTTACCACATGCATGCGTCGTCAGTCTATTATTACATTTTACCAAGGAGGTTTGGACAGTGAATTAATATTTATTTTTAATCTTAAAAATCATATAAACTTAGTGTATGCAAGACATAGAAATAATTTAATGCAAAACTTATATGATCCATGAAAATTGTCTAAAACATTCCTCCTGCCAAAGTGTGGTCCAGCCTCTCAATAACCTCAGTGAGGTATAATTGCCTACTATTTAAAGCAATTGATTGTTTTGCAGAACAAGTTCAATTTACTCTAGATATAACCAGATCCTGATTTAGAACTTTGACAAGAATCAATAAAGGACACTGTAAAACTCCAACAGGAGTAAAACTCAAATGGTATTATTTGCAGTTTTAAAATGCATAAACTTTAATTTACCTTTATAAATTTTAGAATGTCTCTAGGTAGGATAACTTTTAATAAGAAAGTGGATATTCATCCTCCAACTCTATAATCCTCTTTATTTACACATTGCCCTTCACAGACATTTATTAAAATATTTTAACCTTTTCCTTTCAGGGTTTAGACTGGGCTCTTGGAGTACTGTTGGTCTTGGAAGAGTGACAAACTGAACCTCATCTTCTGTCTCTAATGAATGAGAGCCCAGCAGATCCTGTTATTCTAGATAATAGTCGAAAAGGAAAGTTGTTCTGCTTCAGAGATGATCACTGTAAGCCCTTTTCATAGTTATTTGGTGAGGGCTTGGACAATCATGGTTTTACTCATTGTCTTTACTATTCCATGCCCATTTATTAATTCTCTCAGCTTGGTAACCTTTGTTCTCACCATACCACCGCAGACATCTTGTCTTCATCCCCACGCCCACCACACAGAGGCCCCTTATCGCTTTCCGCTCAGAGTCCCACCCCAGACTTTCCTAACATGGGTCTTAACTGGAGCCGACCTGCAGCAACAGCATCCCTATATTGGTTTCTGACTCTCAGGCTTTGGGCATTAACATTGAGTAGATATTTAAATTTTACTTAAACTGTGTGAATATTGGGACACTGCAACGCAATGCATCATTTAAAATTTTCTTTCTCCTATTGTTAAGTAATGAGTATCAAAATGTTTTATTTTTATACCAACAATGAAAAGTAATTATGTAATCATCCAATAAGTAACAAGTAGAATACCATATGCCCCATTCTATATGAGGCATGGGGCACTGATAAGTAGGTAGTGGGAACATAAATTAAATCAAAGAAATGGCCTCAGCTCTGTCCCCAAGAACTTAAAAATTCAATGAGAGGCACAGCACAATTACATTTAGTTTTTCATTAATATCTCAAATATTTTAAACAGCAATCTATTTCTCTTTTTTCCTACTTTTCACACTCCTTCAATAGACTTTCATATACTATCATGCCTTTTAGTAAGAAGAAAAGAGCAATCCAGATATTTATAGAAAGAAAGGATTCCAAATTGGAGCAAAGTTCTAAAAAAGATAGAGTAATTTTGGTTGACAGAAAACTGTGAAGAAAAGAATGTATCAATTTTAACTTCCCTTGACAGATTTTTTTAATTCCCCAAAGCCTTTCTGAATACTAAGAAAATAAAAAGTATTAGTTATATCGTTAACAGTTGTATTCATATTTACCACATGTGTTTTTACCAAATTTATAATACAATAAAGTTGTATTTATATGTGTTATTCATAACTATAAAGAACATTAGGGACCTTGGGAAAATCAATACATACACATTTTTTCACCATTTAATAATATTTGGAGCATCATTTTACTGTTCTAAATGATCATGTCTCTTTTATCTGGACTTTTATGATGTCTCTTAGTCACAGCTCTTATTTATATAAGCTATGTCCTTGGTCAGAGAATTTTATCTTTAGAATTTTAAGCTTTCAAACGATGAGCTTTATGACATAGTTTCCAGAAATTTACTTTGGCAAAAATCCAGGGATGCTTGTTTCTAAGCTTTAGAGTCCTAACTATAATGGCTTGAAGTTTAGAGAACAAAGAAATAAATACGAAGTACATTATTCAGGGAAAACTTCCAGTTAGAGAAATGGCTTTTGCTGAGCTTTCAAGAAAAAGTAGTATTTAGCTAGGTTGTAAAGCAAAGGGTCATAAGGCAAGAAAGAAGATATAGAGATAGAAGAATATAAGGGAAAAAAAATATTGTAAACCTCTTCCCAGTTGGAAAAGGGAGTTCATGTGGAAAAATGGTACTAGCACAAAAACAGAAATATAGATCAATGGAACAGGACAGAAAGTCCAGAGATAAACTCACGCACCTATGGTCACCTAGTCTATAACAAAGGAGGCAAGAATATGCAATGGAGAAAAGACGGACTCTTCAATTAGTGGTGCTGGGAAAACTGGACAGCTACATGTAAACGAATGAAATTAGAACACTCCCTAACACCATGCACAAAAATGAACTCAAAATGAATTAAAGACATAAATGTAAGGCCGGATACTATAAAACTCTGAGAGGAAAACATAGGCAGAACACTCTTTGACATAAATTGCAGCAAGATCTTTTTTGACCCACCTCCTAGAGTAATGAAAATAAAAACAAAAATAAATGGTAGCTAATTAAACTTAAAAGCTTTTGCACAGCAAAGGAAACCATAAGCAAAACCAAAAGACAACCCTCGGAATGGGAGAAAATATTTGCAAATGAAGCAACTGACAAGGGATTAATCTCCAAAATATACAAACAACTCATGCAGCTCAATATCAAAAAAACAAACAACCCAATCGAAAAATGGGCAGAAGACCTAAGTAGACATTTCTCCAAAGACGATATACAGATGGCCAAAAAGCACATGAAAAGATGCTCAACATCACTAATGATTAGAGAAATGCAAATCAAAACTACAATGAGGTATCACCTCACAGTGGTCAGAATGGCCATCATCAAAAAATCTAGGAACAATAAATGCTGGAGAGCATGTGGAGAAAAGGGAACCTTCCTACTCTGTTGGTGGGAATGTAAATTGGTACAGCCACTGTGGAGAACAGTATGGAGGTTCCTAAAAAACTAAAAATAGACCTACCATATCATCCAGCAATCTCACTCCTGGCCATATACCTGAAGAAAACCATAATTCGAAAAGATACATGCACCCCAAGGTTCATTGCAGCACTGTTTACAATAGTGAGGATGTGGAAGCAACCTACATGTCCATCAACAGAAGACTGGAAAGAGGAGATGTGGTACATATATACAATGAAATACTACTCAGCCATAAAAAAGAATGAAATAATGTCATTTGAAGAACATGAGACCTAGAGATTCTCACACTGAGTGTAGTAAGTCAGACAGAGAAAGACAAATATCATATGATATCACTTATATGTGGAATCTATAAAAAAAAGGGGTACAAATGAACTTATCTACAAAACAGAAATAGAGTTACAGATGTAGAAAACAAATTTATGGTTACCAGGGGGTAAGGGGGGAGGGATAAATTGGAAGATTGGGATTGACATATAAACACTACTATATATAAAATAGATAACTAATAAGGACCTACTATATAGCCCAGGAAACTCTATTCAATACTCTGTAATTGCCTATATGGGGAAAGAATGTAAAAAAAGAGTTGATATATGTATATGTATAACTGATTCACTTTGCCGTACAGCAGAAACTAATACAACATTGTAAATCAACTGTACTCCAATAAAAATTTAAAAAAAAGAAAAATGTGAGAGAGTAATTTTGTGTAATTCTTTTTCCTGTGTGTAGAACTTCAAAATATAAAAGTTACTTCCAGAAACTTGGGCTTATTTCACCATCAGGAAACATTAGAAAGTAAATAAAATAGATATAATTTCTCTGTAACAAGTAAAAATGTGCAGTCCAGAGACCTCCTTGAGCCTGGATTTTTCTCAGTAAAATGGGAATAATTCTAACTTCATGCCATTTCATATACCCAACAAATATTTACAGAGTGGCTACCATGTGGTAGGCACTATTCTGGGTACTTAGACTAATTTAACAATAAAACAGATTAAAATATCTACCCTTGCAAAGGCTATATTTTATTATGGAAGGCAGATAATAAATATAATAAAAAGAAAATTGTATGATGTAGTATGTAAATTCTTCAGAGGAAAGAAACAGAGCAGGAATACGGTGTCATTTGAAAGACAGGTTGACTTGGTCCCATTGCGTTTTTAAATATGTTAGTCCTCTTTATTGAGAGGAGCCCATGCGGATATCTGAACCAAGATAATTCCAGGAGAGACAAGGGCCAATGCAGATGCCCTAAATGATAAATTCTCCTTCATATTCAAAGGATAACAAGAAGAGCATGATAGCTCTGGTGGAAGAACGTATGGGTAATTCAGGGGGAGACAGAAGGGTAAACAAGGGTGGGGATGGGGCAAGCAGCTCAGGCAGTGATTTGTAAACATTAAAAAGACTATCTCTTACTCAGTAAAAAGGAGAACTATTGGAGGATTTTGAAAAGAGGGAAACATGATCTGACTTAGGCAGACTCGTTAAGAGGCTGAAGAAGTAATTCAAGCAAAAGATGATAGAGGTTCATCCAGGGGAATAGCCATAGAAGTCACAAGAAGTGAGCAGACTGTGATGTAGCATATTTTTAACATACACCCAAAGGATGTGTTAACCAACTGAATGGGGAGGATGAGGAAAAGAGAAGAGTCAAGGATAATGCCAAGATTTGGCCTTGGTAAATGGAATAATGAAGTAAGGAGAACTGGAGATGGGGAAGACTGGGTTAGAACATGTTTTGTGGAAAACAACAGAAATCCAGTTAGTCTTTTGGATGTCCATGTGGATATATGAATCTGGAGTTCAACAGAGCAATATGGTCTGTAGATATAAATTCTGAGCTATAAATCATCTTGTAGATGGTGTTTACAGACCTAAGAGTAGATGAGGTCATCAAAAGAGCTTGTATAGATAGAGAAGAGAAGAAGCCCGAGGACTCAGCCCTCCAAAGAGAAGAGGTTTATGAGGAGAGAAACTAGCAAAAGTGACTGAAATGGATTAATTGGTGAATTCGGAGAAAAACTCACAGTATGTGTTGCCCTGGGAAGAAAACAAAGAAAATGTATCAAGGAAGGGCAGTGAGTAACTATCAAATGCAGCTTTTGCCTACTGAGAATTGACCATTGGATTTAACATCATGAGACCCTCGTATGAGTTTCTTGAGGGCAGGACTGTGTTCTTATTTATTTCTTTGTCCTATAGTCCCCCAGCAAAATCGAAAAAGCTCAAGTGCATTATTTTTTTCTGTCACAAAATCTCATTCTCTAGGTAAAGTGCTATCAGAATACAGAGAGGTTCAATCAGTTAGATCACACAAACTTTAAATAGTTAGAAACAATAAACAGTCATTGCATGAACGTGTGTTATTGTTTATGGTTCTTTTTTCCTTTTTTTTAATAAAAACAAGATTAAAAGCTAGTGGGAAAATGTGATGAGAAAATAATTTAAGTGACTTTTCAAAGTTGGCAAGTTCCTGGGGTGACACTAAGGAAGAAACAATGATATGTGAAAATAATGTAAAAGATGTACATCAGGAAACCAGAAGAGTAACGGTGCCAGTGATACACTGGAATCACTTATACTGATGTTATTATTGACTTCAAGTATTTTTAAAATTCTAAACATAGTTAGTTAATAAAATAAAACATTTCATTGTACATTAGTTATCTAAGTGGATTATTGAAATAAAAGCAGGTAATGCTCCAACCTTCTCCTGTGTTCAGGCAAGCCCCATGCATCTACTTGGTCTCCCCAGTAGCAGAGAGAAAAGATCATGCCTGCACTGAAAGGTCCTGTTTTTCTGATACCTCAGAGGACAGAATTCTCCCTGGGAACACACCAAAACAAGAGCCACCTTCATGGGCCCTCCTTATTAGAACTCAATTTAGTCGCTTTAAATTTAGCAATGCCTTATCATAAAGTACTATTTTAATTTAAAATAGTGCAGACACAAGAAGGCAAAATAACCATAATAACTCACCACAAAGAATAAAATGTTAATACAAAGAAAAATTAGAAATTCAAATCAAGCTTGAAAAATGAATTAGGTTGTTGGAAAGCAACATTCATACCACATTAGTTTGCACCAAAACATAATTAATAAAGAGAAAGTACATAAATGCTATTTGAATATTCTTGTAATTAAAGGGAACATCTCTTTGTATGAAGTAAAACAACCCAAGAAGCATGGGGCTATCCCACTGCTGAGCACATAACAAGCAAAGATAACAGATTTCTTTGACCTCTGTCTCTCTCAGGACAATAGGAAAAATGATTATACCTTGTGAGGACCACAGAAGGGAAAAATCAGCATGCATGTCCTTAGACAGAGATGTCAAAATTTTACCCAAAACATGTGCTCCTCTCTTCCCTTTTTATAGAATCTCAATTAGAGAGTACATTTTTTCCAAGCTCCTTTGTACCTTCATGTGGCCAATGGGTTTTGAACGGAAGTGATGTTTACCATTTTCAACCCATTTCCATGAAGAAGCAGATTGCCTTTTACTCTTTGTCTTCTCCCCTGGGGCTGGGATGCGGTCACCTCGCTGACAGCCAAATTTCGTGTAGAATATCTCAATGACTTAAAGAATGGCAGTGCAACAAGACAAGAGCCTGAGTTCTGAATGATCTTGGGAACAGAACTGTTTCCCCACCCTGGACAGCATAAAACACCCATTTCTGGACTTTTTTATGAGCGAAAAATAAATGTTATATTTGGCCACTGCGTTCTGGAGTTTCTTTGTTGTTGTAGCTTAGCATATACCCTAACCAATTCACATAGAAGTCCCTAGCACATAAAGTCTACTCCTCTTTTCCTTTTTTCCCCAATATATATTCAATAAACATATAGCAGATGCCCATGTGCCTCTATGAGTCCTGAAATTTTTGAAAACTTTATGCATATTTAACTTCTGAAAGGGCCAATGAAGGCACATGAATAAAAAATCTCACAAAGGAAGTAAACCTCAACTGAACCTTCATCTCTGTCGAAAGCCTTAGAAATTCCCCAATGACAAATGTTTTTAATGCCAAAAAAGTTACTTTTTTAGGGTTCTAGTATCTGTTGTGCTAAATTAGTTGCAAATTATTTGGCAGCATAGAAAATAAAACTAGTGGACTGTAAATAATGCTAATAATAGAGGAGTTGACTAAAGATAGATAATAGTGCTCACAGAAAACACGCATCAATAAAGCCAGCAGCTTTTCGTAGGCATGTCTATGATAAAAGAAAAAGAATTGTAAGGAAGTGGTAATGCATCACGATGATCAAATTCCTGACATCAATTCTTCTAAAAATGAGGTTCCACAAAGGGGACACAACCTCCTTTATATCTAAAATTCTTCCTTAGGTATTTTCATTTATTGTACTTGTGTCTTCTACCTATTCGTCAACTTTTTAAATGTTGAAAACAGTCTGCTTTATACTATCAGTTAATAAACATGCAAATTGTCCCTTTTGCCACCTTCTCTGACATTTAAACTGACAATACTGCTGTTGCAGTTTTTATGCATTGCTATTTAAATCTGTTCACTTTGTTAAGTGCTCCATAATTTAAAGATAATTGTTCTCTTGGTAAAATTGAAACGTTTTTGAACATACTACAATATGTCTTGATTAAATTGCATATTTTGAAATCTTTATAATTGATTACTGTTTTCTTTTCATGGATCATCCGGTGACGTTTTGCTGGAGCAGCTTCTCCTGATGCATGGCCACTTGGTGCAGAGGATAGGCTTTTCAGAAAGAAAGCAGACAATCTCTGCTTTTCTGCAACTCATGATCAAGCCTGCAGAATATATGGAGTAGCATGCTATTCTTGCTTTACTGCATAATATTTTTATCATCCTTTGAGCTTGATATGGGCAGATGACATGTGGAGGAAAGTCTAGCTGGAGCTTTATACCCAGAGGATCCTTTAATTAACAATAACTGACCATTAGCTGAAGGCAAACGGTCTTAGAATAGTTCCCCACGTTTCAATTCTGGGGATCGTAATATATAGCCTCCACATTACTGATACCGATGAATCCCAAGTTGGTTCATTAAATTTGAAGATGACATTAAAAGCAGCAGAATTATCGTCACCTTGAAAGGTCAAAATAGAATTCACAACATTCTGAACTGCTTAGAAAAATATGGTGAGGTCCTAAAGAAACGAATTTAGGCAGCAAAATTTCATCCAAAGCTAAAGTCCATTTACAAGGCAAAAGGGGCAGTAACTAACTCAGGAGTATTACTTCTTTGCTATCTCTTTCTCTTCCACGCATTCCCTAAAAATCACAAATTTCCTCATAATACACTCTCCTTTTCCCCCTGGCTTTAGACAACTCCGGACTTAGATTTAATATTTGTTCCTGGTAGTTATGAGTTGAATTTGACTCCCTCCCTCAATTCACTGAAGTACTAACCCCCTTAGAATGTGAACATATTTGAAAACAGGGTCATAGCAGAAGTAGTTACGTTAGGATGAGGTCATATTGGAGTAGGTTGTAAAGAAAAGTTTTACAGCACTTACAGCACTCTAAATAGAAGAAATAGAAATATGATGAATGAATAAAGGTAAATAAAATACATCAATAAAGTCCTTTAAATTATATAAAAATGGCTAATATGTAAGCAAATAGTAATTCAATAGGAAGCAAAACTGTTGAAAACTCTATGAAAACTTTTTTTGCATTTGCTTTAAATTGTCAATAAGTTCATTATATATAACGTTATTTAAAAAGAAATTTTGTTTAAGAATTTAGATCCAAAAAGGGTGAAAAGTGGTCTAATAGCATGGATCCCCTCTCCAGACCTGCCTTGTAACTGTCATAACAACGATGTTTACAGAATATTTGCAACACAATGAATGTTTGTTGACTCAAATTGCATTAATATTTCATGAATAAATGCATCCTTTAATATTTATTACCTGCATTTATCATCTGGCATTATTCTATTTATCTTTCTCTCCTTTTTTTCTATATATAGAGAGCATTGTTTATTGGATAAGAAATTAATTTTTGGAATGGGACACACTGAGGTTTCGATTCTGGCTCTCTCTGTATTAGCTCTGTGACTTTGGGCGAGCTACCTGCTACCCTTCCAGGTTTTACAGTTTTCTCTCACCTAAAATAGACATAATAACTCACAACCTGTTTTGAAAAAATGAAATACTGCTTAATATTTATCAAGCATGAAAGAAAAGTTATTACAACAAAATAAATACATTCTTAAGAAAAAGCATTTATTATTTTCATAACTAGAAAAAATGTTGGCAAATGATTATAGGAAGTATGTTGCATTCATCTGTATGGGTGTAGGAAAATACACTGGCCACCATATGCAGCTGTTTTTATCTACTTAGGGCAATTATTCCAAATTTTATGCCTTGCTCATTTACTTCTAATTTCTGGTTAACTCTTTTTTACTTTGATTTTTGGCTTCAGCAGTAAGTTTAGTCCCAGGGAAAGTACAGCTTGCAGAAAGATACAACTTTGTATCTTTTTAAAAAATCCTGATGTTAAAAGTTAAATCTGAAAAGTAAATTCATGTATTCAGTTTTATTAGCATTCATTTAACCTCACAGACAAATTGCTTTCTTTTCTGCTTATTTTACCATTAAACAAAAAAAGTTCTTAGTCTGTAAATGCAAGGATCAATTTTGGCAGTCCACAAGTGAATACTAACAGTCCTTTTGCTTTTGGTTGAGACCCAAGACTATCAGCATAAATAATTCTAATACATTTTCCAGAAATTGCGACAAAAAGGACATGATTTAAGTATGTCAAGATGAAATGCAGTTTGACTTTTTACTTTTTGCAATAAAGAAAAACAGCTATTCTATTGATATTTTTTCATTTCAGCAAGTTTTGTGAAAGCCTTGAATAAATTTTTATTCCCCACCTCCAATTTCTGTCAAGTTGACATACCAATATTTTTATGAGTTGTAATGAATATATTTGTGTCTACAGTACCAAACTAAATCATCAGATGAAGGAGAAATAGTGTTCTTTGTTGTTTATTTAAAAGAACAAAAAAATGATAGTCAATTTTAAAGGGATATTGGTTTCATTTCCCTGTTTATTTGTTTTATATTTTTTAAACCACCCAGACTCAATGTCACACATTTACAATATTAGGCCACTTACAAATAAAATTTAAAATTTCATGAATCCATAGTGTAGCAATTATTGCAGAAAATACTCAGAAAAAAGTTCATCTTTTAAGATGTTAGTAAAAGCCTTTTGAATAAGTCAGATTGAGCCCTTACTTAGTTGAGCAGAACCAGGTAATTCATGTAAGAAATGACTGTGAAAGAAAGATGCCTTGAAGGAGTAAAACCATTGAGGTCTTCAATTTCACTGAAATACCCCATGGATATTAAGAGAAACCTGACAGGAATGAATGACTCTCACATACATGTTGAAAAAATAAAATCCCACAAACCCTTCCTGGCATTACTAAGAACAAGAAACTAATGCCCATGCCTAAATCAAGAAATAATTGCTAACTCTGATAATTCAGAAATAAATTAAATGTTGATAAATGACACCCAACAAAGACTTGGTTAGCCAACGAAGGCTTGCAGAAGGAAAGATGCCCAAACTAGGCCTGAAGACTGAGAAAGAATTAATCAAGTGGGAGGATTGGAATATTAAGTACTTGAATTATTAATACTGATATTATCTGAAACAGCATATACAAAGAGCTAGAGGTGAGTAAAAGGTTAAGATGTTTCAGGACTTGAAAGAAGCTCTGTGTGGTTGGAGAGTGAAGGTGAGAGGAAACATCCTGACAGGTAAAGCTGGGACATAAGTGGAATCTGATTACAGAGAACCCTGTTGGGAGCTTAAGAATGAGCTGTTTCACAAGAACAATTAGGAAATCATGAAGGGTTTTAAGCAGGAAGATAATATGATTCAATTTTCACTTTAGAAAGATTACTTTAACTACAGTATAAATAATATAACAATATAAATAACAGAATCAATAGATTCCAAACAGAAAAAAGGAGAAGCAGGTAGAGGTTTACTGAACTCTAAGGGCAAGAGATGGTGAACTCAGTGATCGTGAGATTGAAGAGGACAAATTCAAGATAATATTATGAAATGGATGTGAATTAAAGAGGGATAGAACAATCTACATTGATGCCAGATTTCTTGTTTGGACAAATGGAATTTCAGCAGGAAGAGCTTGTGTGTAGGGGATGGTGGATGACAGGCCAGTTTAGGGCATTTTGACTCTCAGGTGTGACCTAGACAGCCCCCTGGGAATGTCTACTTGACAGCTGGTGCATGTGTCAGAAGTTCAGAAGAGAAAGTATATCTGGAAATGAATTTGAGCATCAGTATTACCTGGAAAGTAACTTAAGCCATGAGACTGGATGACTGACTGAATGATTGAAAGAATGGATGACAATAAATGCTAAGAACAGTTCCAGCTGAGATGGTATAAATAGTTTTACTTATCAAAGAACAACAACAACAACAAAAAACAGGGCTTCCCTGGTGGCACAGCGGTTGAGAGTCGGCCTGCTGATGCAGGGGACACGGGTTCGTGTCCCGGTCCGGGAAGATGCCGCGGAGCGGCTGGGCCCATGAGCCATGGCTGCTGAGCCTGCGCGTCCGGAGCCTGTGCTCCGCAACGGGAGAGGCCACAACAGTGAGAGGCCCGCGTACCGCAAAAACAAAACAAAACAAAACAAAAACCCAAAACCTCAGAACAAAACAGAGTGTCCTTATGAAAACTCAGAAGATTAAAAGACCTATGGAAATAATTTATTACTAAAGCCACTGGACACTTTTAAATCCATATATATCTCTACCATGGCTGAATTTAACATTTTACGTGGTTCCATTATTCTAGCTTCTAAAACAATACTTTTATGTTAGTTATCTTTCTGCTTCTTGGCTTCACTGTAGACTCCTATTTATTCGTCTATATATCCTAGGCTTTTCTCTTTGACATTCTCCACTTACCATGTTATGCTCCCATTCTTGAAGCATTTCTCATAGCTCTGAATTTGCCTATCACCTATATGTGGACAACTCTAAATTTTACATCCTCTACCCCAGATCTCTCTATTGAGGGAGACCAGTTCAGTCTAACTGCCTACTGAACCTCTCAATTAAATACCAGTATTTCAGTTCATTATTCCCTCCAAACCTGCCCTCTCCTTTTCTATATCCAATTTCCACTAATATAATCTCTACTTACCTAGCCAAGTTAAGCAGGTATAACCCAGAGTCATAGCCTAAGCTCCTCACTTTTCCCCCTTATCTTATCCAGTTGGTCAAGAAATCCTGCTTATTCCACTATTTCACATTTCTTGAAGTCTACTACATTGTCTCATCAATTATCACAGCACTAGGTCCAGAGTAGGTGTTCAAAGATGGTTTTTGAATGAATGAAAGAATTCCTCTTCCCTCTGCCCTTACCTGAGTTTGTGTTCCTCATTACTCTTTTCTTACATATTGGAATGTGTTCTCAATAAATCACCCAATATAAATCATTTTCCTTGCTCCAACTCATCCTTTAAATTGAAGCCAAAGTAATTTTTATGTACTTTACCAAATTTTATTTGGTATAAAGTTTATAAATTTAAATTTAATGGGTTCAATCATGTTCTTAATGTTAATCAATTTTTCCTTCCTCCTACAATACAAAGGTAAACTTTTTAGCATGTTTTAGTATTAACAGCTCTTCTTCCCACTCTAGTGAACTCCTATTTCTCCTCAGACTCAGCTCAGTTGCCATCTCCCCTAAAAGTTATCCCAGCTCTTCTACTTAACCTAGAGAGGTGAGCACTCCCTCTTTTGTGATTCTAGAGATTTTAGTGGTTAGTTAACCTGTAATCACTCTCAGCTATACTGTGAATTTAAGCAAATATTTTTTAAAAATCTATTTTCCTACCTTCCACATTTAGAAAAGTTACAAAGTCATGTGCGGCACTCAACATAAGTTGATCTAGTGAAAGAATAAATATATTACCTGTAAAAATCTCATAATATACTTGCACCAACAATAATATACCAAAGGTAAGACAATGATATAGAATACAGAAAAAGGATCTTTAGAAATACCACTTCAAGGAAGTGGGACTAGTTTTAATGAAAACCTGGAAAACAACTATGTTAGTCAGAAAATTCTGCTGAAAGTTACGGTTACCGTCCACTTGCGTTACAATTTACCAAGAATATATTCTTCCTCGTCTGAGAACTGCCGTTAAAAAGGACTTTTCTTCAAGCTCCCTGCATTAGTAATGAACTCATAAAGACAAAGAGCAAAAGCTGTTAAGGGCCATATTCTTTAACAAGGGAATAGGTTACTTCATAAAGATATTAGGAATTACCAAGAGGATAAATCGAATCACTTCCAGTGTACCTGTTTTTTTTTTTTTTTCAGGAAAATCAGTAGATTTCAAAATATAACACAGAAAGCTAATGACTCAGTAGTATTAGTAGTTAATGTAGTATTGGATAATTTTGAAGGCCTGCCTATGAATATATTCACCTATGCACTATTTTTACACGTTTTAATGTAATGTCACGTAATGTAAACAATGTTTAATTACTCATTGTCCAATATTTAATCCAAAAGTATGAGAACAATCCTGAATACTCCTTGTAACAAAAGTATCTAGAAATATGTTAAAACGGATAAGGATTTTATAATGAGATAGAAAATTATCCTCACGCAAAAGGCTATTTTCCTTCTTGGTGTAGGGGGAATTTTAAGAAAAGTGAATTCATGTGATTCATGTGATTCTATTAGGCCCGACTAGGTAGAGCTATTTTCCTTAGAGATCTAGCATGAGAAATTCAGATACTGTCAAAAAATGATAGTGGGTACTTAGCTTAGAGGAAAAAAATAAATGCCCTAGGCCTACTCAAGTCTTTATTCACACTGGGAAGAAACCACACATATTCATGTATTACACTGAAATTTTTCTGAATAAAAGTGCTTTATTTAAATAGTCACATAAATTTTAAGTACTTATTGCCTGTATTTACAACCTAACTTTAAGGGAAGATTAGATTTAAATCAAGATATTAAGAAACAGAAAATTGGGCAGAATAGTAAAAGCAATGAAAATTGCTTGAGTTTTAACTTAGAGTTTCTTGGAGATCAAAGTCAGTTCCAATTTGAAAAGCCCCCAGACAGCTCATCCTCTGCCCAGAGAAGCAGGCACATCTCATCTCTACTGATAATTAGAGTCCCTGCAACTTTTGCATCCTGCGGATGTGGTGGACCAAAGAGTTCCAACCAACCGGGGCCCAAGTCATATCTAGGATAAAACCTGGAGACATGTGGCTAGTAGTCATTAAAATATGCTCCTCATTCCTGATATTGGTAACATTGGTATAAAACCTTGCTCTATGCAATGCAGACAATATAAATCTGAGAAGTCCTTTAGCAAATTATAAACAGGCAAGTATACTCTGGTCCTATCTTCTCCCATAGTCCAAACTGGACTAAAAACTTTTAAATGATAACTAAAAACTGTAAAATGAGGAAGTAGGAATCCAAGGATACTTCTCAAGTCTCTTTCCCCAACCTGTGTCAAATGTGCCTTAGTTGCTGTGGCAACAATGCTGTCAATTATGTTTTGGCTCCAGGCTTACACTATTACAGCATTACTTTAAATCAGTGAACAACAAAACACACATGCACACACATATGTACAAATACTTAAACAAAATTAAATATAATATTTAAATAAAATATGATATAATATTTAAATAAAATTCTTAAATGGCTCCATTATTCAAGTTGCTTTTCATATAAATTATATTTTTAAAGTATTTTAACATTATTTTTGCAAAGAAAACTAACATTTGAAACATAATTTAGCAAATAGTTTGAAATAACTCACAGTAATTCGTTAGAACCAATTCTGAACTCTACATGTCTCCTAAAGGCTAACCTTACGTTTAAAGCAGTATTAGAGTTTACGAGTCAGAAATCTTTCATTCTGCTTTGTCCTTTGTTCAGAGACACAGACGGAAACAATGCATTGTATGTGCGGTAATACCTAAACATTACTCAGGAATTATTTAATCACAGTCTTCAAAACACACTATATCTCATTTAAAAATACATTATTTCCTATTCATTCTTGAAGAATATGGAAATTATTGTTATGATAACCTGTTCTATGAGGTTTAGATAGTGTAAATTTCAAGAAAGTGTAAACCCACTTTCTGGACCATGGTCTAGGGAAAAATCTCGAGTTCTTTTCCCATTCCTGTAATACCACATTGGGAATAAGAGGCAGTTTTAGTGTAATTCTACTGTTTGCAATTGTTGGTAGTGAAAATAAGCAAATCACATAGACTAAGGTGATAATGACAGGCAGAGTTATGCTGAAACAAAAGCTACCTGCTTCCTAAAGGTGTATCTTTCCAGGGATGAAGGACCTTGGAAAACTTTACTGCCATACAGTAAATCCATTTATCAATGGTTCATTAGTACTTGGCAAATTAAAAAATAATATTCATCGTTGTTTGTCCAATTCACCTGGGAGTATTTTAATAATGGAAAAGCACCCAGAGTCTCAGAGTATGACATTTTAGCCCAGTTAAATATCTGAGTCATGGCCAATGAAAAAGTGAAAATATGAGTATTTCCTTGCTCTCTGTTCAGATGGGAATGTACTGAAAAAAAAAAAATCACGAGATAAAATTATTTACAAAGTGGATAAAATAACTGCAACAGCATCACTTTTATTTCTATTAGTTGTGTTTATATAACTGGTAGGAAAGTATAAAGAAAGCATAATGTATACTCGATAAATCAGAATAAGTTGTTACTTCCTTTCCTTTCAAGAGATGTGAAATATAAAGTCATATTCATTTTTAGTATCTGTATGTATAGTCCTTTCCTTGATAATTAGGAAGATTCTTTTCCAAAGTAAGTAAGAAATTATCATGGAGAGTTACTAGTTATGTCACCTATGTGCTTTTTCTAACACCTTGGCTCAAATCTCAACCAGATGAAAGTGCTATTTGTTGTTTGGAACTCTACACAGCAAATATTTTTCTTCTTATTTTCATTGCTGTTCCCATTTGAAACCAATTTAGACGTTGGAAACTGGTTATTTTTTTATGTAGATAGTTAATTTCTTAGCCAGATTTAAAAATTTATCAGCTATAAGGAAATAAATAACAGCATATCCAAGAAAACACCACATGATTTTTCAATAAAGGAGGATTTATATTGTCTTGTAAAGTCTAGAACAATAAATTGCTTTGACTTATATTATTTAGTATACACTAGAATGTAAGCCTAAATGTGTAGAGATTTCTGTTTCACTCACTGATACATTCTGAGCCCCTGAAAAAGTGACCTGCACATAGGAGGTGCTCAGTAATATTTGTTAAATGAATATATTTTTACTTGGTGCCCTTTTTTATAAGGAAAGATATTGTATTAATGCTTACAATGGAATTTTTTCTTCTCTTTTCCCTCTATATTCTTCTTCCAAAAGAATAAATTTAAACAGAAAATTAGTAGCAAAATAGACTAAGGGAAAAAGCAGTGTAAAGTAAGAAAGCTGTTCTTTATTAGTGTAACTGAAGGTAAAGAGTCAGCTTAGGCAGTTTGGCTTCAGAGGTGGTGATTCTTGCTCAAATTTAATCAGATTACATTATTACTTTTGACTTTACTTTGTCACTCTACCTGAAATGTTGTCTAATAGCAATTTATGTAAATTCATGAATGTCTATTATAAATGCAAATAGCTCAGAAAGTTAAGGGATAATTAATAAAGTAGCTTAATTAGATTACTTAGCACCCAAAATTTATTTACTATCCTTTCAACCAAGTAGATAAAAGGCTTTCTTGCAAGAAAAACATGGGTGATTTCAAAACATCCTGGTTAAGAAGCCAGCCAGGAAAATACAAGACAATCTGAGTTTAGCTGGATTTTGAGATTGTGGGAAACGCTCCAGGAAACAGAAAAGAAGTGCAAAGCGAGAGACGGAATCCTGAGCATTCCATTTCAAAAATTCCCTATAACCAGCCCTGAACTCCAAAGTTGGTGTGGGTGGGGGAATGGCATTTTTATTTCTGCTTTTTCTCTGGAGCACAACTGGCTCTGTGCTTTCAGAGGAGCATCAAGAATGGCAGAGCCTTCTCAGAACCAAGATATCTGAAAGGTGCATGATTTGAGGAGGTACTGGAGGCTTAACTTCATCATATTTGAAAAAGTGTGTATTTGCAATGGAAGGATGCTTTAATAATAAATTTGTGCTAGCTCATTTCACACACACACACACACACACACACACACACGGAAACAATAGTAGAGAGATCGGTGGCTCTTTAAATCACACAGATGGTTAGTGAAGTAGTCTCTCTTCAGACCTAATTCTCTGTCCGTAATAAGTTTCCACGATATCATATAGTTCTTACTGTTTCTACAGGAAAATTCCTTCTCACTTCCTCAATGAATAACACTGTTGCATTGGGAACACCGGAACTGAAGATGCAGATGCCAGGATTGAGAGAGTATCAAATGCAATGTAATACAGCACAGTAAAACTATTTTACAACACAAATGTTAGATGGGGCATATCTCAAGTAATCAAAGTACAGTAAATAATTTCAAATTTAAGACTGAGTAAAAGAGATTTAGTGGCTGGGACAATTAGAGGTAGTAGAGATTTATAAACATAAATCATATGCAATGAGCAGATGGGAAAAAGGAGAGGGCAGAAAGATGAAAACATTATTCAAAACAGGAGAAGCTTAATCCATTGCAAGAAAAGTATTGTGTGCTAATGACTCTGCCTCCAACGTTTTTCCCAGTAAAGAATACTGATAGACATGATAGATAAATTACATTTAGCTGGGACATTACTAATAGGTATTGATGACAATCATTCTAAGGCACTGAAAAATCAAAGCATGGAAATAACTAAAAGACAAAACAGAGCTGTCTTGCATAATATAATAAGTTTTCATTTGATTCCCTTCAAAAAGTCATATCCTGAACATGAAGGTTGCCTCTGTCATGAGCCACAGAAACCTATTAACAGCACAATCCAATGAATAAATCGAGATAGAGTTGTATGTAACCAAAAGCTAATAAATAAAAATGCAATTTAAGATAAAAAGATTATTAGAAGTCAGCATGAATAAACAGAGACCAATACCTTTACAATCCTTAAAAATAGATTTGCTACCTAGTAGTTTTCCCGCATGTAAGGTCTAGCAAAAGCAAGTTGAAATAAAAATAAAAATCCCTTTTAGGAGTTGTTACTTATCTACATATCTATATTACTGTGATGGTTAATGTTATCTTGTCAACTTGGCTATGGTGCCCAGCTGTTTGGTCAAACAATAGTCTAGATGTTGCTCTGAAGGTACTCTTCTTGGATAAGATTTAAATTTAAATCAGTTGACTGTGAGTAAAGCAGATTATTTTTCAGAGCATGCATGGAACTTATCCAATCACTTGAAGGTCTTAAGAGCAAAGACTGGAGTACCCCAAAGACAAAGAAATTTTGCATCAAGACTGCAACACAGAAACCCTGCTGCCCTGTAGAATTCAGACTTTTACCTGTGCTTCCAGTCTGTCAGGCTGCCCCACAGGTATGCCATCTCCCACAATCATGTAAGCCAGTTCCATAAAATATCTCTCTCCTCTCTCTCTCTCTCTCTCTCTTTTTTTATACTATCATTATTATTATATGTTTTATTATATATTACTACATATTACATGTAACATTTTATTATATACTATATATTTATATCATATATTAGCATATATTATATATGAACATATTTAAATATGTATTTATCCTATTATATTAGGATATTAACATAGTAAGATACATAGCATATAAGATACACATATAGATCATCTAGTAGAGTTCCATATAATAGGATATGTATATATGCTATTATTGCTTCTGTATCTCTGAAGAACTCTGAATTTGATAACAGTAGCTATCAAATCAAGGGGCACTGGGGTCAGGGAGGCTGTGGCTCTCAAATTCTTATCTCAGGCGATGCTCTATCTGGTCACTGGTTCTATTCCTCCATGCTTTGTAAATTCTAGCAGACTAGTCAAAACTCAAGGCAAATCTAATGATACCAGGGTAAATTCGAGGTTCAAAATTTGCTTCTTAGGAAGGTAACAGGACTAGTTCTACTTGTTGAGTGAACTTGCCAATTAATTTGAATAACTGGTTAATTTATATAAGGGAGAAATTAGTCAAATAAGTTGATGACTGAGAAGACCAGTCATCTCTTTCCCATTGTTTAGATGCCGACATCTTGACATACATATAAAGTTGCTGTATGGTTACATAAGTAAAGGAAAAACATCTCAAA
Organism: Neophocaena asiaeorientalis asiaeorientalis; assembly: GCF_003031525.2. Taxonomy (NCBI): domain Eukaryota; kingdom Metazoa; phylum Chordata; class Mammalia; order Artiodactyla; family Phocoenidae; genus Neophocaena; species Neophocaena asiaeorientalis. The sequence goes on from NW_020173654.1 coordinate 286,322, forward strand.
CAGTATTTCTTAGACTATGGCCTACAGTCCAGATACAGTATCCATATCAGAATCACCTGAGGTGTCTATTAAAAGGCAGGTCCTTGGTACCATCTGAGTCTTCCTAAATCAAATCTTGTAGAAGGAACTTAGCAATTTATCTATTTGTCAAGCATCCCAGGGCATTCTTACGCTACCAAAGTTTAAAAACCACTGATCTTTAAATAGGTATTAAAGGTAGTTGAAATTGCAATTTAAACTACCAAATTAAAAAATGTCTAAATGATTTTTGCATTTATATAGAAGATTTTTGGCTGTGAAAAATGTTTTTATGACAGCCACAAGTTGTTTAAATTTTCAATGTAACAAAATATCTTTCTAATTGTGAAAAATATTTTTGCTTTAGAAATTATAATGATTTTTTTTGTAATTTAAAATACAATTAGAGATAAAACTTTCATTTAACCTTCTAACACATGTTGGCAATTCCCAAAATAAATATTTGAGATGAAATTTTGATTGAAATTATTTGCATACTTCTATAGGACCACTTACAAAATTACCATTGATTACATATATTTGAATCTGTTATGAGTAAACAGATAAAAATATATTCCTGATATCTTCTAAGTTTTCCTAAGTAGTATCAGATCAAAAATGATCCCTGCTTTGTGTCTGATCTTTCCAGGTGTCCTAATTTACTTCTTATATCCTACCTATACACACACATACACACAGTCAATCTCCACTAATTTAAATTTTGTGAACTTCTATGCAGTAGGTCCACAAATAATATATGTTGATTAACTGATACACTGATTGAAAATACAGGCATATTTAGACATTTAAAACAAATTTCATTTTCTCGGCATTAAGGAAGCATTGCCTTAACTCAACTAAATTGAGATGTTCCATAAAATACTTCATGTGATTATCTTGGTTTCTTCAAACTGTTATCTTAGTACACATGACAACTACTGAGCCTGCGCTCTAGAGCCTGTGAGCCACATCTACTGAGTCCGCGTGCCACAACTACTGAAGCCTATATGCCTAGAGCCCGTGCTCCGCAACAAGAGAAGCCACCGCAATGAGAAGTTCACGCACCGCAGCAAAGAGTAGCCCCCACTCACCGCAACTAGAGAAAGCCTGCACACAGCAACGAAGACCCAATGCAGCCAAAAATAAATTAATTAATTAATTTTTTTGAAAATGAGCAAAACTGGAAATTCATAACCTCAGAATCCTGAACAAATTAAAATAAAATGTCACATATAGATAGTTTACTAAACTATATAAATTATTACTAAAAAATAGAAATATTTTGTCTAAAGTTGCTCTTTGGAAACAGTGGTACAAATATTTAAAAAATACTATTATGTATTAAAATATTAAGTATATTCATTATGTATTGAGTATTAATTTATACATCCCTTCTTCAATTCAGAACATATATTTTAGGCATGAACTATATACCAGGAACAAGGAATATGAAAGCAAGTAAGACACAGTCCCTTTTCTAAAGGATTTTCATTTGTAATGAGAATAATATTTAGCAAATAAAGACAAATATTCTTTTTCAGAATTGTAGGTCCAGCTGTCTCTAGGCTCACATTTCAGAAAGCAAGCCCAGGGGATTCAGATTGGAGTGCTTCCTTGAGGCATACTACTTTAGCCCATTTTGGTGGAACCTGCAAACTCTGTTTTATGTCATGACTTCCACTCCCACATACTCCAATCTTTCCAACATCTCATTTGGGCAGAAATATGTAGACTGTGTTTTCATAGACAATGTGTTTATAGAGATATGACTAACGATAAACAATATAGCTCTTTGGACTGATACCAAAGAAATGAGACTATAATCCTCCAGCATTTACCTTCTCTTATAGGACATGTATAACATTTCTCTGTCATTATCAATGATCTCATTGTTTTACTGATATCAAAATGTTGAGTAGAAAATAGGTGCTATTATACAACATAAAAGGGCATATATTTAATATAAAAAGGCATAAATGAGATGTAAAGATGAAGAAGTTTACTGCTTTTATTTACAGACCTGGATTAATTTTATCTACATTACCAGCTGCCTATCAATCTCTAGGGTATACAAAATGTAGCTATATGATGTGTATATAGAGAGCATTCAGTTTCTCTGTCTCTGTCTCTCTCTATATATATACATGTATGTATACACATGCATACACACACACACATATCTCCAGATAACACAAATATAGACACAATTCAGATATTTTTATCAGAGGTATGCTTAGCAAATATTTTCTTCCAATCTGTAGATTGTCTTTCATTTTGTTGGTTGTCTCCTTTGCTGTGCAGACTTTTTTTTTAATTCTGCTGAGAACAAAAATCACTCTTAATGTTGGATTACATTTTCTTACAGTATTTTGTCTATGTTTTAATGTAATTTTTATCATTTTGTATACATAATTTTGTGTTTTGCTTTTATACTCATGAACATCATTTTAATGGTTGCATAATATTCCATCAAATCGATGTAACATCATTTATTAGCTCTAATTGTAGACATCTAAATAACATTTCCTAATTTTTAATGTTGCACTAAATAAGGCTATGTATCACTAGAGCACTGGGTATAAATCTTCCTTCACCCCTCTATTTCCTTAAGACAAATTCTAAGAATAAATGATTTCAATTATGTGTCTTGAAAAAAATATTCCCAAGTACCGTTTGGAAACGTTGTAACAATATACACTCCACCCAACAGTGTTTAAGAATGCTTCTCTCACTCTACCTTCACTACAACTACTTCTTTTCTAAATTTTTTGATAATTTGATAAGCTTTCTAAAAATGTTTTAGCATTGGATTTCTTCGCAATTGTGAGGCACATTTTTTATGTTTATTCTCATTTCTATTTCTCCTTTTTAAAAATTTTTGTTCATGTCAAGAGCTGCATCGTGAGTCAGTCTCCTCCCAGGAGATTCTGCTGTGTGCCTCCCGCCTCACTCATTTGATAATTCCCGGACTAGGAAATGTTTAGGAGCTTTAAATGATCTGGAAGGCCCTTTTCTGGTCTACTCATCTTAGAGGAAGACAGAGAGGGACACTAAACTTGCTCCCTCTCTCCCCCACTTACATCTCAGTTTTTCTTCCGATCTGTAAAATTGTCTTTCATTTTGTTGATTGTCTCCTTTGCTGTGCAGCATTTTTTTAAATTTGCTTTTGCTGCCTGTGATTATAGTGTCATATCCAAAAAGTCATTGTCAAGACCAGTGTCAAGGAGCTTTTCACTATGTTTTCTCCTAGGAATTTTAAGGGTTCAGGTCTTACATTTAAGTCTTTAATGCATTTTAAGTTGATTTTTGTGTTCTGTTTTTTTTTTTTTTTGCGGTACACAGGCCTGTCACCGTTGTGGCCTCTCCCATTGTGGAGCACAGGCTCCGGACGCGCAGGCTCAGGGGCCATGGCTCACGGGCCCAGCCGCTCCGCGGCATGTGGGATCTTCCCGGACCGGGGCACGAACCTGTGTCCCCTGCATCGGCAGGCGGATTCTCAACCACTGCGCCACCAGGGAAGCCCTGTGTATGGTTTTAAGATAAGGGTCCAGTTTCATTTTTTTTACATGTGGATATCCAATTTTCCCAACACCATTTATTGATTATTAATTCTTCCAGTCTGGAATGCAGACTTAATGGCTGGAGCTGCAACAGCTATCAAGTGATTCCAAAGACAAAAAGTATGTGCTAAACATAAAAGGACTGGAGAATAGAAGGAATTTATAACCGAGATATCCTCCTTGAGCAATAGCACCAAACTTTGGACTTCATGCCTCCAGAATTATTGGATATGAGAAGCACTAATCTTTCAACTGTTTAAGGCTCAGTTCTTCGAGTAACATACAGTATTATGTTAGTTTCAGATGTAAAACACAGTGGTTCAAATTTAACTGTCATGACCATCATAAGTCTACTAACCATGTGTCACCATACAAAATTATCACAGTTTTATTAACTATATTTCATATGTATATTACATTCCTATAACATTTATTTTATAACTGGAAGTTTGTACCTCTTAATCCCCTTCACCTATTTTGCCCAACCTCCCATCCCCCACCCCTCTGACAACCACCAGTTTGCTTTCCATATCTGTAAGTCTGCTGCTATTCTGTTTTGTTTGTTTATGTTTTAGATTTCACATATGTAAGTGAAATTCAGCTACATGCAAAAGAATGAAATTGGGCCATTTTCTTACATTACATGTAAAAATAAACTCAAAATGGATTAAAGACTTAAATTTAAGACCTAAAACCATAAAACATCTAGAAAAAATAACAGGGAGTACACTCTGTGACATCAGTCTCAGAAATATTTTTTTGGATCTGTCTCCTTAGGCAAGGGCAATCAAAGCAAAAATAAACAAATGGGACTACATCAAACTAAAAACTTCGCACAGTGAAGGAAACCATTAACAAAATGAAAGGCCACCTACTGAATGGGAAAAGATGTTTGCAAATGATACATCCAACAAAGGGTTAATACACAATATATACAAAGAAACCATACATATCGATATCAAAAGAAAAAATCTGATTTAAATGTGGGCAGAGGACTGGAATAGACATTTCTCCAAAGAAGATATACAGATGGCAAACAGGCACATGAAAAGATGCTCCACATCACTAATCCTGAGGGAAATGCAAATCAAAATGACAATGAAATATCACCCTACACCTGTCAAAATGGCTATTATCCAAAAGACAAAATAACAAGCATTGGCTAGGATGTGGAGAAAAGGAAACTCTCATGAACTTTTGCTAGGAATTTAAATTGGTGCAGCCACTATGGAAAACAATATGGAGGTTCTTCAAAAATTAAAAAAATATAAGTACCACACAACCCAGCAATTCCACTCTGGGTATTTACACAAAGAAAACAAAAACACTAATTTGAAAATATATATGCATCCTTATGTTCACTGCAGCATTATTTCAATAGCCAAGATATGGAAGTAACCTAAGTGCCCATCGATAGATAAATGGATAAAGCAGATGTGGTATAAATATACAATGGAATATTACTCAGCCATAAAAAAGAATGAAATCTTGCCATCTGTGACAATATGGACGGAAGTAGAAGATATTACGTTAAGTGAAATAAGTTCAGGTTTTTCTGTAACTAGAAAACAAACACAAAGTTAATTGCTAAACATAGGGATTTCCAGTTCTAATTATAACAGTAAATAGTAACATTATATCTATTCCAATATAAAATTGTATATAAAGTAATCATTGCATTTGGCTGTTCTCCCTGAAAAAGAGAATAGCCAGCCATACTATTTGAACTCAGCATTAGACATTTTGCCATTTCACTGAACACAGAAAAAACGCTGATTCAGTGAATGAAGATAGGATGGCACAGTTCACACCTGCCTCAGTGAGTCTGTTATAAGCACTTTCCTAATGCAGGTGGGGGTGGGAATCTCTAACTATAATTACATTAAGTTGCTTGAAGATAGAGGCCATATTTTACTCGTGATCTTCCTCGTGCTTGGAAGTGTCTTAAAAATGAAATTTCAATATTTGTTTAATTGAATTGCATGGCTCTAAATGTTGTTTAGCAGAGTATGTAGCAGTAGAAATAAAAATATGGGGATTCAACTAGGAAATCAGGGTTTGAACAGAAAAACAAATATAACATTCATATTATCAGCATCTCTTTAAAGAGGACAAACCATCAATTCAGACTCTTCTCATTAAAACCAGGGTGAGACCAACTAGTGGTATTAAATTTTTTTAATGACTTATTTTAGTACATTCCATTCTTTCATGGGTCTCAGTTAGTGTATGATTTCCCTTAAGTGTCATTAAATCGCTGATTTTAAAATCTTACATCAACTGTTGATATCACTAGGATTAGTAATTAGGATTCCATGTTCTGAGAAACATGTTCCAGGAAAAGTAAATAGCACCTGCTCCTAAATATCTTGTGTTGTTCCAAAGCTCTAAGATACAGATTACGGTTAAGGAAGCTAGATCTGCCGCCAGGTCACCTAGTTTTGGATCCAAACTCTCTGTCGCTACATGATCCTGGCCAAGTTATCTGTAAAATGGCACTGACATTTTTAGGAGTGAGATAAAGGACACTTGGCATTTAAAGCTCTTAGAACTCTATCTGCCATTCAATAAGTATCCCATGAACATTAAAGTTATTTTATTCCTGTTTCTGAAAAAGCAATGTTTTCCTTGTAGTTTTACTCAAATCACATCAAATCAATTCCCAAGACATTTCCATATCGCATTAATCATCTTTAGAGTATTAATGCAACCAACCAAGGAAAAGATAAGGTATGTACATATTTCCTTCTTCCATTGTTTTAATCCCTGTGTACTAGTCTTTACCAACTGCCACTAAAAGATGACAAAAATCTTATGTTAATTCTGAAATTAAATGAAAGGAATTAATTTAAGGAGTAATGTGTATAGATTATTTGAATTGAAAAAGTTAAGCTTTCCACTTTCTATTTTAGTGAATTTAAGCTTCACAAACGCAAATAATTCTACATAACGTGCTTTGAGAAAAAGACGTGGACAGCAGCCCCACCTCCTGGGCAGCATGTGACACTTGCAACATTAGTCCCTGGGACATAAGCATGGACAAGAAACTAATCCTGGCAAATGAACAATCATTTGTTCCCACTCAGTTTTTAAACAACATTCCTGTTCGTCTACAAAAACCACATGACTTCTGATGTTTCTGCCAAGTATTCACCTGCCTTTGAAATGTCTCTAGAATACTTCTATTGTATCCAAATCCCATGAAGCATCTCATTACTGAAATGTTTGTAGGGCATAAAAGAAATACTGGCAGCATGTGAAGTAGAAAAAATGCACTCTCTATTGTAGGTAATTCCCACATTGCTGTTTTCACCAGTTATTCACCATCAGGGGCTTATGGGATGACAGAACTCACATGCAAGGTCTTTAAAAAGCTGTCTTGCAAATGAATTAATATTTTTCATTTTATGATCGTAATTGGTGACCAGCTGCAGTGAATCAGAAAACGTGTTAGTGTCCTTTCAACCTAACAATCTTTTGTCTGCTTAACAAACAGCAGGTTGAAGGCTATAAAAGCAAATCAGAAATAAGATGTCAATTATATCCTATCAGCACACAGATAAATGCACAAATATTTTGCTTGGCTTTTTCCATAGATTAACTAAAACATGTTTACCAGAGTTTGGAACTGAGAAAGAGAGCACAAGTTATTTTCTCAATACCCTGACAGAGAGACAAGGACATATCTTTTGCTTCTAAGACTTGCAAAAAAGAACTGAAGTATAAGTTTCTAAGAAAAAAGATAAAGCTAGGGTACATTTAATAGTTTTTTAAAAATCTTGTTGAGAGAAATAACATCAGGCATCACTGTGCTTGTATCTACGGGTTGGGGGGTATGGGGTAGTAACTCTTCAGCCTTAGTAAAAAACAGAGTTATTTTAATTTCCATCTAAGTAAATACTAAGATATTATATAAGAATAAACTCTACAAAGATAGATGATAAATAGATGGATGGATAGATACATAGATGTTACAGTATCATCTTTAATACTCAGTTTCCCTGAAAGTAGGTATGATATAAATGAAAACTTCAAAGTTTCAATGTTTTTTAAACCATTTTTCTGAATGGAAGAAGAGCTGAGAGTAATACAAAATGTCTGGAGGACACTAGTTCCTACATCAATCTCACACGTTCCCTCTGGCATGTTTAATTCATAAATAAGCCTTCCACAAAATTAGAAAAATTGTTTGAACACTAGAGATGTGGATTTCCAAACTGCATTTACAAGATATTTATAGAACATACTTTCAAAGCATCATTTCATGATGTATCATGTGACGCATTAGGAACCAAGTACAAACAATGTGGGAGATCACAGCCCCTGTAGTATCTGGCCTTACGTTGTCATAAAAGCTCTTTTCACCAGACCACATAAACTTCCAGAGAAATATATCTGAACTGTTATTTTTAAAAAGAGATATTAATAAAACAGTCTTATTCTATTTTTGAAGTATTGAACACTAGCAAAGTTTTCTCTCCTTGTCTGACACTGCATTGAATACTGTGCATTTACATGCAGTTTAGACCACAAAGACATACAAAAATCTGTTCTTACTCTAGAATAGTAAACTCATGATATTTTGAATTACTGATATTATTGAACATTTGTTGATTTTCATTATGCTTGGAGCATTTTGTTATTATTTCAGAAGGAATAAAACATGTCCCCTTGAATCAAAGGGCTAGTAATTGAGACAGGTCATTAAAAACAAAAAGCGAAAAATAATGAAGAGATCACTGTTAAAATAAATGTTTTGCCTCCATATAAGGAGCTCAGCTCTATTAAGGATACCTAAAAACAGAGTTTGCATATACCTCTTCAAGGAAAATCTGATCTGTGATCCACTAAGCAACCTGGATTCATTTTCAGATAAATTCAATTCATGTTCATAGGCAGAAATTTTTGTTATGATCATATCCAGCATGTGAACATATAATTTTTTCTGCTTAGTCACACCCCTGACTTTAAACTCTACTTGCTTTGGTTGCTTAAAAAAATAAGACCTCATGTTGTTTCAGTCTTTGACATTAAAAAAAAAAAAAGGCATGAAATTGAGCTGTGGACTTCCTAGATAAAATTTAAAACCTAAAATTCTACCCAGATTTATAATCAGGAATTTACTCTTAGCGCTGTTTTAAACTTCATAACTTATTTTAAAATCTAAATTTTGACTACTCTTTCCTCTATATGTCTTATAAAAAATAGCCTTTGTCCAAAAGCAATAAATTCCGATATGACCCTAGGCTGAAAATGTGAGGAAATATGAAGGCACTATTTTGTCATAGAACGGCGAAGAGGCTAACGTGAAAGGATTTACATAAGGAGGTGAGTGAAGATGCCAGCATCATGCAGTCTCATTATCATTGTATTCTTTCCAATCCACAAAGAAACCAAGCCAACAAAAACTAGAAGATCCAGGAATGGGGACAGATTCTTCCCCTTGTTGCTCATTAAACAACACATACCAGTTTCCTATGATATTTTGGAAGCAATAACAAAGTTTATGTTTTTGTTAGCTAAAATAGTTTGTCAAAAGCAGTCACTGGTTCATGCATCCCAGCAGGAATTGTAAAAGTCATTTGCCTTCGGCAGTTGTGTTGAAGTAATCACAATATGTTCATGCATCTGTAAGAACTGCTCCAGCCTGCCTATAATCCAGACTTTAGAATTAGATCAATGAGAGGCTGTGTTTCCAAATATACTGAAAAAGTAAAGTTTTCTATAGCGGCTGTAGTGCACCCACTGTGTTTGGTGGCTTGGATATATTAATTTGTAGAATAAATATTTATAATTTACCCCCAAATCAGAACAGAATAGTCTGTACTTCAGTTTATATCTAATACCGTCTTAGTTGTATTGCATACTATTACTGTCAGTTTATCATTAGTCCCTCAAATTGGTATGCTTCAGTGAGCATGGTAAAGTCAATAATTATTTGCAGTAACAGAGTTAAAGTACTTTCATGTGTCTTTTAGTCTTTCAATGTGCCAAGGAAATCCAGTGAGGATAGGAATAATCAGTTAGATGAGTCTGAGACCAACAAAATATCAACAGATGTAAACTACTAAAAGTGCTCATACCTGAGGAAAATGATCCAACTAATATATGAATTGGGACACATGCTGTAATAATAAAAGCAACAATAACCCCCAAAATGGTGCTTTTAATGTTCTGAGCCCTATTCTAAGTTCTTTGCATTTTTTTTTTTTTTTTACTTTTTTTCTTTTTTTTTTTTGCGGTACGCAGGCCTCTCACTGTTGTGGCCTCTCCCGTTGTGGAGCACAAGCTCCGGACACGCAGGCTCAGCGGCCATGGCTCACGGGCCCAGCCACTCCGCGGAATGTGGGATCTTCCCAGACCGGGGCACGAACCCGTGTCCCCTGCATCGGCAGGCGGACTCTCAACCACTGCGCCACCAGGGAAGCCCTCTTTGCATATTTTGACTCATTTACTCCTTAAATAACCCATGCGGAGGGTGATATTCTTGTCCCTCATTTTAAAGAAGAGGAAACTGAAGTCCAAAGGGATTAATAACTTGCCCAAGTTTACACAACTAGTAAGTAGCAAAGCTGATATTCAAATCCGAGCAACCTGACCACATAGTTCATGTTCTTAAGCTACTGCACTAAAGTGCTAATGACAGTGCACAGGTTGGAGCCAAGGAAGAGACTGGCTGAAGAAAAACAACTGGTTGGTTTGTACGTGTGTAAAGAAAGAAGCCCAGTTTCCAGCCCTTAGGTTTCCTCAATGCCTGGCAGGAGCTAAGGAAAGCAGCAGTTCAGTGTGCCTTCCTCTATCTCTCCTTTAATTCCTCCAAGTTTATACAAGTCATAGGTCCTCTGTACTGCAGACTGAGACATGTGAAGGACAGAGTCATCCATCTATAGAACTAATTTCTTCTGTGACCTCTCAAAATGTTTGAAAATATGCAGGTGTGTATGTCTGACAACGGTGCAACGTAATGTGGTATCTTGCATGGCCTCTTCTGCCTGTCTCTGCTCTGGCTTTGCATAATTGGGCTTCAATTTTGGGGACCCAACTTATTTAACAAAAGTTCCTTATCAGGTGTTAAAATAAAATTCCTTTTCTTAATAGATGGGATGACATCACTTGATTTTAATTTTTACTCAGGCAAGGAAAAAGCCAACTTTGAAAGGTTTTAGACATTCAATGCTGCCTATTTTTACTAATGGTCTTACAATTCTTTGGAAAGGCATAATTATAGGCTAGCATAAACACAATTAAATTTCCTCAAGAAGGACTTACTGTGTAACTTTCTATTACAAATTTCACTTCAGAGTGTCCAGCTAAGGGCGAGGATTATAAAGACTATGATTAAGAAAGTAAAAAAAGAAAACTCATAAATTAAGCATGACTAGTTTATATTCTTAATACTCAGACCCTTCATTTTCACTCCTAAGCCATATTACTACCGATAAATATTTGTAGGTAAAGTAGGGATAATAATATGAATAATTTCAAAAGACAAATCACAAACAAAAGAAAAAAAGAACCTCCTCAGGATAAATGCTTTAATTCTCAATTAATTATAAATATACACTGGAGGCCATTTCCCCCATTCAGCCTAATCCTAGAACTGATCTTTTTCCCAGTGTAAATATACTAATATAATACATATTTAATTATCTTAATGCCTTTTGCCAGTTTTTCTTAGTAATTTCATAAGACAGCATTTCTAAAAGCTGAGGACATAGCTAAACTGAAAACAAAGACTATTTTCCAGTTTTGGAATAAATATTACAAATCTTACATACAGACCCAGAAGTTACTTTGACTCTTTTTCGTTTGAAAACAGGAGAATAGCTCTGAGAATAGAAAATGCTGTAGGAATTTCAAAAGGCGCCAGGAGTTTTCTGTGTCTTCTAAATTCCTTGAACAAATATTGTACTAACTATACCATTGATTTATCAGTTACTTATAAACTCATTTTTGAAAGCTATTTCACTGACCTATCTAAAATATGAGGCCATTAAACTGCTCAGGGGATAAGTTATTAGTAATGTGTGATTTCCTAAGCATCTAACAATCTGTGTCTATACTCTGTATTTGATAGGCTGGCTGCAAACGTTTGTTGATTGCTCAGATGCACTATTTAAAGAATATTCTTGCAAGATATTCATAAGGCATTGAGTTACAAGATGGTGGTTAGTTTTTTTTAATACTTCCATGTGTGTAATCAACAATCATCAGTGAAGAGCTACACTGATAAAGAATGATTCCTGGGCCATGAAACAAACCTTAACAAATTTAAAAGAATAGAAATCATATAGTGTATTGTCAGCAAAATGGCAGTACAGGAATTTCTAGCACCTGCCCCCTCCCAGAAACATCAATTTGAAAAATTATTCATGCGCAAAACTACTTTCACAAGAGCTAAGGACTCCAGACAAGGAATTTCAGCACCTCAGTGAAACATATAAATAAGAAAAGATGCAATGATGAGGGTAGGAACGATAGGTTCACATTACCTGCATCATCCCTCCTCAAACCCTAGGCAGCCCAGCACGAAAAGAGACACCCTCCCCCTTGGAGAAGGAGAGTGAAGTGAGTGCCCAAATTTACTGCAGACCCCAGTGCTGGCCTGCCCAGCGCCAGGCCAGCTCCTGAAGCCTGTAATATGGTGGTATATTAATTGAAACTCTAGTACAAAAGTTAAAGGACCAAAGTATTAAATATAGCTACAGCTACAAAACTTTGTTAGTGAATGTATAATATAAAAAGAGATAAATTGTGACACAAATACATAAAATACGGGGGGAGTACAAGGGTAGAATACTTGTATGTAGTCAAAGTTAAGTTGTTATCAGACTGTTATATCTTTAAGATATTTTTATGTAAACTTCATGGTAAACACAAAGCAAAAATCTATAGTAGATTCACTAAAGATAAGAGAATCAAGCATATAACTAAAGAAAATCATCAATTCACAAAGAAAGAAGGCAAAAAAGGAAGAAAGAAAACTATAAAGCAGCAAGAAAACAATAAGACAGCATTAGTTAGTACTTCTCTATCAATAATTACCTTAACATAAAGGAATCAAATTCTCCAATCAAAAGGCATAGAGTGGATGAATGGATTGAAAAACAAGACAGAACAGCTGCCTACAAAAGGCTCACTTCAGCTTTAAGGACACGTATAGGTTCAAAACTAAGGTCTAGAAAAAGATATTCCATGCAAATGGAAACCAAAAAAGAGCAGAAGTAGCTATACTAATATCACACAAAATAGAATTTAAATAAAGATTGTAACAAAAGACAAAGAAGATCCCTATATAATGATAAAGGGGTCAATTCAGCAATGAGAACTAACAATCAGAAATATATAAGCACCCAACATTGGAGCACCTAAGTGTATTAATAAAATAGTAACATATATGGAGGGAGAAATAAATGACAATGCAGTAATAGTAGAAAACTTCAATACCCTACTTTCAACAATGGGAAGACCATCCAGACAAGAAACCAATAAGGAAATATTGGACTTGAACTATACCTTAGATCAAATAGACCTAATAGACAGGAAAATTTTTAAATGTTTAGAACTAAATGAAAATGAAAACACAACTTATCAAAATTTATGAAATGCAGAGAAAGCAGTGATTAGATGGAAATTCACAGAAGTGAATGCATATATCAGAAATGAAAAAAATATCTAAAATCAATAAACTAAGCTTCTATCTTAGGAAAGTATAAAAAGAAAACTAACTCCAAACTAAGCAGAAGAAAAGATATAATAAAAATAAGAGCAGAAATCAGTGACGTTGAAAGCGGGAATCAAAAGAGAACATCAAGGAAACTAAAAGCTGGTTCTTTGAAAAAATCAATAAAACTGATAAGCCTCTAGCCAGACTAACTAGGAAAAAAATAGAGAAGACACAAATTACTAATATCAGAAACAAAAGAGGGGACATCACTACAGATCCTATGGACATTAAACAAATAGTCAAGAAACGTTATGATCAACTCTATGCCCATAAATTTGATAACTTAGATGAAATGGACAAATTCCTTGAAAAAAACTATTTGCCAAAAATCACACAAGGAGAACTAGACAATCTGAATCGCTTTCTATCTATTAAGGAAATTAAATCACAATGAATAAACTTCCCAAACAGAAAGCCCCAGGCCCAGAGGGTTCACTGGTCAATTCTACCAAACATTTAAAGAAGAAATCATACTGATTCTCTAGTCTCTTTCAGAATATAGCAGCAGAAAGAATACTTCCCAACTCAATTCACGAAGCCAATTATCATACTAACACCAAACCAGACAAAGACACTAGAAGAAAGTACAGACCAATACTTCTCATGATGCAAAAATCCTCAACAAAATATTAGAAAAAAACCCTGAAAAAGTATAAAAAGAATTATATATCACAACCAAGTATGATTTCTCCCAGCTATGCAAGGCTTGCTCAAATTAGAAATATTAATAATAATAATGTAATCTATCATATCATCAGGTTAAATGAGATCTATCATGTGATGATATTAATAGATGCAGAAAAAGTATTTGACAAAATCCAACACCCATTTGTGATAAAAAAAAAAACTCAGTAAACTAGGAATAGGGGAGAACTTCCTCAACTTGATAAAGAATATCCTTAAAGAATCTATAGATACCATCATACTTAATGGGGAGAAATTAAAAGTTTACTCACTAAGATAAAAAACAAGCAAGGATGTTCCTCTCACCACTCCTTTTCAACATTGTCCTAGAAGTCCTTATTGATTCCATGAGGAAAGGAAAGGAAACAAAAGGTATACAGACTGGGAAGGAAGACATACAACTGTCTGTTCTCAGATGACATGATTGTCTATGGAGAAAATCCAAAAGATTCAACAAAAAATCTTCTAGAACTAATAAGTGATTTTAGCAAGTTTGTGGGATACAAAGTTAATATGCAAAAATCAATTGCTTCTCTTTATATCAACAATGAACAAAAGAAATTTGAAAATTAAAATGTAATATCATTTACATTTGCATTCCCCAAAATGAAATACTTAGATGTAAATCTAAAAATAATTTATAAGATATAATGAGGAAAACTACAAAACTCTGATGAATGAAATCAAAGAAAAACTAAATAAATGGAAAGATATTCCATATGGATGGAGAGGAAGATTCAGTATGGTGAAGATGTCAGTTCTTCCCAACTCGATCTATAGAATCAATGCGTTTACAATAAGAAGCCCAGCAAGTTATTTTATGGGCTATTGGCAAACTGATTCTAAAGTTTACATGGAGAAGCAGAAGTCCCAGAATAGCCAACACAATACTGAAGAACAAAGTTGGAGGACTGATGCTACTCAACTTCAAGAGTTATTACAAAGCTACCGTAATCAAGACAGTGTGTTATTGGCTAAAGAAGAGAAAAATAGGTCAATGGAATAAAACAGACAGCCCCAAAATAGACTCTCATAAATAAAGTCAACTGGTATTTGACAAAGGAGTAAAAGCAATACGATGGAGCAAAAACAGTCTCTTCAATAAATGGTGCTGAAACAACTGCACATCCACATGGAAAAGAAAAAGAATCTAAATACAGACCTTACACCCCTTACAAAAAGCAACACAAATGCATCATAGACCTAAATGTAAAATGCAAAACTATAAAACTCCTAGAAGATTACAGGAGAAAATCTAAATGGCCTTGTGTATGGCAATGACTTTTTAGATATAAAACCAAAAATGAGATCCATGAAAGAAATAACTGACAGGCTGGACTTCATTAAAATTTAAAAGTCTGTGAAGGACACTATCAAAATAATTAGGAGAAAAGCCACTGACCGTAAATATTTGCAAAGATACATCTGATAAAGAACTGTTACCCCAAATATACAAAGAACTCTTAAAACTCAACAACAACAACAAAACGACCTGATTAAAAAATAGGTCAATGATCTTACCAGAAACCTCACCTAAGGAGATATTCAGATTGCAAATGAAAATATTCAGATTCCACATCGTATGTCATCAGGGAAATGCAAATTAAAACAACGAGATGACATTACACACCTATTAGAATGACCAAAATCTGCAACACTGACCTCACACTGTAGAGATGAAGTGGAGAAGCAGGAACTCTCATATGTTGCTGGTGGGAATGCAGAATAACACAGCCATTTTAGAAGATAGTTTGGCAGTTACTTACAAAACTAAACCTATTCTTTCCATATTACTTAGCAGTCATGGTCCTTGGTATTTACTCAAGCAGTTGAAAACTTATGTCCCCACAAAAACCTGAAGGGGGATGTTTAAAGCAGCTTTATTCATAATTGTCAAAATCTGGAACACACCAGGATGTCCTCCAATAGGTGAATGGATAAACTGTGGTATATCCAGACAATGGAATATTATTCAGCACTAAAAAGAAATAAGCCATCAAGTCATGAAAAGATAGGGAGGAAACCTAAATGCATATTTCTAAGTGAAAGAAGCCAATACGAAAAGGCTGTATGATTCCAACTATATGACATTCTAAAAAAGGCAAAACTATAGAGACACTAAAAAGATCAGTGGTTGCCAGGAGTGGGAGTGGGGGAGAGATGAATAGGCAGAGTGGAGTTTTAGGGCAGTGAAAATACTCTGTATGATATTATAATGATGGATATATGTCATTATACATTTGTCAAACCCATAGAATGTATAATAAACAAGAGTGAAACTTAAGGAAAATTATTGCCTTTGAGTGATAATATGTCAGTGTAGGTTCACTCTTCATAAAAATGTACCATTCTGGTGAGTGATGTCGAGAATAGGGGACGCAACACATCGGGGAGGCAAAGCGTTTGTGGGAAAGCTCTATAACTCCTCTCATTTTTGTTTTTAATCTAAAACTGCTCTGAAAAATAAAGTCTTGAAAAAAGTCAGGATAACACAGTTACATACAGACACATTTGGGTTTGTTAAATCACATTTCATATAACTTAAAAGTAGTTAATAAATATTTTTGTACTCTCCCTCACTGACTGTGGCTAAAAGAGCTTTGGGACCTTGTAGCTGGCTGATGCTCTTGGAGCTGCCGGAGGTTTGCTACCTAAGATTCTCAGAGCATACATTCTGCAAACATGGGGATATTTCTGTTGTAACTGGGTTAAGTCTTCCAAGAAATAAATGAGGCGATTTATTTGTTGTTGCTGTTAAAGCAGTTGTTGGCAAAACCCATGTGATGAGTCTTAAAACTTTATTTTGGTGGCCAATCACAATTCCAAAACTCTCCTCTTTAATGAAATCTAATTTTTAGTTATAATGAAGTTTCATGCTTATTATTGTAAACATGGAATTTACAGATAAATTTCCTAAGCAACAAAAATGTCTTTGATTTCAAAATTAACCCATTGTCTTCATGGGCTTAAACAGTTGATCAAGAGTGGGGTCCAGGCTGCAATTTTTTCAGCCACCTTTAAAAAAAAAAAAAGTTAATGATAACACAATGGAGAGTACTGTGTTGTGTTATCATTAGCCTCTACATTATGCATGCATTTAGAAGCTTACCTGAAATCTGCCTTTTATAAAGGAATAGTATGATAAGTTGAACTGTACATTTCTTAAACTTGATTGCCATTAAAGGAGAAATTATAAGGTTGCAACAACAACAAAAAAAAGTTAACAAACCACATCACATCTGAAGTTATTGCAAGGAAGTATTCCCTTTAAAAAGAAAAATAATCCAATAGTCCTTCATACCCTGTTGGCAGCTGGTCCTTGTCATTTCAATAGATAGCACAGCCTTCAATGAAACACACATGTGGAAGAGGGTGTTCTGTCATCTGTGCGGGCTGTAATGGCTGGTCATCTGTTTAAATATGCAGTGGTATTTCCAATGTAATTAAATTTCTAACCGTATGTCCAAACTTTGTCTATGTATTGGCATGTATAATGAATTATGATTTATAATCGTTAAAAGCGATTAATTTGAAATCTGTGGGGCAAGTCTTCACCATCTTGACTATACCATGAGATTCATTTCTTTTAGAAATTATTTGAACTATATTAATTGAACTTAAGTTTAAATATTATGAAATTGATACTGTTACAGAAGGAAAACTGAAGCTTCAAATAATATTTATGCTGGGCTATTTTTATATTCTCTGAAAAAGCAGTTATTTATATCAAGAACAATTAAAATAATAAATTCATATGAATAAAAGGAAAGTTTCTAGATGCTATGTAGTGTTTTGGGCAGACACTTCTAATTATCCAGTAAGAAGGATACGAAATATTTCTTAGTTACTGTTGAGAACTGGGCACAATTGAAAGTTTAGCTTGAGCTATTAAGGCATGTTTTAAAGTACAACTAAAAATGAAAAGGCAGTTAATTTTTCTAAATTAACAACTTTTAACCTTTTTAATCTCATAGTTTATGGTACTGGCAGAACCCTGTTATATGAAAATCTGAACTTATACTTTGGGTAACCCATATCTATAGTGAATAGCATTGCTATTCACTGTCATGCTTCAGTAAGGCCACACCCATTTTTAAGAGCTGACATTACCTAATGGGCTGGGGCATTATGCCATCAGCCAAGACACGGAAGTAACCTAAATGTTCATCGACAGATGAATGGATAAAGTAGATGTGGTACATATATACAATGGAATATTCCTTAGCCATAAAAATGAATGGAATAATGCTATTTTCAGCAACATGGATGCAACTAGAGATTATCATACTAAGTGAAGTAAATCAGAAAGAGAAAGACAAATACCATATGATATCACTTATATGTGGAATCTAAAATATGGCACAAATGAACCTATCTACGAAACAGAAACAGACTCACAGTCATAGAGAACAGACTTGTGGTTGCCACAAGGAGGGAGGGCATGTAGGGGAGGGATAGACTAGGAGTTTGGGGTTAGTAGATGCAAATTATTACATACAGGATGGATAAACAACAAGGTCCTACTGTGTAGCACAGGGAACTATATTCAGTATCCTGGGATAAACCATAATGGAAAAGAATATAAAAACAAATGCATATAACTGAGTCACTTTGTTGTACAGCAGAAATTAACACAACATTGTAAAGCAACTACACTTCAATAAAAAGATAAATTTAAAAACAAACTGGCAAGTTAACAAAGTGATACTACCAATGAATATTCACTAAACAATTATCAGAGCATTCATTAAAGTAAAAAGCATTTACCTAGTTTACCTCCCCAAACCATTGTACTAGAATTTATAGCAGCAAGGCTTGGGTTTAGCTGTTACACTAATTAAACTTGTAGATATTCAGCCTCAATATGGTAGTCTAAAAGAGAAATTACAGAAGCCCATATTTCTATTAATTACGTCTTATAAACTGAATGTTTCTTTTCAACCAGGACTTTAACATCCACACTGAACTTCCATACTTTCATCCGTCTGACCTAGTGGCTCTGTATAAAAACTAATCTGGACAATTGATAGAGAAAGTTATTCTTGTCCTCCAAACACTTCATTGACTATTATTTTACATTATATATTTAGAACTGATTAAGCAGTCTTAAATCCACTCCTGCTTTCAGGCTATAGGGAGGATAATATAATGATTAATTACTGTATTATGTTATAAGCACTATGATAGAGATATGTACAACATATAATACATCAACAAATGAAAGAAAAATCAATCTGCTTGGAGCAGCAAAGAAATGTTTACAAGGAACAGGCAGAAGGTACAGGACTCTAAAAAACAGAGAGAACAATTAGAAGGTTATTTGAAAAATTCAGTTGAGAGGTAATAAAATCAGAAACTCAGAGGCTACTACTGTAATCCAAGTGAGACACATTTCATTTGTATCCGGCTATACCTGCCAGTTACTCTGAATCAATATCCAGTCAATCTCAAATGCATCACACAAGCCCTGATACAAAATCATAAACTTTTACCACAACCTAAAGTCCTAGATGGCTATAAGAAGCAATTTCTCCATGGCAGTTTTGGTTCTGTTGAAGTGAATCCTGTATATTACTAGAAGGATAACTAGTGATTATCAATAGAATTTTATAAATCCAGTTAAGTACCCATCACTTATTAAATGTCATTTCATTTTTCTTCATAAGTCATTTGCTCTCTGCTTAAAGAATACAATGTATTTTTAAACACACATATATACACACACACAATAAATAAAACAAAATGAAATCAGAAACTAAATCAGGAGCAAGGGTGAGAGAGAAGAGTTCTGATAGCAAAGGTGTTATTAAAGTGGAATTGATAAAATTTGGCCATGAATAGATGTAGTCAATAAGTCATATTACGGGAGGAGTGAGGTGCAGGGAGATGGGATGACATCAGATTTTCAGTTTCTGGAGGTCCTGGACTATTAATTAGGAGAAGGGACCCCTGAAAGATGAAGTAGATCTGGGGTACTATAGGAAGTTCACGTTTAGACATGTTGTGGTATCTGAGATTGCATATATGGTGGTGTAGAACAGCTCAAGAAAGCAGTTTGGAATAGCAACCTATATTTTAATGCATGGGTTTGATTATGATAAACATTAGTGAAATCACAGAGATGATCAAGGTCTGATGCCCAAAAGAAGATGACACAGCAAAAGAGAGTGAGGTGATACTTCCATGTGGCTGCACCACCAACAGGAGGAAGAAGGCAGCACACCGTTATTAACACCTTTAAACCAAGCCTATGAATTGTAATTGTCTTCATATTGCACCTCACAAGATCTTCAGTCATTATTTTTGATACAGGATTACACAGTCACACTTAAAAACAAAACAACGCCCCCCACCCCTAGCATTCTCTACTTTTAAAAAATAGTCTACTTCCAAGATTTGTACACTCTATTTTGAAATGGTTATGAATGTGATTTTAAAACCTTAATAAAATTTTGATTATAAGAATAAGACTTGAAATATTGAGCATCTTTTCCTAAGGCTCTTTTTCTAACTTACAGAAAAATCTATTTTATCAAATATTTTTTTTAAAAGCAAGCAGAGTAAATTTCCTTGTTTCAATTGTTAAAGTTATTATAATAGTTCATTTTAATGCTAACATAAAATAATATTTGACTACTGCTGGGAAGATAATTGATAGCTTTCTTAAGTGCAATTTTGAAATGGATATTAAAAGTGAAAAATTGGGCATATATTTTATCTATTAATTCTACTACTAGTTTATTTTTTTGCGGTACGCGGGCCTCTCACTGTTGTGGCCTCTCCCGTTGCGGAGCACAGGCTCCGGATGTGCAGGCTCAGCGGCCATGGCTCACGGGCCCAGCCGCTCCGCAGCATGTGGGATCTTCCTGGACCGGGGCACAAACCCGTGTCCCCTGCATCGGCAGGCGGACTCTCCAACACTGCGCCACCAGGGAAGCCCTACTAGTTTATTTTATTAAAAATATCTAGAGAGACTTCCCTGGCGGTCCAGTGGTTAGGACTCCACTTCCACTGCAGGGGCCCGGGTTCCATCCGTAGTTGGGGACTAAGATCCTGCAAACTGTGTGGTATAGCCATGAAAGGAGAGAAGAAACAAACTTAAATCTGCAACAGTAGTAAAGAGGCCACGAGATACAAACAAGACAACTGAAGAGGGGAAAGCAAAATTAAACCTTCTCTTCTACAGTCTGCAGCTCTAAAAATAAACTGTCAATTTGCTTAGTTGATGACCACATCTTATGAATTAAAGTAAAAACATTTTTACTTAATTACAAATTTATTTTCAATCTACATCAAATTATATATTTGGAACCTTAGTTTTTTCTTTAATTTTAACATATTCTGCTCCTAACAGATATTGAAAGATCTTACATGTGACATTTCTCAAAAATCTCCAAACGTTTTACTTCATTTAGAAGCTTTAGTATGTATAATTAAAGTTAATATTGAAAAAATACAAATTACATGTTAACATTAAAACAATTATTTCTTTCTTATTCCATTAACACATGACCCCCAGAAGTAGGACTATAAGAGATAATTTACAATTTCACTCCATAAGTAATATTTCAAATAATAATTCATTCGTTTTGCAGTAGTTATTTTGATAGAAGGGCCAATATATTTGGAAATCTTTTAGCACACTCAGGGCTTTGTTATTGCTAACATAATTAAATTCTACATTTAGTGAATTGTATTATATACAAAAGTACACCTACTTACCAGTGGGAGTAATTTGCCCTACAGAAATCTGTTATAGTATTTAAATGAAATTGTTGATCAGGGACTATTTACAGCTGCACCTGCTCATATATGCAGCATGAAACTGTGTAATCACTGTCAGTTCTTCCAGATCTAGGCAGAAGATAACCATTAATACAACAGAAACATAACTAAAGAGAATCCCCATCTGCTGGATTATCCTGGCTTTGTTAAAGAGTGAGCGACATGGGTGCAGAAGCCACCAGGGAGAAGAATGGGAGGAGACTGGGTGTTTATGACAACGCCACCTATCTCCTACACGGGACACTGAGAGAATTACCCAAGAAAGTCCAGCGATTAAAGGATAAAGAATACAGTTAGAAAAAAAGTTTAATAAACCAGACTATGGTGAATCCACTCACTTTTAAAGGAAGATTTTAGAATAGAGAATCGGTCTGGAAATGCAAGAAAAGCCCCACAAACATTTCTAAGCCATTTCTAAGTCTATGACTTCCCACAAAGGTTATTTTTGGCCACCTCATGTGTGTAGAAGATACTACAGCAAGTGCATTAAATGTTTTCAGAGGAAGAGTTATGTTATGGTCTGAAAATCATTCATGCATCTGATCTTCAAGTAGTTTCTCCTCATTGTTTGAATAGTTCCACGATTTCAAAAGTCCCTTCAAGCACTTATTCATGGAATATGGGTTTGTGCATTTGTGATCATATGCATATGATAGGCCAGACACTGTGTTAGTGTCACAAGATTTACAGTTATGTACGTGATGTAAACACTAAACTCAAAGTATTTCAGATTACAAAGGCATTATGGACAATATTCCAGGTAAAGATAAGCTTAGAATTCCACCTACATCTATGAGAGAAATATGTGAAAGAATCAAGAAGATAATATGAGTCTTATTATAGGAATCACTTTTTAATATACTATAAATTTACCTATTTATTTTCTTATTGTCTGTCTCTTCACTGATACTTAAGCTCCTACATAATAGAATGTCTTTTTCTTCAGTGATGGATGAACCCTATCTGAAAGAGTATATAATACTGGTTGAGATTCTCAGTATTTGCTGAGTGATTGAATGATCTTCATCTGAAAAATACAGAAGAAACAAATACTCATGTTGTGTGCATTTTAAAAAGAACGTTGAAGTATTTATCTTAGTTTTAAAAAAGCCAGAAGTTTTCATAAATATACTTAGGTGGCAGAGAATCTATAAATTATTTCAGTTAATGAATGGTCAAATGAGTTGTGAACGAGATAAAACAGAAAGGAAACAAAAGAGGAAGATTCCATTTGGAAAACTGGGAGAGTTGTTTAATTCCTATGTTTAGTGATCCAATTTGCATGATTGTGGAACACAGGCAATACCAAACAGAACCAAAATATTTCTACATTAATAAGCACAAGTGCCTCTTGGAAAGGGTGAGCTAAACTTAAACATCACAAGTATGAATAATATCCCCTAAAAGGGGAATAATTGATTACTATAGTGAAAATATTTCTATAAACTGTTAGATTGGGATTGACATGTACACACTACTATATATAAAATAGATAACTAATAAGAAGCTATTGTATAGCACAGGGAACTCTACTCAAAAATCTGTAATGACCTATATGGGAAAAGAATCTAAAAAAGAGTGGATAGATGTATAACTGATTGACTTTGCTGTACAGCAGAAACTAAACAACATTGTAAATCAACTACACTCCTGTAAAAATTAATTAATAAAAAGAACATGATTTATGTTGGTCAATTGAAACACCATTTTTAAAAATCATGCCCACATATAGAAGGACAAAATAGCAATAGTGGACAAGTTGAAATGTGACTGGGGATAATTTTTATTGTAATTATGAAGGAGGCAAAATCAGAAGTCCAAGTTAGCATAACAAAACAAAAATGTTATCCTAAGACAGGCCTTTAAAGTTATTTTCTGAGAAAATAAACCACTAATTTAGCTTCTACACATATGTTCTTCTGTTTCTGTCAAATATTTTGTTTATTACATTTCCATAATTTATATATAAAAGGTTAGAAAAATTTTTTTACTCATTATCAATTTGTTGAAAACTTAATTTCTAGTCTTATTTTTAAATCTCTTAAAAATATCAACATTGTATCTTATTATTCTTTTTTTTTTTTTTATAAATTTATTTATTTATTTTTGGCTGCATTGGGTCTTTGTTGCTGCGCGCGGGCTTTCTCTAGTTGCTGTGAGCGGGGGCTACTCTTCGTTGCATTGTGGTGGCTTCTCTCGTTGCAGAGCTCGGGCTCTAGGCGCGCGGGCTTCAGTCGTTGTGGCACACAGGCTCAGTAGCTGTGGCTCACGGGCTTAGTTGCTCCACAGTATGTGGGATCTTCCCGGACCAGGGCTCAAACCAGTGTCCCCTGCATTGGCAGGCGGATTCTCAACCACTGCGCCACCAGGGAAGGCCCAGTATCTTATTATTCTTACTTAGGAATTTCTTCTGACAAAGTATAAGTAAGAACAATGAAATCCTGGTTGCATCTATCCACTAATTTTTTTTTGATACTTAAATTATATACTAAAATTGATGTTATAGAAGAATGACTAATTTTTATGAATCTCAAAAACAGCTGCATTGGGTCTTTGTTGCTGCGCGCGGGCTTTCTCTAGTTGCTGTGAGCGGGGGCTACTCTTCGTTGCATTGTGGTGGCTTCTCTCGTTGCAGAGCTCGGGCTCTAGGCGCGCGGGCTTCAGTCGTTGTGGCACACAGGCTCAGTAGCTGTGGCTCACGGGCTTAGTTGCTCCGCAGTATGTGGGATCTTCCCGGACCAGGGCTCAAACCAGTGTCCCCTGCATTGGCAGGCGGATTCTCAACCACTGCGCCACCAGGGAAGGCCCAGTATCTTATTATTCTTACTTAGGAATTTCTTCTGACAAAGTATAAGTAAGAACAATGAAATCCTGGTTGCATCTATCCACTAATTTTTTTTTGATACTTAAATTATATACTAAAATTGATGTTATAGAAGAATGACTAATTTTTATGAATCTCAAAAACTTAAATCATTAAGTTAAAGATATATCTTTGACTAAAACAATGGATGGGAAATGATCAAATGAGCTGGGAGGGAAGCATAATTAAAGATATTCCTTATGAAGCATCTATGAAAAAAGGTGATTTATAATTAGCATATCTGCCGAGATGGTCCCATTGATATGACTAGGACCATTGTCAGAGAAATTTATTTTATGCACACACTCACATACACATCAAGAGGAGCTATATGGGAGCATCATTTTAACTTCTTTTTTAATATTAGGGCTTTCTGGTCACACACATTCAGTAAAATTTTCAGGCATATTTTCATCTGGTCTTTACCAAGTGTCTTTATAGCACATATGAATAAAGTAACTGCTTTTGGCAAAAATATACATTGCTATCTAATACAGAGAGCTTGAACTTTGGTTTATTGTCATTTGAGACAAACCGAACAAAGCTTATTTTAAAACTATGCCTAAATTATTGGAATTATTTTATTCCTATCTTGAAAAAAATTACCTAAATTCTTTCTTTCAGAGTTTAAAGTTAGTTAATTATGGCAAGTGTTTCATTCCCTAATGGAGTATCACCTGGGACAAGAACTCTTCAATTTTCTGATCTCACTAGGTGTGATGTCTCAGATACAGAAACAAATAACGATCCCCAACCCTGATGGAAAGAAAATTTGCTATGATTGGTTTTCACCCAGGAGAGACCATGGAGTGATAGTCAAAATATCCCTAGAGCTACCTGTAAAACTTTAAAGCAGGGCAGTTAAGTTGCAATTGTGGCTCCAAAATTGATTTTCTCTGTTTATACAATTCAGGCAT
Source organism: Neophocaena asiaeorientalis asiaeorientalis (assembly GCF_003031525.2). NCBI lineage: Eukaryota > Metazoa > Chordata > Mammalia > Artiodactyla > Phocoenidae > Neophocaena > Neophocaena asiaeorientalis. The sequence continues at coordinate 311,876 of NW_020173654.1, forward strand.
AGTTAAATGGATTATAAACAATTAAGCAGACACAGGTATTGTGGTAAAGGTTACCTACACTGAGTCGATTGGGATTTCCATGTGTTCTGTGTAAATAAACATTCTTCGACTGCTAACTGGCAAAATAATTGAAACAGCCATTGATTGAATATTCCATTATGTTAAAATGCCTACAATAATTTTGTTCCTTAATAATTACACTTTCATTACAAGAAAAAAGATTAATTCAATATCTTAGTATTTTGAAGATATATACTGTCAGCATATAGGGGTATAAAGGGGTGTTTCCTAAACGCTTGTAGGAGGTGGGGCACGATTATCAACTGAGAATATGAGTAGAAAAACTAAACACCACCCTAAATAATAACCGTAAACGATAGACTTAAGAAAGTTGTCCATGACAGTAGTCAGCATGTGGCTATAGGTCTGCAGTTCTAAACTTTGAGAATCTTATGAAACCTCTGACCCACCCATTTCCTCAAGGAAGTAAGTGCATATATATATGCAAAGTTTTACTCTTATTTCCAGAAGTTTCAAGAAATCCTTCCCTAATGCCTCAGTTCAAACACCTACTCTAGGCAAATCCAGGCTGCACAACATGTTAAGCTCTGAGGGTTTCATCCAATCTTAGCCAGCACTGACTGCAACACACGACATTATATTATGTCTCACCAAGAAAGTAAAAATGCAGTCAATTGATCTCTGACACAACGCTTTCTTAACTGCTTTGAATCTTTATTTTATACTTGTTGAAAGGGCTATTTAGGCAAATTTAGATGTGGATTCTTATCCTATCAGGCAGCTCTATTTTGTTGCCTTTCTGTGTGCAGAATATTTTGTTTGTTTTAATGTAAAATCAGTGTTAATCTTTTTGAGGATGTTTTAAATAGCAATTAATTTCTAATCTCATCATTAACACACATCACGCAATTGAACAGTTATGACCAGATCTGCACATTTGTTGGCAATGACCACTATATATTGTGACTGGTGCCTGGCTGATAGAAATTATAAGATGCCATTGATTACAAAACAGAAAAAAATCTACAGATATTAATATTTGGAGAAAGTGTGTTAGAAAATTGATGAAATATAATACACAGAAAAAAAACAGGTAGAGGATAAATATATTATGCTTAGTTCATATTCAGCACAATGAGGGCAAAAAAGAACTTTGGCCAATATCGATGACCTTGGTTCCAAGGGCAAAGCTATCTTGGTGAACCTATTTTAACTGAGAAACCTATAAAATGGTATAAGTTAAGTTTTCTTTTATTCTATTCTTACAAAAGCGCTCTTTAAAATGTTGACTGTCCTTTAATACATGGAGAGAATCTATTGATCTGGGGTATTTTGCACATTCAGATTCTCCTTACAATTGATATTAAATGTAAATTAATTAATTAGCATTCTAGAGTTTACTTCAGTCTTTGCTCATTATAATTGTCATGAATCAGTCCCTCAAGGCTTGATCATCCTTTAATCCTAGTAAGTAGAGATATTTTTGTCTTCAGAATGGGAAATTTGATTCTAGAACTCAACCAACTTGTTGAAGATTTGCTACCTCCAGTCTGCCCCGATAGATTCTAAATTTCCATGGGGACAGGGTTGTGATTGTCTTGTTCACACTTAACACCTCAGCATTTAGCAGAGTGTCAGGCTCAGTAAATTGTAGTTGAATAAATCTTACTGTCATTTCAATATAGAATTTCTTACAGAGTTATGCTTAATTAAATGAAAAATCTCAAGCTGATTTTTATAAATTATTCTTTTTGCATCTAAAAGTCGCACTTAAGAAGATTGCTAGGTTAGTGAAGTATGTGTTCAATACCTTCCAGAAAAAAAAAATCAGTTTGCCTCTCCAAAATTCATCCCAAATTTAGACTCAAAATGTAATATTTAATGCGAACAGAAAAGAAACAAAAATGATTTTGAAAAGTTACCTTACAGTAGGAATTTAACATACACGTCAACATGAACCAGGACAAGGAATAAAGAAGAAGGAACTTTCAGTGCTTGGAAAATAACTTACTTGTCTTGCCTAAAGAAAACAAAGTTGCTAACACCCAAGGAAAACTGATGTCCAGAGATGTTTCAGGAAAGAGAATGGTCAATCAGAGCTGATTTGGGTGTAAAAATAAGGTAATAGCAAACGCTAGAGATATTTTTGTATGGTGGTAGTGATGATATTAATGATATTTTGCCATTACAGAGTATGAACAACTGTCTTGTGAAGAGCTTTTTTCACAGAGCAATAACCTAGAACAATAAAGAAAGTTAGAAAATAAACTCTTAACGGAATACACAGTTTATCACAACTATGTAAGACAGTAGAAGAAATAGCAGTAAATGTACATGAAACAAGCATCACTAGCAAAATTCCAAAGAATTTACCTCATGTTGAAAATTACATATAAGATGATACATATCATGACATTTGTTGGGGCAGCGTGGAGTAGGATACAACCCGGGTATCATCCTCAAAAGATTAAATAAGTAGAATGTGGTGCATCATTAGATGGCATCCTATGCAGAGGTCAGATTTAATGACCTTAACTTACATATAGCAACATGAGTAGATATTTTGATTATAGTTTAAAGATAAAAGTAAGAAGTAGTCTGAAATCCATATAACACAATATAATTTACACATTACAAATTAGACACATACATACACAAACCAATGCTATATAGTTTTCGAAGACGTATGCATATCTAAGGACATAAATTCATTGAGATGATTACCTACAAAGGTGATGGGAATGGGGAAAGTCCTAGAAACAATGGGAACATATAATAGAACAAGACAAAGGCATTACCAATAAAGAAAATAGTTAATGAACTGAGGAGCATGAGTACTTCAAATCTGTGCAACCAAGATGAAAACATAAATATTAAAATAAAAGCTAAAACCGAATTTGTCTCCTACAGCAATACTACATCAGAGGAAATTTTTAAGGTATCAGTTTCTTGTTTCACCTTAAATCTCCAGAGAGTTTATGTGACAATTAATAGTGGCTTTATATAAATAATTGATTGATGCAGTTATATTTTGGTTGCTTTTTCAGGTTATAGGAAATTACATTTTTCTAAAATGCATTTTCCATTAATGCCTTCATTGTATAAGGGTTGACATTGTAACACATTTGTAAAAGTGAATCAGACGTTTAATATTCCTTTAATCTAAAACCCCTCTAAACTGTGTGATTTAATTAACAGATAATTAAATACCAAGTATGAGAACTTTAGGGACTAACGAACAGAGGCTGTATCAGGATGAAAGATGTTTACACTTATCGCAAAGATCCTCCCCTGACTGAATGAGGCTGGGAATTGCAAGAAAGGCAAAGTGAAAGCCAGCTGATAACAAGCTGTTCATTAAAGCATTAGCCTCCCTGAGCTTAAAGAATGTCAAAGCCTCTTCTCACACATCCATGGAAAAATAATTACAGAGCAAGAAAGAATGCTGCTTCGCATTTGTAGTAAGGGGCAAAAAATTACCTTATGTTATATTCGAAATTAGTTCTAAAAATACTCATTTCCAAGTTTCTTTTCTGATGGTTTTATTTTCAGGATTTATCATTATGACCCTCTATTCAGTCTTTCTCCCACTCATCTGCCTTCCCTTTTCTGCACTGTGAATTTGCTTTTGTGAGTTGTCGTGTTGTCCCATTTTATCTTGCATATTATATAGCAGCTTTAACACAAGTAACACAGAGAATTCATTGGTATATTTTGGATATATCCTAAAACACAATGTTAAAGTCCAGAGACAAAAAAGACATGTTTTTCCCAAAAAGTTATAGTAGACAATAATTTGGTAATTTAATACTGGTAAAGTGAAAAAGGAAAAAGAAAATATTAGAACATTAGCTAGAAATGAGCTTGGTGTAGTCTTACATTAGATATGGGGAAATAGCAACCTACAGGGTTTAGGAGAATTGTCCGATGTTCTATAATCAGTACTAGAGATTAAAATCTAGAAATGCATTCCCCGCTCCATTTACGTGGTATAACAAAACATTATATACCGAGGATAGGTAATAGATATGGATTCATTCCATACAGTTTTTAAAGTGGCCAGGACACTGGTTAGGAGAAAGGGCCTGGAGTCAGAATGCTTGGATTCAAATTTTGGCTTTACTACTCACTAGAAATGACTGTTCGCAAATCTCTCTAAACTTCAGTTTCCCTATCTAGACAATGACAAAAATAATCATGCCTAACTCACTGGATTGTTGAGAGGATTAAATGAGACTATTCATGTAAAGCAATCAGCATGGTGCCAGGCACATAATAATACTTCGTAAATGTATTATTTATCTTAAAATTATATTAGCTCCTCCATTCACAAGACATCTGAATGCCACTCCCCATGCTAAATTCTGACATAACATACAAGGTGCAATCCCTAAAGGTAAGACAGGTATACCCTGTTTCTGCTGGTTATATAATTCTTTAGTGAATTCAACAATTAGCTCATGTTTTTCTTTTCATCTTGTCCCATACATATTATTTACTAAATTTAATAAATCCACCAATAAACCCTTCTAAAATGTGCTTGAGAATCTTTACCTCATTGTCAATTATCTTCATCTTCCCACAGACATGCACTAAAATCCAACATTCTGCATCTTACAATATCTTCGACAGCTTTACCTTTAGCACCTAAACTCTAAAATCTTATTTTATATTAAAAACAACAGTCTCTCCAGCCATCTTATTCCCTCACTCCTCAAAATCTGCTCTTTTCACTACTGACTTTTGGAATCCTTGATCACTTTCTCTCTTCCTCCATTGCCAATCTTCCCAACCTATATATTAGAATCCACAATCAGAAAGTTCAAGCATATGTTTGAACCACTCTGGTATTTGCTCACTGTTCAGTTTGCTTCTGAGTATTATCTTGTTTTAAAAGGCAACATATCAGATTTAACCATTTAAAGTTTTGAAGACTAAATGTATCCCTTCCTATTTAATAACTACTCATCATTCCAATGATCACCTTCCCAGAGGTCAAACAAACTACAGACGTGTTCCTTTTCCTGCAAGAATGAAACGTCATATGACTTGATTGTTTGAGCACCAATAACCTAATAAAATGTGCTTCTAAGTGATATTATTATTAAGACCCTCAAAAAGTACATCATAGTTCCTAATATGATCTCATTAAGCATTGGTCTTGGGAAAGTGAAATATACATTGCAGATGGCTGGACAAAATTTTCTGGTACCCAAAGTTGCTACAGTTGAACTTCATATTAAATTTTTGAATTTAACTAATTACAATATTATATCAAGAGTCAAGGGGTAATGAGAAAATATACAGGTTATGAATTTTATTAAAGGTTATTTCATGTTATTAAAACCATAAAATTTAGAAGCATGATTTCTAATTATAACCCAAATCATATAATTGTAGAAATTTGGCACTAGATAAAATATTTTCTTGAAAAGTAGCTAATTACTGAGCTAACTTGTTACTAACAAATTGCATGTTTTCTGCATTCAACATATGTATATATAAATCATAGATATATATACACACGTGTGCATATATAGATAATTGTTTACTACATGACACTCTATATTCTAATCTATAAATAGAGCCAAATAACCCTCAGCTTCAGAAATGTGCTGCTCTCAGTCAGGGTAGAGTGTTTTGCACTAAGGCTGAGCCAGTGGACACTCACTAAGTCACCCAGAGACTTGACGTTGTCATATCGCTGCCATCCCGTATTTGAAGCGAGTGAGATACAAGAGGAACAAACTGAGTTGCACTTCTGGAAATGAGAGTAGTGTGACCAATATAAACACATGTGTTCTTGTCCTTACCCATTATGGGCTAGAAAGGTAAACCAAGGCAGACCAGATATCAGGGTAATCCTGAAAGCCTTGAAGGAGTGAATTCTCAACCAGAACAGAGCCTCTGGCCATAAGTAAATAAAAGGAAACAAAATAGGGCTTCCCTGGTGGTGCAGTGGTTGAGAGTCCGCCTACCGATGCAGGGGACGCGGGCTCGCGTCCTGGTCCGGGAAGGTCCCACATGCTGCAGAGCGGCTGGGCCCATGAGCCATGGCCGCTGAGCCTGTGCTCCGCAACGGGAGAGGCCACAACAGTGAGAGGCCCGCGTACAAAATAAAATATGGTAATAAAATATGGTAAAATATGGTAATAGGAGACAAAATAAAATATGGTAATAGAATATAACAAAAAGTTAGAAAATTAAATAAAGAATAATAAACCAATGTTATGAGACTCACTTAAGCACCTTGAGCTTTTTTTTTTTCATTATTAATTTTTTATAAAATTCCTAAAAATACAACCTAATCTCTAGTGATAAAAATTGAACAGTGGTTGTCTGGGATAGGAGGGCAAAAGAGGTGGGGGATATTTAAAAGGAATACAAAGAAATCTTTAGGTGACTTTCATGTGTATATTCTTGATTACAGTGATAGTTTTATGTATGTATACATATATCACAACTCATTAAGATGTACACTTTAACTATATCACATTTTCTTCTGGTTTTCTTTTTTTTTAGCTTTAATTTATACAAATAGAGGTGAGAAAATCCCTTTCAGCTTTGAATTATATTACCCTCAAAGATTATTAAAAACAAAAAAAATCAACTTAAGCAGTATCTATTTTGTATTTTTTGACCATTTTTTTGCTAGAAAATAATATTAAATATTTATAAATTTCTCATCTATGTCTTACATTTTCTCATGTTAAATATAAATGTAGCATTCACATTCTTGTATAATCATCTATCACTGACTCCACTGGCAGAGACTAGAATGGCATGAAAGAAGTACATTGATGGTTTAGAATCCAGGCCTTGCAGTATATACTCTGGGAGTCCTAGAGAGTGTATGTGTGTGTGTATATATATATGATGCCTTACAAATAGTAGATGATCAAATAAGTAGAAATTGTTATTGTATTTGGTAATGTCATTCTATAAATGAAATTCCACTCTTTAAAAAGAAACGTGATAATTATTGAACTCTTAGTTTTATAATATGTTTATAAGATTAGGAATATGCATAATGTTTAGGAAATCTCTTCCTCAAGCAACCACAGAATACCTAACACATTTTGAATGCTAACACGTTGTGAATACAATAAAGTACATGAAAAGAAGTTAATTCTTAAACAAGTAGTACTTCTTTTTAATAAAAGGCTAATTCCTACCACAAAAGGAAGGCAGTAAAAGAAAAGGCTTATCAGGGAGTAAGTAATAGGAGGAAGATGGGAAAACTTTTAAAATAATTAGCAAGAAGAAGGAATGGGGGAAGAGTAATAGGTAATTAAAAGAAAGGCAGGTGAAGAGGCTCACACAAGCATGAAGTTAATTCCTTTATTTAAATATTTTAATTTAATTGGGTTATTAAATTTTAGTGACAGAAAAGAACTGAAATTATGTAAAAGGACAAGACAGAGGCATACAATATCCAGAACAAAACTCCTTGTATGGGTCTTGTTGCAAAAGAAAAAATACACTCTGAGAAACTGAATCTAAATTAAATGTTAGAACAAGTATATTTCATTAAAGGGAATTGCAACATAGCATAGTTCAAATATTCATCTTTTGCAGAACCCTGTCAAGCTTCTAACTCTTTTTTCTGTCATATAAACTATTTGGGAAGAAATTTTCCAAGTATTGTAGAAATGAACGATATTTTTATTGACAAAAGTAATTCTCCTTTAAATTGTGAAAATACGACCACTAAATACAACATACTACCCTCACAACTTTTTCCCCCCTTATGTACTCATCTAAAATAAAGCCTCAGCCCTGTTTCAACCAATTCTCTTCTCCTCAGCACCTACTCTGAAGTAGATGAGTACGGAAGAAAACAACCATCGAGGCTTCCTGGTTTCATCACTTTAAATTTATTATCACAAATTCTAGTGTCCCTCCAGGCTGCCTAATGATGCTACTATAGCCCCTTTGTCAGTGACCTCTCCCACTTTTCCAAGACACCTAACCTATACATTCTCCTCAGTCTTACAACTTCTTCATTTCTCATGGTCAGGTAGCTACCTTGCTCCTTATACTGAGAGAGTAGAGGCAGTCATAAGAGTAATTCTTTCGCCACCACCAGATCTACCACCCTACTAGCCTCCTTGCTCTATACGCTGTCTCACTACCGTTAACAGCATGCCTTTCTGCTACCCCTGCCTAACATGAGCTTTCTCCCTGGAGCGCTGGATTCCATCCAATCTCATCTACTCATCCACACAGCTCCTCAAGAAGCCCCTTCAACTTTTAGATTGTACATCTGAGGCATAAAGTTGTTTGTTGTGTACTATGTTTGGTAGAAGTTTGTCTTACTGTTTCTCTACTAAGAACTCTTTACACGTGGTTTGTTATTGTAGCACTTTTTACAAAGAAACTATACTTGAACAGTTCCAAACTGTACATACTGTATGAAGCTTCACAATATCAGCTTTTTTTCTCTCTCTTTACTTGGTCATTCTCATCAGCTTAAAATATGTGGAAATATCTCTCATCTTTAAAAAAAGCAAACAAACAAATCTTTCTGGATCTACATTTGCCTCTAGCTATGTCCTAATTGTGTCCTATTACTGGCTACACTTCTTAAAAGTTGTTATAGTCAGTGCCTATACCTTCTCTAGTCCCATTTCCTCTTAAGATTCTCTCATCAGGCTCTGACTCTCCCCACTCAACCAAACTGTTCTTGACAGGTTCACCAATCACTTTCACTTTGTCAAATCCAGTGATGAATTCTCAGTCCCATATTACTCAATCTCTTGGAAGCAAGGACATAATTGATCACTTCCTCTCTGTTGAATTAATCTCTGAACTTGGTTTGCATGTTTCCAAGTGAAAGCCTCTCTTGATTTTCCTCCTACATTAATGTCTGCTTCTTCTCTTTGTGTCTTTCGCTTTTTCTTCATCTTCCTTACATTTAATGTTAGAGTGTTCAAGGGCTCAGCTTCCTATGGACATATACCTGCCTTGGGGGATTCAATCTACCCTTTCTAAGTGTACTCTATAATATAGTGTATAGATTCATTATACTGATGGCTACAAAACACACCCCTGCAGTCTCAGCTCTGCACCACTCCTGACCTGCAAACTGCTATATCCAGATTTCTACACAATGTTTCCACATGAATAACTAAAAGGCAACTCAGACTTATGTCCAAATACAGAAAGACTGACCCACCCCCCACCCCCTCAAAAAATCTCCCTTCAGCGTTACGCATCTTAATAAAGGACACCACTATTTACACCTTGGAATCACTAATGACCTTCTCTCAAACGCCACTTCATATATATCAGTAAATTTTGCTGGCTGGGGAATTCATGTCTATCCTTAATCTCCAATCTTCACCTCCTCCATCACTATCACCTTGGAGCAAGCTTCCATCATTTTCCCCTGGGACTGATGCAATAGCCTTATAACTAGTCTTCAGTAACGTATTTTCAGTACAACAAATGTATTCCTTTAATGTTAAATCTGATTATGTTACCAGTCTAATCAGAACATTCCACGGCTTCTCATCACAATCAGAACTGAATTCAAGATATTTACTTTGGTCTCTAAGGCACTATATGAATCTGGCTCTGGCTACTTTTAAAAATTTCATCTCCTATCATTTATGTCTTTGCTCACTCTCCTTGGCCACAATGGCCTCCTGTTGGTCCTTGAAAACAGCAAGCACACTGTTACCTTAGAGCATTTGCATTTGCTCTTCTCTTTGCCTGGATGGTCTTATTCCAGATATTCGCATGACTTAGTCTTTTCCTTAGGATTTCTGCTCAAGTATTAGGCCCCTGAGAGGTTTCCCCATTTATGCATGCTAAGGTATCACCTCCACACTCTCCATCTCCTTACACTGCTTTACTTTTTCTCATCACATCAAATACTACCTTATGTTATTTTACATAAGCTCCATGAGGGCAGAAACTCTGTTCTGCTCTGACACATAGAAGACACTCAGTAAATGCTGAATGAGCAAATAAATCATATGGCATTCCTCGTGAAAATGAGCAGGACTCTGTGGGGCTCCTGAGCAAGAAAACCCTTCTGTGTCCCCCGTTTCTTGATTGTAGGGAATAAGTTTCAGCCTCCATGATCTTCCCTGAGTCTCAAAGGGCAGGTTCCAACAGCTAATCAGGGAAGGGAGGTGAAGCAGAGATGAGGAAGGAGCAGGCAAGAAACAATAGTGCAGCCTTGGTACAGGAAGCTGGTTCCACCTCAAGGGATACACATAATGATATCATCAAACTCTTCTGCAGAACTAAAACCCCCAACAAATGGAAGATGCTAACTACTTGATGAAGCACTCTTCATTCCTGAGAGGTCACAGTTTGATAACCTCGAGAACCACAGAACCTCATCAGGAGAACCCCTGAGGCCAGACTAGAGGAAGGCAGGCCCTGCATACACCCTGATCCTTGTCAGCAACCCCACCCTTGAACCACTGCAATAAAACTCCTCCCCAAATCCCCTGGAGTTGGGAAACACAGCTTTGAGGGTATTAGCCCACTGTGTCCCCCTTTGCCTGGCAAAGCAATAAAGCTAGTCTTTTCTACATCACCCAAAACTCTGTATCCAAGATACATTTGGCACCAGTGCACAGAGGCTGAGTTTCGGCCTCACTTGCAGCCATAAATTCATATATAGTCCAAAAGCTTTGTGGACAGCAGCTGGGAAACAATGTTTCCTAAAATATTGCTCTTCACTTGATTATATAAAATGGCTTCAGTGGCTGTGGTTTCTTAATAACAATAACTTTGATTGAAGAGCCATGTCAAGCAATTTGGGCTTTTAGTTATTAATTTAAAAACTGAGAATGAAAGAGAAGTTGATAAATCATACCAGTTACAGAAAATTGCTAATTTAATAAGCAACTCATTAGAATTTGCTATGGTGGCTCTGAAGTTTAATGAGCAGAAATTTTCCCTCTAATTTTTCTGAAGCAGTGAGATGCCAGTGAACTGAATTGATGCTTTAATAATTGTGATTTCTCCTCTACTTCCTTCTTCATGAGAAATTAGCCCACATAGCCTCTAACTCACACTCACATATATCAGTTGCACCAGTGTGAGAAATCAGAAATCATATGATTTATAGGGTTTAAATACATTACATAGCACGCATTTCAATACCCTGGTTGTAGCCTTGTGGTAACTAGTTCACATTTACACAAAAATGCATATTCATAGGTTTTTCTAATATGTTTGTCTAAGAGAGTAAACTAATAATAATAGCAGTAATTACTGCCAAGACCCTTAATACTCACCCTACATACTTTTAAAAATTCTTTCTTTAATATAACAACTTTTACTATCATTAAAGGGGAAAATCCACTGATCCATTTTTTAAAAAACTTAACTACTAATTCACACATATACGTTCACTTCATAATGCTCTTTTAAAGTCATGCTGCTTTTGCCCCCAAACTTTAATCTTGATAGGCTTTTTTAAAGGCCAAAACTCTTCTTTCTTCCACATGTAGTCAAATTTCATACACCCTTTAGGAAGTCACCTTCATGATGATTACGGCAGAGAAAAGTACATTTCTCAAAATCCTATGTTTTGAAGTCAGATAGAAATGAATTTAACACCAGATCAGTCATTTAGTAACTGTGACCTTGGGCAGTTAGCTTAATCTCTCAAAGGCTCAATTTCTCCATCTTTAAAATAAGGGTAAATCCGTTGCAGAGAATTGCTGTATGGCTTAACTACATACACTTTTATAAAACGGTGACTCATGGCAAGCATTTAGTAAGTGTTCTTTCCCACTCCACTACACTTCTTGAAATACTGACCCATTCATTCTGCCATTCTTTACCAAAAAATTTCTTAGGCATAAATTAAATGCCAGATATTGCAAATATAATGATATGCAAGCCAAACTTCCTTACTTCAAAGACACTGTAAGAACTGAGGCACTGTCAATCATTTTTCTGTTCATTGCTACTGGCACCAAAAAAGCTCACAAAAAAACCAAATGTCCAAAAAGCCTGATTACCTTAATAGATCTCAAATGCACATTTAGTAGAAAATGTTCACATGGATTAATAATCATTAAAACAGCAATTTTATGGTTATATTTAATATAAAAGGTTAATCTTTCTTCCAGTTATAACGTTTAAAACTGTGCAAATGGAGACCAGGAATAAAGTATTTCAGGGATAAAGTCAATGCTCATTCATTCAGAAGAATTTTACTGTCCTCGTGACAAGTACATAAGCAAATTCTAATGACTAGGTTAAATAATATTGCTAGTCAATATGTAACTTTGTGGGGAGTAAAGAATACATGGTTTTTAATATCATTTATTACAGGCATAAAGGTTTTGGGTCTACTGGTTCTGCTTGAAGAACATTCACTTTGAAGTTTGACAGTCGAGATTTCTGAGCTCGGCTATGGTACATGAACTATGTATGTGATTTTAATCAAATTACTCTCAATTTCCTCATCTGTAAAGTGTGTCTTGAGTATTAGAAGTGGTAAAAAGCAAAATGTTTGCCATACAATAAAAACAGAGTGTTGGTGTTTTTTCCCCAAACTTTGTCTCAAATTACTTTATTTAGTTACAGTTTTTAAGTATGTAAGTGGATGAAAATGCTTCTGTTTTCCTAGAGAAGGATTATGCATTTGGTTTCCAAATGAATGCTGTGTTTTGGAGCCCTAGTTTCTTATGAGTGCATCAAAAAGACTTTGTTATCTTCAGATTACATGGAATTCTGGGAAGCAGAGGTTTTGAATAGAAGTTAGTAAAAGTATCACTAGCTATGGAAAGCAATACATCTAAATGGTTAATTTGCCTTCAGGCTAATCTTTTACTCTCTTTTCGTCAGTCTACAGAACTTTGAACAAATTTTATATCTATACTGACTTTCTGAATACTATAATACCATTGTTTTGAACTAAGCCTGTATTTCCTACCAGAATGAGTTCTTTAAGGACATAGGTTCACTTATAACGCTTGTAGGTTCAGTTACAATGCTTGGCATCCCACAATCACAAATGAAGGAGCAAGGTAAAAACCTACAAGACCAAATAAATGAAGAGGAAATAAGCAATCTACCTGAAAAAGAATTCAGAGAAATGATAGTAAAGATGATCCAGAATCTCAGAAATAGAATTGAGGCACGGATGGCGAAAATACAAGAAATGTTTAACAAAGATCTAGAAAAACTAAAGAACAAACAGAGATGAACAATGCAATAACTGCAATGAAAAAATACACTAGAAGGAATCAATAACAGAATAACTGAGGCAGAAGAACAAATAAGTGAACCGGAAGACAAAATGGTGGAAATAACTGCTAAGGAGGAGAATAAAAAAAAGGATGAAAAGAATTGACGACAATCTCAGAGACCTCTGGGATAACACTAAATGCACCAACATTCGAATTATAGGGGTGCGAGAAGAACAGAGAAACAAAGGGTCTGAGAAAATATTTAAAGAGCATATAGTGGAAAACTTCCCTAAAACAAGAAAGGAAGTAGTCACACAAGTCCAGGAAGCGCAAAGAGTCCCATACAGGATAAACCCTAGGAGAAACACACCAAGATACATATTAATCAAACTAACAAAAATTAAATTCAAAGAAAAAATATTAAAAGCAGCAAAGGAAAAGCAAAAATAAACATACAAGGGAATCCCCATAAGGTTATCAGCTGATTTTTCAGCAGAAACTCTGCAGACCAGAAGGGAGTGCCAGGATATACTTAAAGTGATGAAAGAGAAAAACCTACAACCAAGATTACTCTACCCAGCAAGGATCTCATTCATATTCAACAGAGAAATCAAAAGCTTTTCAGACAAGCAAAAGCTAAGAGAATTCAGCACCACCAAACCAGCTTTACAACAAATGCTAAAGGAACTTCTCTAGGTGGGAAACGCAAGAGAAGAAAAAGACCCACAAAAACAAACCCAAAACAATTAAGAAAATAGAAATAGGAACAAACATGTTGATAATAACCTTGAATGTAAATGGATTAAATGCCAACCTAAAGACAGAGACTGGCTGAATGGATACAGAAACAAGAGCCATATATATGTTCTCTACAAGAGACCCACTTCAGACCTAGGGATGCATACAGACTGAAAGTGAAGGGATGGAAAAAGATATTCCATGCAAATGGAAATCAAAAGAAAGCTGGAGTAGCAATACTCATATCACATAAAATAGACATTAAAATAAAGACTGTTACAAAAGGTAAGAAAGGACACTATATAATGATTAAGGGATCAATCCAAGAAGAAGATATAACAATTATAAATGTTTACGCACCCAACATAGGAGCACCTCAATACATAAGGCAAATGCTAACAACCGTGATAGGGGAAATCAACAGTAACACAATAATAGTAGGGGACTTTAACACCTCACTTACACCAATGGACAGATCATCCAAACAGAAAATAAATAAGGAAACACAAGCTTTAAATGACACAATAGATCAGATTGATTTAACTGATATTTATAGAACATTCCACCTGAAAGTGGCAGAATACACTTTCTTCTCAAGTGCACACAGAACATTCACCAGGATAGATCATATCTTGGGTCACAAATCAAGCCTTGGAAATTTTAAGAAAATTGAAATTGTATCAAGCATCTTTTCTGACCACAACGTTATGAGACTGGAAATCAATTATAGGAAAAAAACACAAATACATGGAGCCTAAACAGTGTGCAACTAAATAACAAAGAGATCACTTAAGATACCAAAGAAGAAATTTAAAAAGTACATAGGAACAACAAAAACATGATGACCCAAAACCTATGGGGTGCAGCAAAAGCAGTTCTAAGAGTGAAGTTTATAGCAATTTAATCTCACCTCAAGAAACAAGAAAAATTTCAAATAAGCCATCTAACCCTACACCTAAAGCAACTAGAGAAAGAAGAACAAAGAAAATCCAAAGTCAGTAGAAAGAAAGAAAGCATAAAGATGAGAACAGAAATAAATGAAATAGAAACAAAGAAAACAATAGCAAAGATCAATAAAACTAAAAGCTGGTTCTTTGAGAAGATAAACAAAACTGATAAACCCTTAGCCAGACTCATCAAGAAAAAAAGGGAGAGGATGTAAATCACTCAAATTAGAAATAAAAAAGGAGAAATCACAACTGACACTGCAGAAATACACAGGATTATAAAAGACTACTACAAACAACAAATATATGCGAATAAAATGGACAACAAGGAAGAAATGGACAAATTCTTGGAAAGGTACAATTTTCCAAGACTGAACCAGGAAGAATTAGAAAATATAAACATACCTATCACAAGTAACGAAATTGAAACTGTAATTAAAACTCTTCCAACAAACAAAATTCCAGGACCAGATGGCTTCACAGGCTAATTCTATCAAACATTTAGAGAAGAGCTAACACTGATCCTTCTCAAACTTTCCCAAAAAATTACAGAGGGAGGAACACTCCCAAATTCATTCTGCGAAGCCACCATCACCCTGATACCAAAACCAGAAAAAGATATCACAAATTAAGAAAATTATAGACCAACATCACTGATGAATATAGGTGCAAAAATCCTAAACAAAATACTGGCTAACAGAATCCAACAATATATTAAAAGGGTCATACACCATGATCAAGTGGAATTTTTCCCAAGGATGCAAGGATTCTTCAGTATACACAAATCAATCAATGTCATACACCATATTAAC
The DNA here is from genome assembly GCF_003031525.2 of Neophocaena asiaeorientalis asiaeorientalis. Lineage (NCBI taxonomy): Eukaryota > Metazoa > Chordata > Mammalia > Artiodactyla > Phocoenidae > Neophocaena > Neophocaena asiaeorientalis. The sequence goes on from NW_020173654.1 coordinate 327,563, forward strand.
AAATTAAGGAATAAAAATCACAGATTCATCTAAAAAGATGCAGGAAAAGCTTCTGACATAATTCAACATGCATTTATGATAAAAACTCTCTAGAAAATAGGCATAGAGGGAAGCTACTTCAACATAATAAAGGCCATATATGATAACCCCACAGCAAACATCATACTCAATGGTGAAAACCTGAAAGCATTTCCACTAAGATGAGGTACAAGACAAGGATGCCCACTCTCGCCATTTTTATTCAACATAGTTTTGGAAGTCCTAGCCATGACAATTAGAGAAGAAATAGAAATAAAAGAAATACAAATTGGTAAAGAAGTAAAACTGTCACTGTTTGCAGACGACATGTTACCATACATAGAAAATCATAAAGATGCCACCAGAAAACTACTAGAATTAATCAATGAATTTGGTAAGGTTGCAGGATACAAAATTAAAGCACAGAAATCTCAGGCATTCCTATATACGAGGAACCATTTTCCTAACAATGAAAAATCAGAGAAATTAAGGAAAGGATCCCATTTACCATCGCAACCAAAAGAATAAAATACCGAGGAATAAACCTATCTAAGGAGGCAAAAGACTTGTACTCAGAAAACTATAAAACACTGATGAAAGAAATCAAAGATGGCATAAACAGATGGAGAAATATACCATGTTCTTGGATTGGAAGAATCAATATTGTAAAAATGACTATACTACTGAAAGCAATCTACAGATTCAATGCAATCCCTATCAAACTACCAATGGCATTCTTCACAGAATTAGAACGAAAAATTTTACAATTCGTATGGAAACACAAAAGACCCCGAATAGCCAAAGCAATCCTGAGAAAGAAAAACAGAGCTGGAGGAATCAGGTTCCCTGACTTCAGACTTTACTACAAAGCTACAGTAATCAAGACAGTATGGTACTGGCACAAAAACAGAAATATAGATCAGGATAGAAAGCCCAGAGATAAACCCATGCACATATGGTCACCTAATTTACAACAAAGGAGACAAGAACATACAATGGAGAAAAGACAGCCTCTTCAATAAGTCGTGCTGGGAAAACTGGACAGCTATACGTAAAAGAATGAAATTAGAACACTTCCCTAACACCATACACAAAAAAAAACTCAAACTAGATTAAAGACCTAAATTTAGGACCAGACACTATAAAACTCTTAATGGAAAACACAGGAAGAACACTCTTTGACATAAACCACAGCAAGATCTTTTTTGACTCATCTCCTAGAGTAATGAAAATAAAATAAACAAATGGGACCTAATGAAATTTAAAAGCTTTTGCATAGCAAAGGAAACCATAAACAAGATGAAAAGACAATGCTCATAATGGGAGAAAATATTTGCAAATGAAACAACAGACAAATGATTAATCTCCAAAATATACAAACAGCACCTGGAGCTCAATATCAAAAAAACAAACAACCCAATTAAAAATTGGACAGAAGACCTAAATAGATATTTTACCAAAGAAGACATAGAGATGGTCAAGAGGCACATGAAATGATGCTCAACATCACTAATTATTAGAGCAATGAAAATCAAAACTACAATGAGGTATCACCTCACACTGGTCAGAATGGCCATTATCAAAAAAATCTACAAATAAATGCTAAAGAGTGTGTGGAGAAAAGGCAACCCACTTGCACTGTTGGTAGGAATGTAAACTGATACAGCCACTATGGAGAACAGTATGGAGGTCCCTTAAAAAACTAAAAATAGAACTACCATATGACCCAGCAATCCCACTACTGGGCATATACCCTGAGAAAACCATAACTCAAAAGGAGTCTTGTACCACAGTGTTCACTGCAGCACTATTTACAATAGCCAGGACATGGAAGCAACCTAAACGCCCATCATCAGATGAATGGATAAAGAAGATGTGGCACATGTATACAATGGAATATTAGTCATCCATAAAAAGAAACGAAACTGAGCTATTTGTAGTGAGGTGGATGGACCTAGAGTCTGTTATACAGAGTGAAGTAAGTCAGAAAGAGAAAAACAAATACTATATGCTAACGCATATATATGGAATCTAAAAAAAAAAAAGAAAAATGGTACTGATGAACCTAGTGGCAGGGCAGGAATAAAGATGTAAACATTGAGAATGGACTTGAGGATACAGGGTGGGAGAGGGAAGCTGAGGCAAAGTGAGAGTAGCATTGACATATATACTCTACCAAATGTAAAACAGATAGCTAGTGGGAAGTAGCAGTATAGCACAGGGAGATCAGCTCAGTGCTTTGCGACGACCTAGAGGGGTGTGATAGGGAGGATGGGAGGCAGGGTCAAGTGGGAGGGGATATGGGGATATATGTATGCATATGGCTGATTCACTGTGCTGTACAGCAGAAACTAACATGGCATTGTGAAGCAATTATACTCCAATTAAGATGTATTAAAAACTTAAAATAAAAAGTATCATGATTTCCTATTCAAAAACCCTTTCCTCCAAAACCTAGTTGTTTTTTTTTTCTTTTGTCATGGCTTAATGACCAGTCTTTATTGAAATCTTAGCTTTACATTAAGAACATAATCATTTGTTCTAAATGAGTTTCTGAATTAAAAATTAGATGAACCCATGCCAATTGCCACTTTTAAAACCAGAATAAAATAAAGTCTTATTCACCCTCTTTAGAATAATCAAAATCCTAACTCACTATAAGGATTCTCTTTTGACAAGTATATTTTAGGTGAAATCTCTGGGATGTTTGTAAAAGCCAACATTTTACCAAATGTCATATTTAATTTTACTTAAGGGTGTTCTTAAGCTCTGTAGGAATTAAATTACATTCAGAGACTCTACTGTTCTGCCTTCATAACTAAAGACATAATCTACAAATCTTTTCCAAGTATTCCAGTTGTTGTTCCATTTCTTATTCTTAATAACCAAAGTTGAAAAATTTCTTAGAGTTTATCAGGTTTAGCAATTATGCATTGGAATTTCAAGTTCTAACCCTCTGATTATATCCCATAGCCATAGCCAACTTGTGGGTCTACTACATTAGAAACCAGGCATTAGCCAGCAATGGAGAAACCAAAGCTACTGATTAGTTAAAATGAATTATTCTTACAATGCTAATGCAAATGCATTAAGATTTAAGTTATTTCAAATATTTTAAATTATAGGATTATTAATATCACAATACTATACTTTTGCCTGTGTGTAAGGCTCATGTGCTTATGTTAGAGCCAGATGACACTGAGTTGGTGTTAAATTTTTCCCTAAGTTTATGAAAGTGGTTTCATTATAAATGTAAAATATAACCAGATATTCTTATCATCTAGAGAAAAGTTCTCAAAATTATTTACGAAATTATTTTGTCATTTGGTCAGAGTTTTTTGTTTTTTAAATAAAGGATTTTCATTTGTCCATATACGTTTCAATGATTAGAAGACTTGATAAGCAAGATTAATAATGGAAAATGTTATAGAAATAGTTGTAGGACATATAAACAAGATTGACATTTCCCAGAACAAGGAGGAAAACCAAGAAAACTAGTCTTTAAAATTTCAGTTTCAGCTCCAGTTACTGCTCAGAAGTCTATCAGGGAAAAAAAACTAGAGAACCTCAAACCTGCTCCTATAAAAGACTGAAAAATTAGAAAATTCACAAATACCTTTCTTTATGATTTTTTTTTTATCCTGAGAATAAGGAGAAAAAGATTGCTTTCTACCTGATTACAATTTTATTTCAAATCATAGCAACATTTCTAAAACTCTAACCATGATCACAGCATTTATTTAATAGAAAACTAAAATCAACAACTTTTAAAACACATGCTGAAGGAACGAACCAATCCATCTGAGTAGCGTTGGACCATAAGAACACACCCACGGTGTCTTTCTTATTGCCATTTTCCCGAGGCGGAATAAATCACAATTAATCTTTGTTGCAACTGGATTTAACTCCAGCTTTTATTAACTCTCAATTATATTAACATAGGATGCAGCCACTAAAATAATGTGAGTGGAAAATGGTTATAATGTAGTGTTAAGTAGGTAAAAACACAAATACATGTAATTACCAACAACATAAGAAAAGGCAGAGGTAAGAAAAGAACTGGAAGGAAATGAAACAGAATAATATCTGTTGTGTATGTAGGAATATGAGCACTTTAAAAAAAAACCAAGTTCAAATTTTCTACAATGCTTTTTCTATAATAATTTAAAATTTTCTGTAGTAATTTTAAATTACATTTAAATTAACTAATTTTATTAAATTATAATAAATCTTAATTTTGTCTACAATATTTTAAAATTAAAAAATGAAATTATAAAACCACAAGGCAGATTTTTTCAGCAAAATATCAACTTCTTTAAAACACTTATGCAATTGTGAATATTTCATAGAATGCTAATTTATGTGCCAAGAATCTCTCAATGCATTAAATACCTATCAGTTTGATCAGTATAAATATTTTACATATATTAGGAAATTTAATCATTTAAAGCAAGCCTAGGTGAAGATATTGTAAAAACAAGCAATCATCCCTATATTTGCTATCTGTTTTGTAAAATTTGGACATTTGTGCACTAGGTTTTAACTTGCAGCAAAAAGCATTTAAATAGTAGCTATTTGCTATTTATTCTTGATTATTCTGTGTATAGAATATATGAGATTTCTGACATTCCTGAGTCTGTGTCTGATCAACTTCCTGAAAATGTTACTCAGGAACTGAACAGAAAACTTGGCATTTTGTCAAAAGGAATAATAGGATACACAGAGACAACACACAAACGTCTTATACCCAGGTATTTATAAACTTCCTACTGCTTAAAAATACGTTAGCTTTCTATAATAATAGAAGAGTATTGGGTTGTTTTTAAAAAATGGACAAGGTCCTACAGGAAAAGGCTTCTGTACGGGTAAATTTGACATTATGCTTTCTACTTATTTGAAATTATGTTTTCATCAGTTTTATAACCCTACAATAATTTTTTCACAGTTAATACTCTCAAATTCTTCCCATTTGGTGCCTAGTAGCTGCTTCAACAACAGCCTATTGGAAAAGAAAAGAAATTTTATGCCCAGAATTTTATGAACCTTAATCTGATTTATAAGTCCTTCATTGTGGCTAAACACTCTAATTCAACAGATTCAAAGTCCAAATATTTAAACCAAATTGTGATTAAATGCAGAGAAAAATGAAAAGTTGAATTTTATTCCTTCTCTTTTTTGTGTTCTTACCAGATATTATAAATATTTTGTCAAGATCTAAAAGAATCTTATCTAAAAGCATACTGCGCTATTACCAGTCAACTGCAGAGATTATCTGTACATCACCTTGAACTGATCTAGCTTCTATCAAACCCTCAAATAAGAAATTTGATCCTCAAGAAATGCTGAATGCCTTAAAGAATGCACAGCTAGTCCCTCTGCCCAAGTGAAAGCTATAAGCCACACCTCATTAATTTAGCTGAAATAGTGAACTATAAATGCATATTCTTTCTGTATAATATCACAAACATGTAATTTAATCATTGACTGAATTCTCAGTTATTCTTAGGATAATAATTGACAGGGAAAGAAATGGAGGGACATCATTTACTAAATCCAGCTCTGTGTGGAAATGGTGCCCTTTTTAATTGTGTAGACCTCAATAAACACTTTTGCTAATTCACGGCCTTACTACATAAGCAGGAATGCAGAGTTAAATCATTGTTAAAATTAATCTTTCACAGTGGTTTAAAAATCAAATTCACAATGATATACAAAACTATTTCATTTACTGTGACCCAGGTTTGCAAGAAAAAAAAAAAAAAGAGAGAAAGAGAGAGACAAACTATTTGGAACTAACTCTTTATGAAGTAAAAATGGTAATGCTGAAATAATTTATTGAATTGACTGGAAATTAGTATATTGGGCTATATTCAAATGCCACTAATCTTTATTGATGACTATATCACTTACTGATTACTATGTGCAAGGAATTTTTCCATGGGTGTCTGACATCCACACTAGACTTTTATGAAGCAAATAGTGTCCCCATTTTATGAGAAGACAAATGATAATCTTTATATTAATTACTTGGTGAAGTCTAGGACTTCAACCAGGTAATAGTCACAGTATTTACACTAGAATCCTATTCCACTCCCATTTGTCACAGCCAGTGAGAAATTTCCAATCCTGAAGAAACTTCTTAAAAATAAATTAATGCACATTGTCTTTGGAGAGACCTTAGAATTCACTAGGAGAATTTGAATTTACAGTTTAAGAAAATGTCCTGAGCTTCTGATGTAACCAATCCTTGGTCCATGTTCAAGAATTTAGAAAATGCTGTTTTTACAAACCTTTTTACTGCTTTAATGATTTTGTAAAATTATTTTCAGTTAGCATATTAACTATATGTGCTCCTTATTTATTATTTATCGAAAATATCTTAAAATAAAATAAAAAATACAAATAGAACATCATAGAGATAATTTAGTTTACATAAAAAAGATTTAACTTTTTCATCTTAATTCATTCCAACATTTAACCTTTTATTGTCATTAAATTAGTATGTATGGCATATGGCAACTGTACTAGTAGAAAACAATGAGAACACATATAATGAGTAATATTTACCATGTAGCAATAATGTTAGTGAGCCTTTGTCATACTGGTTTCATTACTAATACAGTAAACCATACACAGTAACACTAGTCTATCTTATTTGGTGTGCTATGACAGGAGATGGACAGGGAACTAGATACTTATGGAAGACATTTCTATTAATATTCTTTCACTTAAATCTCACAGAGACCTTTTTTATCCAGGCATCATTAGAGACATTTAGCTTATTTCAAAGCTGTTCATAAAGGTTCAAGTATGCAGCATGTAAGGTTATACAGGATTGCTTCAAGCTTGTAGGGTGCCTATGAACTGATTTTTAAAAGTTCCTGTTTTGGGCAGAAATATTAGAAAAACGAACTCCTCCTGGGGAGACAAATGGCACCTCTAAAACAGAAACAAGCCCATGACTTGGCAAGGGAAACATCTCTTGGATTCTAGGCCCCATTCATCCCCTTAGCTGGGTGTCTTTGAGCATTACCACATTACACAACTGCATGAGGTAGCCCTGAGAATACTTTTATTTATCTGATGATTCATTTATTTTATTACTTAGCACAGATATTTTTTGTTTTTGCATTTTACAGATTCTAAACTCAGACTCAACATGCCTTCCTACAAGCTGCAGAAACCATATTCAAAACATGACCTCACTGTTACTTTTGTAAAGGGAATGAGTCATTGGATTCTCCATTGTGCTGCCAGAAGAGCACATAGAAGAATGGCTGTTCCAAATTATGACCTGGTTCTTTAAGAATAAGCCAACTAGGAGATTGACCTGCACTGCCAAGACATAAAACACTTTCTCCTCAAGACTAGGACATCTGGGTGACAAATGTATTCATTTGCTAAACTACTGTGTGAGCCCCCTAGTTGCCCATTTTTACTAAAAAGTAATTAACTAAGCACCATATAAGAGTCCCAAGCTTATTAGGAAAGTTTCTTGGGAATTTAAATAAATTAGCTATGATTAGAACTAATGAAATCTCCAAGAGTACCAGATTTAATTCCAAAAGTGGTTCAGATAAGATACCTAGTAATGTGTATTAGAAATCTGGAGGAAGTTAAATAAATGTCCAAGTGTATCAAAGAGAGAAGAAAAATCCAACATTTGAAAAATAGTAATAATAAAAAAATTTTTAAAGGACAGTAAAACATATTCAGAAATATTCATGTACTAGTAGAAACATTCAGTATAGTAATGTAATGCATGTTAATTTGTTATACTAACACTTTATGTATAATTTTGGGGGTTCTTTGAGGAAAATCACTCTTTTAATTGGTGCATATAGTTTATTTTGAAAGACTATTTTTTATGGTATAAGTAAAGCAACTGAAATTCTCTTTACCATTTGCTGAGGTTTTAAAAGTTTGAAAAAGTTTGTGAAGGTTAAAGAAAGAAGCAGTGCCACGCTGCAGCTGAAGTACAATATTCATTTCAAGCTCATAATTACTTTGAGTCAAAGATTTAATAACATGATTTCTTTTCATACAACATAAACAGATATTAAAAGCTAAGTATACCTCTAAAAAAAGCAATATAGTTTGTATTTTTTGCAATAAATAATATGTCATATCCAGAAAGGTTTCCTAAAATGTTTTCCTATTAAATCACTTCATTTGTCTTGGCCAATAATAACTTTGTTTTCTAATGGCACACACAGGTTTTTGTTTTACTTTATACTGTGCCTCAATTTGCATACGATTAAAAAAGAATTCAAATGAAAATACCTAGAATAAAATTGTGATTAAAAAATAAATAAAGCATTAGGATCAGGAAAATGAACCCAGAAATAGAAATGAAACGTTAAGAAAAAGAAAAAAAAAGTAAGTCATAGGGCTTACATATTTAAGGACAGTTAAATTTCAAATGGAATTGAACATCCTAGCGGGCAAAAATAGTCAGTTTCACAATCCTCACTGTCAGAAACTGGAAGACTCACCAGGAAATGCAGAAGATTTTCTTAGTGCTAAATTTTAAAATTAAATCAATGTGAGGTTTTACATTATAGAAGTGAGAAACAGACACAAGTGGCAAATGTCCTTAGTGATATTACTATATCAAATGTGGTGGTTTAATGTGGCCGAACCTTGTAGCTTCCTGCTGTAAAGCCAAGAATATAAATAAAGCTGTTATTTTTCAAGGGCCATTGTAAGGTGACTTAGATTGTAGCCTTTTGATAGTCTGGTGTGGCCTAAGGATAACATTTGAGCACGTGGATTTATTTTTTTTAATTCGTATGCTTCAGGCCGCTTTCTTTAACAAAATTTTAAACAGGAAAAGAACACTTCTCTGTGTTGTATATTCAGTGAAACTGGCAAGTAAATAGTTGAGAGCTTAAAAGCTCAAAAATATTGAGCTTTTGGTTGAGGGTAAATATATGAAAATAGAAATCAAATCAACATATATGGTTTGGTCCTTCTCCAAATGTTCAGAGAAAACTCCTCTTAGTAGTGTATACTAACAACTTTTGGAAACACACACACACACACACAAGTAGTCTTTTAATGCATGGGTCAGCTAAAGAAGAGTAAGGTAACTCCTTAGAGGCCAGAAAGAACAGGAAAGAGCTTACCTAAGCAAGGACTGCAATATGTAAACTCACAAAGGTACCTGTTCATCCATCTATGCTCTAAAGCCTGCATACAAAAAACTGTAACAAAAACTAGGGCTTTAAGCATGGGGAAGGCTAGAAAGACGTCTTCTACCACTACAAAACTCAGGACTCTGTAGAAAAACATGATTAATGACAGTGGGGAGAAATAACTTTCCAGATATTTTTTAAAGATAAGCCTGCCACTCCTACAACTTAGAAAAGCTCTATATGGCTGGGGGGTGTATGGCAGAATTGCGGAGATGTCATTTAAGGGTACAAACTTGCAGCTAGTAGGTAAATAAGTCCTGGAAATCTAATGCACAACAGTGATTACAGTCAACAATACTGTATTATAAACATCAAAGTTGCTAAGACACCAGATCTTTACTCTTCCCAACACACACAAAAGATGGTAATTATGTGATATGATAAAGGTGTAAGCTAACTCTACTGTAGTAATCATAGCGTAATATATAAATGTACCAAACCAACACACTACACCACAGACTCACACAATGTTATATGCAATTATATCTCAATTGCAAAAAAGCGCTAAGCAGAAAATTTAGATTAATGTCATCTTGTTTTGGTAGTGCCCATGGCTATTTTTTTCTTCCTCATTAAACTTTGTTTTAATGGGTTCAAATTTCTGTGACAGATTTCTGGTCAAGTTGTTTCCATTTAAAAAGTCCTAATTTTAAAAACTAATAACTTAAAATTGCAACACAGAAAATAATGGTCTATGTAACATTCTCCTTTTCTTTTGAAGGTTTCAGAATGTATTGTTAACCACTAATCAGCCTTTCACTATTAAACTGAAATGGCCAATTGAGACAAACAGTTCTGAGACAGTTTTTCCACCACTGGCTCAGACTGGGGTGGCAGAAATTGGGGATAATATTTATTTAGCCTTCTGAGCTTTCTGGGCAGACTTGGTGACCTTGCCAGCTCCAGCTCTGCCGGCTGCACTGATTTGTTGACACCCACAGCAACTGTCTATCTCATGTCACGAATAGCAAAATAGCCCACAGAAGGATAGTCACAGAAGCTCTCAACACACATGGGCTCGTTAGGAGCCGTTCTACAAGTTTATACTTTAAAACTGGCCTGAATGTATTTTCAAAGGAAAAATCTAATCAAGAGGAGTTCACAATCTTAAAAATGGTCACAAAATATATTGGGAAACACATCATCATCAGTGAGATGCATGAACACAAAAATTTGATATAAAGACATCACTATATGCTGTTAAGATATTCAACTCACCAGAAAGGATAACAACTGCAAAGCAGATGGCTCCCAATTACCAACTTCAAAAGCTAAACTGATGAAGTTATAGGAGAAAGTCACTAATCTCCATCATTATAGTGTATTTTAACCATTTCTCTTAGTAATTTATCCATTAAACAAATCAAGATGGATATATGCGATTTGAATAGTATATATATGTATAGATATGTGTGTATATATATATATATATATATATATATATATATGGAGAGAGAGAGAACTGTATCTACATGAAACAACTACAAAAATGACAACATCATGGGTAGTAAGTCACAATGAATGTTTTGAGAATCATTATGATGGAGATCACATGCTTTGTATATTATACAAATCAGAAAGCAGTATCAAAGGATAATGAAAAGATAACTCAAATACATTTCTCAATCATTTTAAAATGTTAAGGAAAATATCACCTAGCAAAACGTGAGAGGCAGATAAAGTGGTACATAGAAAGAAATTTATAATCTTCTTATGTTAAAAAAAATGGGAAGAATAAAATAACTGGGCTAAGCCAAACTTTAGAATATAGTAAAAATACAACAGAATACACACAGAAGTTAAGAGGAAAAAATACAGTTAGTAATAGAAATAAATGAAATAGAAAACAAAGACTAGAAAGAGAAAAATAAGAGCCCAGATTTCTTTTTCTTGAACTGCCTGAGAGAAAAATCATGAATTAAAAAAAAAAATACCTTGCAGTTTTTATGTATATTTTTAAAACTGTCAAATGTTGTGTTTGAAATGATATTTTATAGTAAATTGACTACTCATGCTGTAAGGACTTACATCTTCCAAAACTGAATACACAATTATAGTTATTTTGGGGGATCGTCAACAGTGAGTTTGGTTTATAACATACTGGAATTATAATTTAAATTAAAATTACATCATTTACATATATCATAGGAAACTAAAAGTAATTTCTTTTGAGTTCTTTTTATACTCAAAATGTCCTTTGCTTGTAATTGAAAAATTAAAACCAAACCATTTTATATTTCTTTCTTCACACATTTTTGTAGCTCATCATTACATATAGGAAAAATAGCTAAAACAGTGTTAACTCATTACAAGTCTCTGAATGCACAGGTTATTAAGGAAAATGTAGCTTTATATCTGATGTTTTACCTTTAATTCCATTTACTTTCTGGCACTCTAGATGGAAAGAGCAGAAGATTTTATGATCATTCTACTCTTATTGCTCCTGTATTTATATTTAATGTTCTTAAACTTTTTATAAAGCCTAATCTCTGCAATACTATATTACTTTCAAAATGTCCATCTTATATAAGTGCAGTTACATTCACATTATCAATAATGGATGAAAAGGTTTCATCAGTCCTGGGTTGATAAAGGTCAAAAAAGAGTGAATGTTGAGGCAGGAAATCTGCATAGAAGTGACATTTTTGGATAATGATAAAAAAGCAATTCCTTTTCAATGAATTTCATATTTTAATTTTATTTATCTTCCCTCTGCCTAGAATATTCTCCCTCATGTGTTTCCATGATTCTCTCCTTCACCTCCTTCTCGTCTTTTCCCAGCTGTTTTCTCAGTCATCTTTCCTGGTCAATCTATCTAAAATGTCAACTCTATTCCTCTTGCTTTTTCTTATTCCCCTTTCCTTCTTTATTTTTCCTGCTTTGCACTTATAAATATCTAACATGTCATTTACTTCATTAATGTATTTATTATTTTATCTTTTTCCACCATTAAAATTAACTCCTACAAGGGCAGATATTTATGATTATTTTGTTAACCACTGTTAAATCCACTAACTAGAACATAATCTGATAGGCAGTAGAGAGAGACCAAAAAATGTTTCCTGAAAATAAATGAAATTATTGTCTTCATTTAGAACAATGAAATCATTTTCAAATGTGTTTATTTCTCTAATAATAACTGATACTTCAGCCATGATTTAGAAGTGGAATAAAATAAAAATAGATGTGGAAGCTTATTACTGAAGACTTTCTAAGCATAATCAAATAATAATTATTATTTGATAAATATTTGATAAACTACATAGAATTTTCTCAATATGTTGAAACACTTTTATACATGTATTTGTGCATACTGATTATGTATTTTTGTGGGTATACTATATATTCATTACCTTTCTCTCTGAAATGGGAGATCTATATGCATATTTATTTGCACTTTTATGCATATTCATATGAGTCTGTACACATATATTTATGTGTATAAAAGCAGGAACTAACATTTGTTGTAGTTTTACATTGCTAAACACAGACCCAACTACGATTTAATCTCTGAATAATCCAAGTACCAATTCAATAGAAAGCAGGACCAGAATTCAACTCAAGTCATTCAGACCCCAAATTTCAAATTCCTCACTTTTATTTGTTTCTTTTGTATGTCTATTTTGCCGGCTAGGTTTTGATGAAATACATAAATGTTAATTTACAAACAGTAGCTAATCACCAGAATGAGGCATGGTTTCTTTGCGTATGTATGTTTACTTTATCATTATGTTTAAATGACTTAATTCCAAGCTAATATAATGAAGTGATAAATGTTATTGAATGGTTTTAGTCATGTGTTCATTCTATCAGCAAGAGTTAGGAAAAAGTGGAAACAGTAGAGGAAAAGAGAAAGAAATACATTCCCTAATTTTCTCTTTCTCCCTATCCTAAAACTGCTTCTACACAAAGCGTGTCACATTCTCAAACATCTGCTTCACTGAAGACAAAGTTAGTGATGTGAGGATGGTTGGTAAGGTGGTTGGCATCATGGAGGTATACTAACTAGTATAATGATGATGATGTTGGTCATCATCTCAGAAATATGACAGCATACGAACCAGCCAATATAGGTTTAAAAAAATAACAGGTGATCCTACTTCTAATGGAGCATGTTTTCAAAAGAACTTGACTGCAATCGTGAAACCACATGTTAAAACTATTAATTAACCTTCTGAGTCAAACAAAGATGAATTCTTAATCTCTATAAAACAAGGCATAGAGCTAGAAATTTAAAACCAGATACAAAAAACAGGTTTAAATCATATAAAATTTTATTTATTTTATATGTGTATTATATATATGTAATTTTATATATGTGTATAAACAGTGCATCTAAGTATACATGTACACATATCTACAATATATTTATATATATATATACACACCTGAATGTATATTATACATACATATGTATATATATATATATATATAATATTTAATTTTTTTTTTTTGCGGTACACGGGCCTCTCGCTGTTGTGGCCCCTCCCGTTGCGGAGCACAGGCTCCGGACGTGCAGGCTCAGCGGCCATGGCTCACGGGCCCAGCCGCTCTGCGGCATGTGAGATCTTCCCAGACCGGGGCATGAACCCGTGTCCACTGTGCCACCAGGGAAGCCCAATATTTAATGTTTTAAATGCAACAAAAATTATTCAGTAAAAAGGATCTCCAAAATTATGTTAATAAAATTTTAGTGTTTCCTTACTCTCTTTCAAAAGGTTTTCATTGCCTTTATAGCAACAGAATGGTCACTGAAGCATAACATGATAGGGATGAGTTCTGACTGTATTGATGGACTGATGTTTAAGAAAAATGAATAGCTTCGTGCAACAACTATTTTATTCACGTTTTTGGTGTTAAAAAACAATTGCTGAAAGTCTGTAAAATCTCTAAAGAACTATATCAACTAAATTATGACATAAAATGAGAGATTGAGAAAAATGTACTTCATCTTTAGTAATCATTCTAAGGCTAAATAAGTGAACGGCAAAGGTTTCCAGTATTTGACCCTAAATACTTTCTTCTGCTCTATACTACTTTAGAGATATAAGGGATTGGAAACAGTACTGAAGAGAAGGCAGGATGAAAATATATATACATACTTTATTTTCCTTTTCTTTTATAAAATCTTCCAAAAATAAAAATTCAGAGAGATGTATAACAAAAACCCAGGTAGATATCATTAAAACTTAATAAAGGCTAATGATTTACTATGTTTACAAAAATTATTTTAAATAAAATGAAGCATTAGCTAGAGCTGAAATCCACATTTTGCTCCTCCAAAAATCACATTTGCCTTCTATGTCTGAGAGGCAACCACTACTCTAAATTTAGTTTGCATCTTTTAATTCAATGTTCACACATGATCTGTAAATTCAGAGTGAGGATGAAATAAAGACTAAGAGTTTCTTTACCACCTACATGCCATGAGTGAAAGAATTACAATGAAATGATTTAACTTAACAAACAGAAAAGTGAATCCAAAAAAAATAGAAGACAGAGGTATGGGGAGCACAAAAAATTGGTATAAAAGTGTGAATACCAATTTAATGTACATTTTTTCTCATTTCAATATTAATAATATCTATTTCTGTATTAAGTTAAAAAGAGAACTAAAATTCTAGATAATGATTCCAAGGAAAATAGAGAAGGGGTTTTCTACACACACTGTAATTATTACTTACCCCTAAATCACCCCTTGTCTTACTTAAAAGGAAGAATGAGCTATACAAAAGATTTACATTTATTAGAATAATTCACAGTTAAGGAGCTATTTAAAGATGTAAAGGCAATTGCTGAAAAATTAGAAACATCACATAGAGCTTGGAAATCAGCAAAGGAAAAATATATAAATAAAGTAATATTTCATTACAGTAAGAAATTAGCACATTGTATTTTTAAATTTCAGATACACAATCCGTACATGTTATTAAGAGGTCATACAGGAAGAATGAAAATAAAAGAGTAGATAAGCATGTACTTTGTACAATTTATTTTAAAAGTTATTAATCAGTTAATATTCATGTCAAAAAGAAATAAATTTAAGACTGAAAATGCTTTCATGATAGAGAGGCACTGCGGTACTTGACTGAGAAAATATAACCATTATATACCTGCTTCCTCCCAGCCATAAACCCAGACAATTAAAAAATTAAAAATATAAATATTCACAATATGAGATTAAAATACACATCTACCAGTAATTGAAAGATTAAGCATACAAAAGATTAAGAAGGGTATAGAAGTTATGAACAATAATAAAATTAGAAAATTTAATTTAATATGTAACCCTGCACTAGTATGATTTTTTTATGAAGTAAACTAATTCAGATATCAACAACAAAAAATACGATAAAAAAGCAAACTTTTTTTTGTAAACTGAAAAATATACTCTGCCACACAATGAAGAAGAAAAATTGGTGAATATTATAAATATTAACTAATAAATAACAAAGAAATACTAGACTTCAAAACTTATGGGATTCACTAACCATAAAGGAAAAGTCTGATAAACTGACTTCATCAAAATTAAAATTTGTTTTTCACCCAAGGACATCTTTAAGAGTTTATGTACTTAAGCCACAACCTGGGAAAAAATATTTATAAGACACTTATCTGGCAAATGACTTTTAACCAGAATATATAAAGAACTCACACACACAAAATAATAAAAACACATATGACTCAAATAATAAGTTAGAAAAATAGCTGAACAGACTCTTTACCAAGGAAGAAATATAAATGGTCAAAACCACATTAAAAAATGCTCAACATCTTTACTCATCAGGGTTATAAAAATTAAGACCACGATTATGTTCCATTTAAATACTCACTAGAAGAGTAAAAATTAAGAAATTTTCACAATACCAAATGTTGGAGAAGATTTGTAAAAACTGAAACTATTATTCATTGCTGTTGAGAAGTTAAACAGCACAAGTACGTTGGAAAATTGTTTGGCTGTGTCTTATAAAATTAAACATAAATCTACCAAAAGAGACAACAAGATCTAAAAAATTAAATGCTCATCAGGCAAAAGAGTAGACAGAAAGAAATTGAATTATAGTGGTAAACAGAATTCCTCAGAGAAGCAAATATACAGTAAATTCTGAAGCAACAGAACATGCTTCAAATTTGAGCCATTATAATTTTTGAACTAATTTTATAGAAAGTATTTGAATGTTACCTATCATATAAACTTGCTTGATATGTTCATTCATGCTAAGTCAATTTTTCTGAGTAATCTAGTTTGTAAACCAGACTGTGTAACTTTGTCACTAGGCAAATCAAGAAAGACTGACTTTTGTACCCTCAAAATTCATATGTTGAAGCCCTAACTTGGAGATAGGGCCTTAAAGAGGTAATTAAAGCTAAATGAAGTCATAAGAGTCAGACTTTAATCCAGTAGGACTGATATCCTTTTAGAAGAGGAAGAGACACCAGAAAAGGCCATGTGAGGATACAACAAGAAGGTGGCCATCTGCAAGCAGATGAAATGAAGCCTGTAGGAACCTGGATCTCGGACTTTCAGCCTCCTGAACTGTGAGAAAATAAATTCTTGTTGTTTAAGTCACCTAGTCTGTAGTATTTTGTTATGGTAGCCCTAGCAAACTAATACATTTTATATACAAAACATTGCTATAAAACCTGCCGTTCTATGAATAAAAAAAAATCACTAAGTGTCACATATTGTATGATTTCCTTTATATACCATTCTTAGAATGACAAATTATAGATGTGGAGATCAGACTAGCTTTTGCTAGAAATTAAGGATGGGGGAGGGGAAGGAATGAGTGTGACTGTAAAGAACAGTATGAGGGAGATCTTGCAGGGGATGGAATCATTCTGCATCTTGATTGTAGTGGTGGTTACACCTTTCTACACACGCTGTAAAATGATATAGAACAATACACACTCATCGGACCAATGTCAAATTCCTGGTTTTGACATTTTACTGTGGTTATATAAGATGTAACATTATGGGCTTCCCTGGTGGCGCAGTGGTTGAGAGTCCACCTGCCGAGCAGGGGACACGGGTTCATGCCCCGGACCGGGAAGAACCCACATGCTGCGGAGCAGCTGGCCCGTAAGCCGTGGCCGCTGAGCCTGCGCGTCCGGACCTTGTGCTCTGCAACAGGAGAGGCGACAAAAGTGAGAGGCCCGCGTACCGCAAAAAAAAAAAAGATGTAACATTATAGGTAACTGAGTAAAGAATACACAGATTATCTCTGTACTACCTTTGTAATTTCCTGTGAATGCATAATTATTTCAAAATTAAAAGATTTTTAAAAAAACACCTGCCATTCTGGTTGAAATAAATGGTACCTCTTTAGCTTTTGACAAGTTTGGATCCCTGATCAAAATCACATGAAGAAAATCTTATTAGACATCATCACTGGATGAGGGATCTGCAGTGCCACAAGAAGCTTTATGCTCCAACTGGCATATTCTCTTCTTTGTTTGATGTATTAATGTATATCCATTTGAAAAAAGATATAGATATGGAGATAAATACAAAAAGTATAAAGATAGACTGATTAGAAAATGTAAGTCCAGGGGCTTCTCTGGTGGCACGGTGATTGAGAGTCTGCCAATGCAGGGAACATGGGTTCGTGCCCCGGTCCGGGAAGATCCCACATGCCGCGGAGCGGCTGGGCCCGTGAGCCATGGCCGCTGAGCCTGCGCGTCCGGAGCCTGTGCTCTGCAATAGGAGAGGCCACAACAGTGAGAGGCCCGCGTACTGCCAAAAAAAAAAAAATTAAAATGTAAGTCCAGATGGCAGAAACAAAGTTCTGGGGGGGAAAAAAAAAGGGCAGTATATGTTCATATGCATACAGGAGTGGAGCGAAGGGGTGGGAAAGAATAAGCAAAAATTAGTAAAATCAATTAGAATATTAAACTGCAATTACTCCTTGCGTGTTCTAATTTGTTCCTTTTCCCCTATTAAATGTTATGGGTTTTTTTGTTTTTGTTTTTTTGCGGTTCGCGGGCCTCTCACTGTTGTGGCCTCTCCCGTTGCGGAGCACAGGCTTCAGACACGCAGGCTCAGCGGCCATGGCTCACGGGCCCAGCCGCTCCGCGGCATGTGGGATCTTCCTGGACCGGGACACGAACCCGTGTCCCCTGCATCGGCAGGCAGACTCTCAACCGCTGCACCACCAGGGAAGCCCTAAATGTTATGCTTGAAGATACCTGAAGCCTTGGCTAGTATTTTTTCGATACATGACATGGTTAGAGTAAGGGAATCTGGAACAACATTCAGCCGGAAACAATTCTAAGTAAACATTTGATCCACTGATACTACATTCTGGAAAGCGTCACTAAGACCCTTTTTTGCATGTCATCCCTCTGATACCAGGAACTGTGGCCAGCATGTTCATCACTGCATCTCCATTATTTAGGATTTATGTTTATCTCAGGAAGGTCAACAAATATTTGTTGAATTAGAACTGAACAGTTGTTAAAAGCAATTAACAATTGTATTTTCCAATTAACAAAATGGATAAATATGGTGCTCCTGTTCAATTCAACAACACTTGTAGAAATGGTGTTTCACTACTCACTTGTTTTACCATGTCTTCTCTATCTAAAGATAGACCCCGTCTATCTTTACTTCTCCATTTTAGTGTACATATGACATACTTGTAAATATTACATATTTTCACTTTCTTTCCCTTCTGGGCCAGTCTGTTATTAAATTCTACTTCTCACAAAATCTCCGAAATCAATATAAAATTTTAAAAACTAAAATGCTTAGCCAATGTGAGTTTTGTTTTTACTGCAATGTATTTCTCCACTGGATAGTCTCCTGAATCTCTCTCCCCAGTATATCTAGACCATCTCCCACTCATTATCACGCTAATACGTTTAAATATCTATTGTATCAAATCCCATGCCTTTTCCATTCTTGATAACATTAATGTGTCCTATGATACTAAAATGAAGTATGCTTAATGAAACCAAAAATTAAAATGAATCTCAAGCATAACTATGATTCCAGTAGAACTTGTTAAGCCTTTACTTTAGAAGTAATATTACTTCTGAACTCAGTCTTAATGCCAACGGAACCACACTACACTCAGGTTATTTAAGTGATAACAGAATCCAGGTCCTTTCTTCCTCGCTTTCTCACTCTCTGTAACTCTCTCCTCACAGCCTGTAAGCCCATCCTTGTCCGCGGCCCTCACTCTAATTAAAGTAAGTTGGGATATCGCCAGCCCTGCTGAGAACAGTATTATGAGTGTAGACTCCCTGATTCTACGTCCTTCTCAGCTCCAACTTCATTACCCACTGATTCTTCTCTCAGTATAGCAGCTAAGAAAAAATAGAGATAAAAAATGGATGACTGATGCTGTATGGAAGAGATAAAACAGTAGTGGGGAAAACAGTTCAAAATGGTTTCAATTTCTTTAAGCCTTTTGCACGATCAGGAAGCTGCTAAAATTCAGTCAGACCCATAGCTATCTAAGTTTGCAGGCTAAGCCCCTCACACTCACCAGAGGAGTAGTCAGCAAAGCAGTGGGGTCAGACAGTGAGATTTAGAAGCAGATGACTGGGCTTCTATTGCCATTTACTGATAGGGTGATTCTAATAAGTAACTTAACCTCTTTATTTTTTATTTATATATTTATGTATTTATTTTTGCGGTACGCGGGCCTCTCACTGTTGTGGCCTCTCCCGTTGTGGAGCAACTCTCTATAATGGGGAAAAAACCACACATGCAAGATTTGAGGCACGACAAACAAAATACTTTGTGTAAGTCTTTATAAACTAGAACTCACTCTAAACTGTACTTTTTTTTTTTTTTTTTTATAGTTCAGGCACAAGAAACTAAGCACTGTATTTTCCTTACACTGGCAGTATAACTAATGGTCTAGCAATGACGTCTTGGATATCATGCTCTAAAACACATTTTTTAAATCTTATCTACAGATTTCATGGATTGTACATAGGTTTCCAATGTTAAACACATATTAACCATGTATTTCAGATTATTTGACATCTGATGACTTACTGGCCCTGCAGAGAATGCCCCACACAAGGCTAGCTAATTCCTAGAGGTACTAAACAACTCACTTGTAAGCATATCTTTGATATGCAAACCAGTCAGTCAGGAGCCCATACCCGCAACAGATCCTTTGGCTCTCGGAAGGCTTATACTCTGGGCCACTATCCACCTATTCTATCATCCCAGAGACAGAGATCAGCCAATTAGTGACAGTCCTTACAGCCCAGAATCTGCCAAAATTACTCTAACTATCCAATCCTAAACCTGCTAAGCCTGCTACCCTTGCCCATTCCTTCCCATTGTAACCACAATTAAGTCTTTGGCCCATGTTTTCCCCTTACTCCTTTCCTCATGACCCTGGTGCTTCCCTGTGTGGCCTTGAGTGGCATGCTGTTCTTCCCTGTTTCTAAGAACCTGTGACTATAAAAACTTCTCCTTTCATGACAGTGCCTGTATATTTTACCACACCTGTTAGCAAACAAGTCCTGGGTAACCTTAAAAGAATAATTATGCTCTCTGAACATTTTCTGTCAAGTATTTTCTTGTTTTACAAGATTTTAATTCTTTAAATAGGGACTATTGATCACTTCTTTTGTAATTCCAACTTGTTTACAAAAATATTTTAAATGAATTTGTATAAATGCAGATATGTTCAGATGAAGGAAACATGGAGAATTTAAATAATCATAACATTAAAACATATCTGTAAGAATCCACAGAGGACCATAGGATTAATTTTAACTTAGTTGTGAAAACTTGATGTAAAATAGAATGAGTGAAAAGTAATTTCAAGGCTTTGGAATCATATTTGTTAATTATATACCCATGAATTTCTTATTTTTCTCTTCCTTTGACTAGACACTTGTCTGAATAGTGAATCAAAGCAGAAAATAAACCTACACCAGAAAGATTTTTTTTATCCTCTTCTATCTTCAGTCCATAAATCAGTTAATGGAGAAAATGAACTAGTTTTCTAAACTATTGTGTTTACCATTTATGTACCTTGAAAGGACTTCGGCATAATAACAGAAGCAGCAATCATGGATTCTGTTACACATGAAGTCAGAGGAGAGTGTCACAGGTTCTGAACATAAATTTATGAAATAAAACAGGAAATGTCAAAATGCATTGCTACTGCAGTAGCTGGCTTTAAAAAAAGGCTATGACAAGGTTATGTTGTGTTATCAAGATTGAATTCCCAAGAATGTGAGTTGAGGTAAAAAATAAGAATAGAAGACAGGTATCTGTAAAAATATAATAAAATACTAGGAATCTACCACTGAATAATAAATGGTAAGAAAAGTCCAGCAACAAGAAGTCAGAGCACTTGACTCTCTTAATCTAAACAAAGTACAAAGAAAGGCTATAATAAAGAATATATATGCATTTGCCCAGAAATTTTACAACAAAGTGCATCTTTTTGAATCTTCCAAGAGGCATAATGAAGGTCTGACACCCCAGGGGACTTAGTATTGTTGCCATAGTCCATAAGTATTTACCCAACATTCTTTTTCTAAATGCCTAATGTATGAATAGAATATTGAAGGGATATTATAACCACATTCACTTACACTGATACATGAAGAGACAATTCAAACGTGTTGTTTCTGTACCACCACCTTCTCCAAACACCCTCCTCCACAATATAAACTATGTTGGAAAATACAGTATTTAATAAGAAAAACTGTCTACTATTCTATTTAATGGTAATAAGTAGTCCTACTTAAAGTCTGGTATTTTCTCATCATTCATTGTTATAACAGAAATTTATATGTATTTTACCATGATTAAAAATATAAAAACATTCAATAATTACATAAAATGTGATAAAGCTACTTTTATCTTGCTCAGCTCGGTATGGGAATGAGAGTTCTGGTCCATCAAATACTGAATAATACTTTGTGTATACAGTAAATAGAGTATCAACTTCAGAACAGTAAGACTACAAAAAATAAACTTAGTTTATCCAAATAAGCATTCGTCATAGAAGATATAAAGACTGAAGCCAGGCATATAAATTTTTCACTCTGAAGTACCTCACAAAAAGATTTGAGAAGAAATGAAGGTGAAACATTGATTTTGATGCTTTCTCAGAAGTATACCTAGTACCTAGCAGAATGCCTAACCCAAAGTAGATGATCCAAAATTTTTCTGAATTATTGAATGATATTAATTAAATATATCACTGCAACATGTCATGGAAACACAAATGACGGAAATTTTTACTTTATGCTCTAAGGCAGGGTTAGTTGATGACAATCAACCTGAGAAGGAATTTATCATGGGTGGAGGCAGCAAGAATGAGTACAGCCATTCCAGCCTGAGTGAGAAGCATGAGGAAAAGCACCAATGCATGCATCAAAGTCCATTATAAACCCTAGAACTTTTGATAAGTGTAGATGAATACAGTGATCGAAAGCAGACTGAGGACTTTGCTGGTGGCACGGTGATTAAGAATCCGCCCGCCAGTGCAGGGGACACAGGTCTGAGCCCTGGTCCAAGAAGATCCCACATGCCGCGGAGCAACTTAGCCCATGCGCCACAACTACTGACCCTGCACTCTAGGGCCCGCGAGCCACAACTACTGAGCCTGTGCGCCACAGCTCCTGAAGCCTGCACACCTAGAGCCCGTGCTGTGCAACAAAGAAAAGCCACTGCAATGAGAAGCCCATGCACTGCAACGAAGAGTAGACCCTGCTCGCTGCAACTAGAGAAAAGCCTGCACGCAGCAACGAAGACCCAACGCAGCCAACAATATATAAATTAATTTAAAAAAGAAAAAGAAAGCAGACTGAGATTTCATGAACATTCCACCTCAGTTTGTGATGTCTACTCTGCAGTTATGCCTTCATCTAAATTTCTTCAGATCATAGACCTTAATTGTAAGTACCTTTACCTAATATGTTTTCAGACCATCCTCCCTTGCTTGAATCTACCTCATGCCAGAAGTGTGAAATACAGTCCATATGTTGTGGAGGTTCAAGTAAACCACTGTTTACTCTCCGGGCTTTGAGAACTCATAAATCTCAGAGTTAGTACCGTGCAAACATATGTAATTGAATCCTGAGTATATCCAAGAGGAATACGTTTTCTTTAAGTAGCTGTTACATTTTTCTTAGTCCTTAGTTGTTGTATTCTATGTTAAGTTAAACAAAGTAACTTGCCTCAAAATATTCCAAAAGCAAAGTATCTATAAAAGCAAAATGAATGAATGGTACTTTGATATTTTTCTTTGATAGTAGAGATTTCTCAGAGTCTTATATTCTCGTTCAAAAGAGGTACAGAGTATTGTCAGTTTGAAAGTTATTCCCAGAAGTTCTAACAAAACCCAAAACTTCAGAATTATAGATGGTCAATTGGAAGCAAGCTAATGTGACCTCTTTTGAGAGAAGCCTATTAAGATGTACCTTTTCCATTGTCACTGAGAATCCAAGTTTCCTAACTTCACCAACAGCCAACATCCATTTTGTGCTCACTGATTCAGGTACTGTATTAATTTTCTAGGGCTGCCATAACAAATTACCACAGACTGGGTGGCTTTAACAACAGAAATTTATTTTCTGGAGGCTGGAAGTCCAAAATTAAGGTCTAGGAAAAGTTGGTTTCTTCAGAGGCCTCTCTCCTTGGCTGGTAAATGGTTGTCTTCTTCCTGTGTCTTTACAGGGTCTTCTCCCTGAACCTGTCTGTGCACAGATATCACCTTCTTATAAGGACATCAGTCATACTGGATTAGGGCCTACCCTAATTACCTTATTTTAACTTAATTACCTCTTTAAAGACCTATCTCCAAATACAGTCACATTCTGAGGTACTCTAGGTTAGGACTCTAACATATGAAGTTTTGGGGGACACAATTCAGTCCATAAAAGATAGACTACTTTATATACATGATTTTATTTGATAGTAAAAACCAACTTGTGAGACACTATTTTTATATACATTTTACAGATGAGAAAATTAAGCAAAGTGATGGTTAATAACTAGCCCAAGTTCACACAGGCAGTAAGTGAAGAAGCTCTCACGTATAAATCCTGACATTCTCACTTCAGTACCCATGCTATTCACAACCACCCAATATTGTTATTGAGATTAGCTAACCTTCTAGATGAAATCTCTCCTATATGAATTTCTTCAGAATCTCTCCTTTACATCTCAAAAACCTCTCTGTATCTATCAACATTATTTTGAATCATTTTTCTTCTTTCTAAAGTAGAAAGATATTACCTTACTGACAAGACTTTAGCTTTGTGCTACAAATTCCCCTTTTACAGAGCTTCAATCTTTCTTTTTACCAGATTTTCATGGTCTCCTTTTTCCATCATAGTGTACGATCTAAAGTACTCTCAAAGGTTCTCTTTCCCATTCCATTTACTATCAAATACCTCTTTAAAAATAAGTGATGTCAGCTAGTCAGCTTCACCCAACTGAAATAACTTTTTCTTTTCCTTCACCAGTGAAACTCAGATCATTTAACTAATAGCCTTTTTCTCAGCCAGCCCTCATTGGGAGCCGTGTACCTAATTCATAAAATTTCCTCTGCACTTACTACTCTGATACATCACTCTTTCTTTTCCTCTGACACCTCTGATGGTTTGCAAAGAGTTTTTACAAGACTTGCTAAAGCCCCTTTGGGTTTAATAGACAGAATATTACATTCGTTAAGATTCCTTCCTTCAGTGGAGAGCCAAAATGAAGAGAAGTGAAGATATCCCAAGGGCAAAAAAAGGTAACAAAAGTCAGTAATTTCTGAAGATGTCCTGGCATCTGTGTTTTGTTAACTAAAAAACAAAAACAATGTTTGTTTTTCTAAAGGGAGTCTAAAAATGAAAGTGGGTGTAGGGGGCAGGTAAAAGTTAGGTTGGATTGAATTGTTTTGACTAATGTATATAAGATGCTTCATCAGGTAGGATACTTCCGGGAGAGAGAACCTAGACATGTAACTACTAACAACTACTACAACAACAAACATTGGTGGCTAAAGGGTTGACAAGGGACCTCAGAGAATATGCATATATTGTGAGGGATTTAAATGTGTTAGCTGTGGATTGTAGAATGCATCCCATCTTCATCTGTCTCCCTGAAAAATCTTCAATAGTTATATGTTGTTCACTATTGTTTTTTGTGCGAATAGATACTTTAGAGGAATTCAGCGCTTTTAATTTCTAAGGTGGGAAATGGGACGTAAAAGCCATGATGAGAAGGGGTCAGCTAATATCTAAATAGTTTAGCATCTTCAAAGAGAGTTAGAGTGAAAAAGAAAAATGAACACATAAAAACAAATGATTTCTAGTATATTATCCAGTGATGATTAACTAAATTATTAATTGCACTTACTTATATTCAGTAAGTTTGTCTACATAGGAAAATAAAATTGAACTTAATTCTCTAGAAATTTGATATGATTTAAAAGCACCTTTAGATCACACACACACACATAAAAACACACACATACATACAAACACACACACACACTAACTGGTTGGAAGATTAATTATCCAGCTTACCTTTTAGGAAAATAGAGATCATGTACTTCTATTTCTCCTTGTTGGTGAACTCAAAAATTATTCAATGGCGAGGTACTATACACCACAGAATTCTAAAACTATTCTCTGAAACTGACCAGTCGTATTCATTTTTTCATATAAATACTCCTTTTTTCTTGTACTAGTTTTCCTTTTAGAAAACTGTTCCAATTCTGTACCGCCAAGCATATAATGAGTAACAGAATCCTCAAAGCTGATAATGATGATATTACTTACAATTAATCTCCTAACTAACAAAGATTCCCAACATAAAAAAAGAAGAGGAAAGGGCATTCTCTGATGTGATCTCTATGCATATTCCAGGTGGAATGCTTATCATACTAGGTCATTAAAGACTTCCATTTTTATTCGGCAGAAGTGCTATTGCAATTTCACATTTAATTTTATTACAACATAATCTTTTGGTACCAGGGAAAAGAAAAGACATACCTAAGTTCACACATAATAAGCAGCACCTGCATATGGAAATGGTCTCCCTGGCTCCTTTTTCAAGCACACTCTTAGGCCCTATTGCAAAGTAAATTCTTTCTATATCCTTTGTGGGTGGGGTTAAAATTGGAGAGCATATTGAAAGATAAGTGACTGCAGCTATTGGGCATTTCACAACTTCAAGAGGTTACTTTCTGCCTTGACTCTAGACTGAGTCACTGTCTCCTGGAAGATGTCGTAAAAGCATTCCAAATCAAAGCCTTGGTATATTCAAATGCTTACCTTTCAATCAAGATAGCTGGAATTCTTCAAATTGCTAATTCAAGAGAAATATCCTTAAGTGATTTAATATTGACTTCGCACTGAACCGTGTCAGGTTTACTAACAAACACAGATCCATCAATGGGTAGGTGTGTGGTTTTTCTCTCCCCTTCCCTTTATAACCCCACCTTTGTGGCCCAGGTTTTACCTCAAGGACTACCAAAGGAGCTAAGAAATTGCTTTCTTTTTTAGCGGGACCCTGCGGATGGCTCACAAACAGACATTTGGTACGCTGGCAAAATACTGTACTGTGAGTGTCCACTAATGATGTCCCATTGTTTTAAAATCTCCTTCTCTGTGTGGAGCTGCGGTAATTGAGAGCTGACATAGGCACAACTCTGGTTCCTCAGGGGCTACACAGTTAATATTCGTCAACTCTGTGCTTTCTCTGTCATTCTGGGTTACTGGAGTGCTTACCACATACTTTGAATCACATAGGGGAATAAAATTACATATTCCACTTGAGCATTATTATTGCCCCCTTTTCCCTGAGTTGATCTGAAGTCTTTCTCAAAAGAAATTTAAAAAAAATCATCTTTGCAAAAGTAACCCGTAGACGTAAGGGCATGTGCTGAGTCAGGGAGCCATTCACTTCCTGAATATGTATTGTTTCTTTTGCCAGTAATCTTCAGATGACATGGATACATCGGGATAAAGCATGAAAACTATTAATACTACAACATACGCAATCAGTTAAATATGTCATAAAAAATGACCGGCACTTTTAATTATGTACTTATTATTTTGCCTTAAAATATTTGACCTCTAAAACATATGAGGAAACAAAAGTTTTCCTGGTATCTATGCTAACCAGCTAAATGAAAATTAAAATCCAGCTCTGGGTAAGTCTAAATCTTGGGTCTATAACTGTTAAATAGCTCTGGCTCATAATTGTTTCCTTGCTTTCCAGGGAGATGAGATATACTTATTCTGCTTCCTACCCTTCCTTTGATTCACACTGTATTTTGAGAAATAACCACTGTTACACAACTGACATGTGCTAAAATGAAGCCTATCCTGTGGACAACATTAATCAAGAGATTAGCAACTGATTTAACTGTAAGTTTATGTATTTATAGTAGATCCTCACAAGGGAAGCTTTAACAGCTCCTTGTATACATTGTTCCATTCTATTCTACCTCTCTTCTAAATATATGATACTATAATAATTTCAGATTTTTTAATGGATAAGCATTTACAATTTTTCAAATATTTTAAGCACTTTAGCTTCCCCATAACATTTTATGGGCAATAACTAATAAATATTTACATTAAAAATATTAACATGCTCTTATTTCAAAGATCTGTTAAATGTATCATTTGAGAAAATTATATTAACTTAAATAAATGCTTTTTATAATATTGCCAGAATTGGTCAGCAATAAACCACGTTAGAGCAATATGTGAGCAGATATAAAATATAGTTTTCTAAATTGCTTTTCCAAAAGCACGTCTGAAAGGAAAATTAAATGTGGTCTTTGAACATGAATCATTAAATAAGTTCAAAGCATTGCAAAAGATATAGAAAGAGTTAATTACATTGGTAAAGCTTAATTAAATGATCTTAGAATAATATCAATATCAACTTCTATTTTAACAGCTCAATTTTTTTAAAAAACTATTTTTCTGAAGCTGTTTCAACTCCTACATACACTCGGTTCAAAATAACTAGTTAAATATTCCCATCTGCTTAGTCTTACACATACAGAATACAAAAGTATAACTGTTTATTGATCTATGATTGCAACAGTATTAAAATCATGACTGGAGTACTGCATTTAGAGGGAAGAACTAGATTTAACTTTATAAACATTCATATATTCTAGAGAAGAAACACAGGCTTAAAGTTTACTCAGCATACTAACAATCCAAACATGCAATTCAAATATACCATCTGTAGTTGTCCTGCTGACCCCTTTGTGGGGGTATTTAAACACTGACAGCACAGGTGAACAGTCACAGTAGATCTCTTGAATTAAAATATACAAGCCCACGTGCATATGTATGCGGACGCGTGTGCACGCACACACACACGCCAGTGACTGACGTTAGTTTCGCAAAATTATCAAACTTCTAAAACTCAACAGTGACTTAGTCTAATTGCTCATGTTGCCTTTTCTTAGACTCACTTGTGTGCATTAAGAGGAAAGTTTAAGCAACTATGATATCCATTTAGTGAACAAGAAAATGTAGAAAAATCAAATCACGCTGCCTGTTTACAGTATAGGACATTCAGGGAAATAAAGAGTAAGCTAGCTAAATTATCTATTCAATTTACTTGAATTTCTGTTTTAATAATATTTTGCCATAAACATACACAGTCTGGATACTCTGATTCATCCTTAGCAAAAATTATAGTCCACAAATTTCAAGTTAGTTAATATGAGTGAAGATATTTACTGACAAAAATACTATTTAACAATGCAAAGCACCAGGAAACCACTATGAAAGCATCATTTACATGCTTAGAAATTATTTATGTTTAAATCTGTAACAATTTTCCATATGCATCTTTTTTCTTTTAAACATCTTTATTAGATTATAATTGCTTTACAATGTTTTGTTAGTTTCCATTGTATAACAAAGTGAATCAGCTATATGTACACGTATATCCCCATATCCCCTCCCTCTTGCATCTCCTTCCCACCCTCCCTATCCCAGCCCGCCAGGTGGTCACAAAGCACTGAGCTGAGCTCCCTGTGCTATGTAGCTGCTTCCCATTAGCTATCTATTTTACATTTGGTAGTGTATATATGTCAATGCCACTCTCTCAGTTCATCCCAGCTTACCATTCCCCCTCCTCATGTCCTCAAGTCCATTCTCTATGTCTGCATCTTTATTCCTGTCCTGCCCCTAGGTTCATCAGAACCATTTTTTTTCTTTTTTAGATTCCATATATATATATATGTTAGCATATGGTATTTATCTCTTTCTGCCTTACTTCACTCTGTATGACAGACTCTAGGTCCATCCACCTCACTACAAATAGTGCAATTTTGTTTCTTTTTATGGCTGAGTAATATTCCATTGTACATATGTGCCACATCTTCTTTATCAATTCATCTGTTGATGGACACTTAGGTTGTTTCCATGTCCTGGCTATTGTAAATACTGCTGCTTAGATATTGCAGTGAACATTCTGGTACATGACTCTTTTTGAATTATGGTTTTCTTAGGGTACATGCCCAGTAATGGGATTGCTGGGTCATACGGTAGTTCTATTTTTAGTTTTTTAAGGAACCTCCATACTGTTCTCCATAGTGGCTGTATCAATTTACATTCCCATCAACAGTGCAAGAGGGTTCCCTTTTCTCCACACCCTCTCCAGCATTTATTGTTTGTAGATTTTTTGATGATGGTCATTCTGACTGGTATGAGGTGATACCTCATTGTACTTTTCATGTGCATTTCTGTAACAATTAGTGATGTTGAGCAACCTTTCATGTGTTTGTTGGCAATCTGTATAACTTTTTTGGAGAAATGTCTATTTAGGTCTCCTGCCCATTTTTGGATTGGGTTGTTTGTTCTTTTGATATTGAGCTGCATGAGCTGCTTGTACATTTTGGAGATTAATCCTTTGTCAGTTGCTTTGTTTGCAAATATTTTCTCCCATTCTGAGGGTAACCTTTCCAACTTGATTATGGTTTCCTTTGCTTTGCAAAAGCTTTTAAGTTTCATTAGGTCCCATTTGTTTATTTTTGTTTTTATTTCCATTTCTCTAGGAGGTGGGTCAAAAAGGATCTTGCTGTGATTTATGTCATAGAGTGTTCTGTCTATGTTTTCCTCTAAGAGTTTTATTGTGTCTGGCCTTACATTTAGGTCTTTAATCCATTTTGAGTTTATTTTTGTGTACAGTGTTAGGGAGTGTTCTAATTTCATTCTTTTACATGTAGCTGACCAGTTTTCCCAGCACCACTTATTGAAGAGACTGTCTTTTCTCCATTGTATATTCTTGCCTCCTTTATTAAAGACAAGGTGGCCATATGTGCATGGCTTTATCTCGGGGCTTTCTATCCTGTTCCATTGATCTATATTTCTGTTTTTGTGCCAGTACCATACTGTCTTAATTACTGTAGCTTTGCAGTATAGTCTGAAGCCAAGGAGCCTGATTCCACCAGCTCCATTTTACCTTCTCAAGTTTGCTTTGGTTATTCGGGGTCTTTTGTGTTTAACCACTTATTGAAGAGGCTGTGTTTTCTCCATTGTATATTCTTGCCTCCTTTATTAAAGACAAGGTGGCCATATGTGCATGGCTTTATCTCGGGGCTTTCTATCCTGTTCCATTGATCTATATTTCTGTTTTTGTGCCAGTACCATACTGTCTTAATTACTGTAGCTTTGCAGTATAGTCTGAAGCCAAGGAGCCTGATTCCACCAGCTCCATTTTACCTTCTCAAGTTTGCTTTGGTTATTCGGGGTCTTTTGTGTTTCCATACAAATTATGAATTTTTTTATTCTAATTCTGTGAAAAACATCACTGGTAGTTCAACAGGGATGGCACTGAATCTGTAGATTGCTTTGGGTAATATAGTCATTTTCACAATGTTGATTCTTCCAATCCAAGAACATGGTATACCTTTCCATCTGTTTGTATCATCTCTAATTTCTTTCATCAGTGTTTCATAGCTTTCTGCATACAGGACTTTTGTCTTCCTAGGTAGATTTATTCCCAGGTATTTTATTTTTGTTGCAATGGTAAATGGGAGTGTTTCCTTAATTTGCTTTTCAGATTTTTCATCATTAGTGTAGAGGAATGCAAGAGATTTCTGTGCATTAATTTTGTATCCTGCTACTTTACCAAATTCATTGATTAGCTCTAGTCGTTTTGTGGTAGCATTTTAGTATTCTCTATGTATAGTATCATGTCATCTGCAAAGAGTGACACTGTTACTCCTTCTTTTCCAATTTGTATCCCTTTTATTTTTCTTCTCTGATTGCCATGGCTAGGACTTCCAAAACTATGTTGAATAATAGTGGCGGGAGTGGACATCCTTGTCTTGTTCCTGATCTTAGAGGAAATGCTTTCAGTTTTTCACCATGGAGAATGATGTTTGCTGCGGGTTTTTCATATATGGCCTTTATTATGTTGAGGTAGATTCCCTCTATGCCCACTTTCTGGAGAGTTTTTATCATAAATGGGTGTTGAATTTTGTCACAAGCTTTTTATGCATATATTGAGATGACCATATGTTTTTATTCTTCATTTATTTAATGTGGTGTATCACACTGACTGATTTGCATATATTGAAGAATCCTTGCATCCCTGGGATAAACCCCACTTAATCATGGTGTCTGATCCTTTTAAAGTGTTGTTGGATTCTGTTTGCTAGTATTTTGTTGAGGATTTTTGTGTCTATATTCATCAATAATATTGGTCTGTAATTTTCTTTTTTTGTAGTATCTTTGTCTGGTTTTGGTATCAGGGTGGTGGTGGCCTCATAGAGTGAGTTTGGGAGTGTTCCTTCCTCTGCAATTTTTTGGAAGAGTTTGAGAAGGACGGGTGTTAACTCTTCTCTAAATGTTTGACAGAATTCACCTGCGAAGCCATGTGGTCCTGGACTTTTGTTTGTTGGAAGATTTTTAATCACAGGTTCAATTTCATTACTTGTGATTGGTCTGTTCATATTTTCTATTTCTTCCTGGTCCAGTCTTGGAAGATTATACCTTTCTAAGAATTTGTCTATTTCTTCCATGTTGTCCATTTTATTGGCAGAGTTGCTTGTAGCAGTCTCTTAGGATGCTTTGTATTTCTGCCGTGTCTGTTGTAACTTCTTTTTCATTTCTAAATTTAATGATTTAAGTCCTCTCCCTCTTTTTCTTGATGAGTCTGGCTAACGGTTTATCAATTTTGTTTATCTTCTCAAAGAACCAGTTTTTAGTTTTATTGATCTTTGCTATTATTTTCTATGTTTCTATTCCATTTATTTCTGCTCTGATCTTTATGATTTCTTTCCTTCTGCTAACTTTGGGTTTTGCTTGTTCTTCTTTCTCTAGTTCCTTTAGGTGTAAGGTTAGATTATTTATTTGAGATTTTTCTTGTTTCTTGAGGTAGGACTGTATTGCTATAAACTTCCCTCTTAGAAATGCTTTTGCTGCATCCCATAGATTTGGGTCATTGTGTTTTCATTGTCATTTGTTTCTTTTTTTTTTTTTTGATATCCTCTTTGATTTCTTCAGTGATTTCTTGTTTATTTAGTAGTGTATTGTTTAGCCTCCAAATGTCTGTATATTTTACATTTGTCTCCTGTAATTGATATCTAGTCTTATCGCATTGTGGTCAGAAAAGATACTTGATACGATTTCTTAAAGTTACCAAGCCTTGATTTGTGACCCAAGATATGATCTATCCTGGAGGATGTTCCACGAGCACTTGAGAAGAAAGTGTATTCTGTTGTTTTTGGATGGAATGTCCTATAAATATCAATTAAGTCCATCTTGTTTAATGTGTAATGTAAAGCTTGTATTTCCTTATTTATTTTCATTTTGCATGTTCTGTCCGTTGGTGAAAGTGGGGCATTAAAGTTCCCTACTATTACTGTGTTACTGTCAATTTCCCCTTGTATGGCTGTTAGCATTTGTCTTCTGTATTGAGGTGCTCCTATGTTGGGTGCATAAACATTTACAATTGTTATATCTTCTTCTTGGATTGATCCCTTGATCATTATGTAGTTTGTCTACATAATAGTTCTTTGTCTCTTGTAATAGTTTTTATTTTAAAGTCTATTTTGTCTGATATGAGATTTGCTACTCCAGCTTTCTTTTGACTTCCATTTGCATGGAAAATCTTTTTCCATCCCCTCACTTTCAGTCTGTATGTGTCCCTAGGTCTGGAGTGGGTCTTTTGTAGACAGTATATATATGGGTCTTGTTTTTGTATCCATTCAGCCAGTCTATGTCTTTTGGTTGGAGCATTTAATTCATTTACATTTAAGGTAGTTATCAATATGTATGTTCCTATTACCATTTTCTTAATTGTTTTGGGTTCATTATCGTAGGTCTTTTCCTTCTCTTGTGTTTTCTGCCTAGAGAAGTTCCTTTAGCATTTGTTGCTAAGCTGGTTTGGTGGTGCTGAATTCTCTTAGCTTTTGCTTGTCTTTAAAGCTTTTGATTTCTCCCTCAAATCTGAATGAGATCCTTGCTGGGTAAGGTAATCTTGGTTGTAGGTTTTTCCCTTTCATCTCTTTAAATATGTCCTGCCACACCCTACTGGTGTGCAGTTTCTGCTGAAAGATCAGCTGTTAACCTTATGGGGATTCCTTTGTATGTTATTTGTTGCTTTTCCCTTCCTGCTTTTAATATTTCTTCTTTGTATTTAATTTTTGATAGTTTGATTAATATGTGTCTTGTTGTGTTTCTCCTTGGATTTATCCTGTATGGGACTCTCTGCACTTCCTGGACTTGACTATTTCCTTTTCCATGTTAGGGAAATTTTCAACTATAATCTCTTCAAATATTTTCTCAGACCCTTTATTTTTCTCTTCTTCTTCTGGAACCCCTATAATTCGAATGTTGGTGTGTTTAATGTTGTCCCAGAGGTCTCTGAGACTGTCCTCAATTATTTTCATTCTTTTTTCTTTATTCTGCTCTGCAGTAGTTATTTCCACTATTTTATCTTCCAGGTCACTTCTCTGTTCTTCTGCCCCAGTTATTCTGCTACTGATTCCTTCTAGAGAATTTTTAATTTCATTTATTTTGTTGTTCATCATTGTTCGTTCACTCTCTTGTTCTCTAGATCCTTGTTAAACGTTTCTTGTATTTTCTCCATTATATTTCCAAGATTTTGGATCATCTTTACTATCATCACTCTGAATTCTTTTTCAGGTAGACTGCCTATTTCTTCCTCATTTGTTAGGTCTGGTGGGTTTTTACCTTGCTCCTTCATCTGCTGCATATTTCTCTGTCTTCTCACTTTGCTTACCTTACTGTGTCTGGGGTCTCCTTTTTGCAGGCTGCAGGTTTGTAGTTCCCATTGTTTCTGGTGTCTGCACCCAGTGGGTGAGGGTGGTTCAGGGGCTTGTGTAGGCTTCCTGGTGGAAGGGACTGGTGACTGTGTTCTGGTGGGTGGGGCTTGACCTTGTCTTTCTGGGGGTGAGGGCCGCATCTGGTGATGTGATTTGTGGTGTCTGTGAACTTAGTATGATTTTAGGCAGCCTCTCTGCTAATGGGTAAGGTTGTGTTCCTGTCTTGCTATGTGATTGGCATGGGGTGCCCAGCACTGGAGCTTGCTGGCTGTTAGGTGGAGCTGGGTCTTAGCATTGAGACAGAGATCTCTGGGAGAGCTCTCGCCAATTGATATTACATTGGGCTGGGAGGTCTCTGTGGGCCAATGTCCTGAACTCGGCTCTCCCACCTCAGAGGCTCAGGCCTGACGGCAGGGCAGAACACCAAGACTGTATCAGCCACATGTCTCAGAAGAAAAGGGAGAAAAAAAAGAAAGAAAAAAATAAATAAAAATTATTAAAATAGAAAAAAAAAAAAATAAAAACCAGAAGAGCAACCAAATCAATAAACAAATCCACCAATGATAACAAGCACTAAAATATACACTAAGGTAAGCATAAAAATTAGAAACAAATCAGGCACAGCCAGCAAACCTGAAGTCTACAGTTGCTCCCAAAGTCCACTACCTCAATGTTGGGTTGATTCATTGTCTATTCAGGTAACAATTGATATTACATTGGGCTGGGAGGTCTCTGTGGGCCAATGTCCTGAACTCGGCTCTCCCACCTCAGAGGCTCAGGCCTGACGGCAGGGCAGAACACCAAGACTGTATCAGCCACATGTCTCAGAAGAAAAGGGAGAAAAAAAAGAAAGAAAAAAATAAATAAAAATTATTAAAATAGAAAAAAAAAAAAATAAAAACCAGAAGAGCAACCAAATCAATAAACAAATCCACCAATGATAACAAGCACTAAAATATACACTAAGGTAAGCATAAAAATTAGAAACAAATCAGGCACAGCCAGCAAACCTGAAGTCTACAGTTGCTCCCAAAGTCCACTACCTCAATGTTGGGTTGATTCATTGTCTATTCAGGTATTCCACAGATGCAGGGTACATCAAGTTGAATGTGGAGATTTAATCCACTGCTCCTGAGGCTGCTGGGAGAGATTTCCCTTTCTCTTCTTTGTTTCCACTGTTCAGGGGTTCAGCTTTGGATTTGGCCCCACCTTTGCGTGTAGGTCACCCTCAGGCATGTATTCCTGCCCAGACAGGGCAGGGTTAAAGCAGCAGCTGAGTAGGGGGCTCTGGCTCACTCATGCCATGGTGTGGGGGGTGGGGGTGGGAGTGGTTAGGTAGTTATAATTGGAATGCAGGGCCAGCCTGTGCTGGCAGAGGCCAGCATGAAGTGAAAACAGCCTGAGGCACACTGTTTGTTCTCCTGGGAAGTTATCCCTGGATCATGGGACCCTGGTAGTGGCATGTTGCACAGGCTCCCAGGCATGTAGATAGTGACCTGTGCTTGCAGACAGGATTCCTGGTGGCTGCAGCAGCAGCCTTAGCATTTCACGCCCATCTCTGGAGTCTGAGCTGATAGCCAATGAGCACCCATATCTGGAGCTCATTTAGGTGGTGGTCTGCTTTCTGTGGGCAGACAGGGAAGGAATCCCCTCTCCTCACGCACCCTGAAACAATGGTCTCTTGCCTCTTTGGCAGGTCTAGACTTTCCCCGACTCCTTCCTGGCTAGCTGTGGCGCACTAGCCCCCTTCAGGCTGTGTTCACACAGCCAACCCCAGTCTTCTCCCTGGCGTCTGCTCCCAGCCCCTGGCGGGTGAGCAGACAAGCCTCTCAGGCTGGTGAGCGCGGGTCGGCACCGATCCTCTGTGCAGGAATCTCTCCTCTTTGCCTTCTGCACCCCTGTTGCTGTGCTCTCCTCTATGGCTCTGAAGCTTGCCTCCCACCCACTTCCCTGTCTCTGCTAGTGAAGGGGATTCCTAGTGTGTGGAAACTTTTCCTCCTTCACATCTCCCTCCCAGAGGTGCAGGTCCTGTCCCTATTCTTTTGTCTTTTTCTTTTTTCTTTTGCCCTACACAAGTATGTGGCGATTTTCTTGCCTTTTGGGAAGTCTGAGGTCCTCTGCCAGCATTCAGTAGGTGTTCTGTAGGAGCTGTTCCACGTAGATGTATTTTTGATGTATTTGTGCGGAGGAGGGTGATCTCCACGTCTTAATCCTCCGCCATCTTGAAGGTCCCCTCCCACCATATGCATCTTTTCCATAAGGTTATTCATACAGTATCAAACCTTAAAAAGTCATCAGCATAATAGAGATTCCATTCAATGAGGTATTGAAATTTAGAGATTTTTTTAAAGTAATGGAAATTTAGTTTCAGTAGAATTTTAAACATGGCCTTTCTATTCTCATCTTTGATTCTTCAGAAATTTTATACACAAATTTTTTTCTCTGTCAAAGACCTATTTTAATAAAGTATATGCAGATGGAAAAATTCTACATTCTGATAGACATTTAGAAATCTCTATTAATATAATGATTTCATGTTAATGATGTGACTACTCATGCATTCTTTTTATGGCAATAGGCAGATGACTAGGACCAGTTATCTCATTAAGCACAGTATTAGAAGTGCCTTAACACCCACCTTCCCCACATCCCCAAACCCACATCCAAGTATATTTTATAGATATACATTTTTCAAGTTTCACAAAGGGTAAGTAGATTGCTCACTTTTCCTTAAAAATGTCTTTTACTTATTATGCTTAACTTTCATGACATGAATAAAAATTTAAAATAGCTGATAAGCTTAACCAATAATAATAGACAAGTCAAATACTGCATTAGTAGTGAATAACAATACAGTGTTTAGTACTAAATTAAAGTTACTTGGTACCAACATGAAGGCAAAATCAAAATATTCATATTCTCTCATTTAGTCTTTTACTTCCTTCCCTCTTTTAACCATAGTCTTCATAGGTAAATATAAATGGAATGAATAAGCCTACCTTCCAAATTAAGATTAAGAAGTATAGAAACACTTCTAGCATAAAGGATAGTCAATTTATTACACATTAAATGGAATGGATATCACACATGCTAAAAAAACACACTCTCACTTATTTCAAAATTTAACAGCATTGTACTGTGAATTCTAACTCCCCAAACATAAACCATTTAAACTTAAAATAGTACACAGAATTTTTGTATATATCAAAGAATAATTTTTTAAAGAAAAGCAACTTCCTTTGAAATGAAGACAGGTGAATCCAGACATACTTTTCTCAATATAAGTATCCATCACTTTACATCCTACACCACTGATTCAAAAGTTCAGCTGTGACTTCATTAGCGAAATCTTCATGAAATGAGTTCAATGATTTGAGGGTTCATACCTCATATAATTTATTCCCTAGAGGGCCAAAGAGTTTTCCTAGAAACAAGTTATGCACTGAATCTGACTGATGCTCATTTTTATTTTTGATATGTCTCTTTAAGAGTGCTGTTTCAATAAGGATAAGACCATATATTTGGCTTCTTTTTGTAGTTTAGGTACTTTCTGCCCAGCTGAAGATACTCCACCTGGGAATTACTTTCTCACTGAGCCACCTTGTTAGGACCTGTGTACCTGAATACAGCCAGAGCTTCTGAGTCCCATGACGAACACTTATCCCCTGTCCCCAGGATGTCAGAACCTGGAACTCAGTGAGTGCATCTAGCCACCCTTATACAGCAACTAAAACTTTAAGATTTAAAACTCTAGAGCTATTGGTAGCCTTGGCCATATTTTCTGCAGCCTTCAACAATACAGTTGACAAAGCTAGTACACATAACAAAACAGAGAGAGGCAAACACACACGCGTGCGCTCACACACACACACACACACACACACAGAGAATTCTAACAATATACTCTATCCCTGAACACGTAATTACTTTTATTCTAATGTAGGTAGAAGTGTGTGATAAATAAGGAGGAAAATTCAATTTTGAATTGTTTTTGAATTAATGTATTAGTTATAAATTTTCTCAATTGAAAAAACAGTAACAAAATTTTTGTATTACTGTTTTTATAATTGAGAAAATTTATAACATATATGTATAACTGATTCAATTTTCTGTACACCTGAAACTAACATTGTAAATCAACTATATTTCAATTAAATACAATATTTCATTTCAATTAAATACAATCAACATTGTAAATCAATTATATATTATTATATTATTTATTTATTTATATTATATTTATATATATATAAATTATATATATAATATATATAAATTATATATTTCAATTTAAAAAACCCATTAAGACTGAATTATCTGCAGTGTTATTCATGATAGAGGGAGAGGGCACATGACACTTTTTGGATGTTCAAATACTGATATATTATTATTGTGTTCAAAAAGATAGAAACCCATGACAAACACCTTCCAGGACTCTGGTCTCCAAACAGTACATGGCATGGAGGTGTTACATACATTTTTCAAGTGCTTCTCATATCCCCAAGCTTTATGAATAGTGAATCACATGTATGAAGATCTTCTAATATATCACTGAGCTACAGTCTTTACACATATTACTTCATTTAGTCTCCATAACAGCTTTTTGAGGTAGTAATAATTATCTCCATCTTATAGTTGAAGAATCTGAATTTTAAGTAGAAGGTCCAGTGGCAAAATTCAAACCCTGGTTTAACTGAATTCAATGTCCAAGCTTTCACGTATTGTGTTTCACAATCTCAAAATTCTTTATCCCCAGAGGCAATATGGTGGCTTGGATTGACAAGCAAACAGATTGGGAGTTTGACCTGACTCCTACCATTTAGGCTCTGAAAAATTGGCTAAAAATGTTTAAGTAGCTGAGTGAGAATTTCAGCTCAGCTATGCCCCAGGCTTATTCATTGTGAACCATAAGGACTCCTCAGGAAAATATGACTCAGCTTTTTCAATACACTCCTTGGAAATGCATTAAAATGTTTATGCATGTTTCTCTATCTGGAAATACGTAAAAGAGACCACCAAAAAAGATCTTTAGCAAAAGCTAAAAGGGGCAAGGGATGCTTCCTCGAGAAAAAGAATAACCTATGAGTAAGAAATCTAAACAAAATTAAGTGACTATTTTAAAGCGGTGCATGTTTAACCCCAGCAATAAAGTCGATTGTGATATCTATTTATGGTGTGTTTGGTGCTGTGTTATGATCCTGACATGCTTTTATTTTATATAATCTTCACAGCAGTTTATGAGGTACGTAGTGTTATTTTACCCATTTTACAAATGATTTAATGGAAGCTGGAGTAGGTTAAATAATGTATCCGAATTCCAGAAAATAAATTTTATGTGTATATATATATATATATATATATATATATACCACATTTTACATATAAAAGTGAAAAATTTTGAGAGGATTTCATACACAACAATTAGGCTGACTTCTTTTCATCTAATTTCCATCCAATTTATTATAATACTTCAGGTCATTAAATTAATCTTGTATTTATAATATTAAATTATATTTAATTTGCCAATAAGCCTACGCTCTTTAAAACCTAGATTATATTTATCATTACAAAATAAGAAAGCTAAACCTGTCTGATTTATTATTACTATGTGATTTACTCTATTACCCAACTGATGATGTTAAAACCAAAATGAACCAACCATGCTGCAATCAGGTCAAAATGGTTACAGTGTTCTCTGCCTGATTTCTTCGGCAATAAATGTGGATATGATGAAAATCTTCCAATGGTCCTATATGTTCCTCACTCTAATTTTGTTCTTAGTGAGAGCAGAAAGTTTCATTAAATAAGGAAAATTTTTTTAATTGAAATGTTTCTTAAAAAAACATAACGTTAACATTGTAATATTACTTCTGCCACTATAATTCCCAACACACTGTTAACCAGCAAGAGAAGTCACTTTTTAAATTGCAAATGGAAATACTCCCAAATTCACTACTACAGCTTCTAGGATGAGCACTCCACTGGTGAGTATATGTGTGTGTGTGTGTGTGTGTGTGTGTGTGTGCAGGCGTGTGTGCGTATGTGTGTGTGGCTTTTGGTCAAAGTACATCAATGTAATAACAATGAAATAACAAATAACAAATGTAGGGTTCCTACCCGCAGAGAACTATCATGCTGGAAGTGTTTTATTTGGAAAATTCAGTTCTGTGTCACTGCAATACCAAAACTTTTTTGGATGATGATGGCTTTTGTAGGACAGATTTTAAATGCAATTTGTCCAGGTTCAGATAATTTACTGGGTAAATATCTCTCCCATGTTTAATAGAATTGTCACCATAGCAAAGAAATAAACAGAAAAAAATAAGTAAAAAAAAGTGTATTTTATAAAATCAGAGGCAAGATTTAGAATGAAAAAACTATGATTTTATTATCTTTGCCCAAAGTCTGTGATTTGCCTCCACTGGTAAAAAGAATTCTTTAAATATTACCTATACACATTTTTACGGTTAAAATCTCAACATAAGTAACACTATTTAAATCCAAAATGGCAAACTGAATGAAGAACATCATATACAAAAATCCAAGATACACATTGTTTTGTTGAATCAATATATCTGTGAAATCTAAGTATTATTAAAGTTTATCACTCAAGCTACTTGTTAGAAAGGAAGTCAAAATAAATTAGAAAAAAAACAACAAATTGGGACAATTACGTTATGAAGACAGAAAACTTTAAGATTGTTTCTTACTCTCAATAGTTGAAATTATTAATTCAAGTGAATTAAACTGAGTAAAGTAAATTGATATGTATAATGCCTTTTGATGTATGATTGAAGGAGGACATTTTACATCTGGGAGGAAGAAGGGTAAGCAGAGATAAGATAATAAAATAAGATAATTAAATAAGATTAAATCATTAAATAAGATAAACTAAAAAGACTGCTTTCCTCTTTCCTGTCCTGAGAAAGCAGTGCTACTTTTAGGCCCAGGTGAAAAAGTAATTTTTAATATTGTGATGTCATCTAAAAGTTTTCACATATGAAAAATCCACAGAAGTATTTATTTTAATGGAGAGAGAATACAAAAAAATACCTTTAGAATCTAGTGGAGTAGGAGAGCTGATTAAGATTTACTTTGCTGGAGCAAACAGAGGACAATTTTCCTCCCATTTCTCCCTCAATAGGTAGAAATGTAAGAGCTTTCTCTCTAAGGAACTAGGGAGAGAGCTGTCTTTATTTCTCACTCTTATTATTATGGGAGATCTCAGACATTCATTTTCTTGCCATTGTAGAATATTTATCAACGTAGCTTTCAAGAATCTTATTTTTTTAAGACTTTAAAACACATTAAACAAGAAAGAAGACAGGGATTTAGTGATGCCATGATGCAACGTGAGTAAAAGCTCATCTGATTATACACTAGAATACTGAAAGCACCATAAAAGATTCTATCTCCAGGCAACACCTTTAATCAAGTTAGCTACATTTATTTAAATCAAGAAGAATCACTTCCATACAAAGTAAAACAGCCTTGCAAAATGTGTATTACTATAAGTGCCTATTCAAGTTCACGGTTTGTTAACTGAATTCTTTTCTCTTTCCCTCCCTTTGTATGAATAGAACAGATTATGTCTAATTGAAAACTGCAGTCAGAAAGTAATCAGGCTGACATGGTTAATAGCAGGAGTTTCTATTGAAGCATCATCACAAACTAAATTAATATGACATTTCTTTACTAAATATGAAATCTGCTATTGTTATCAAGTGTGCAATTCTCCTTTTTAAATTGGACATAAAAGTAAGAAAAATTAACAGATTCTAAGATATTTTTCTTGGTGTGAGCCTATCTTTAAGTAAATACATTTTCAATGTATTGTTCTTAATATCTTTGTATATCTTGTTTAAAATCATCAATAAAAAGTGTGAGCAGATGAGTGATAGAGAGGGACACGTTTTCTCTCTCCAGGTAGTTTGGTGAATTTTCACATGACATGTATTTTATAAAGAAAATTTAAAAGTCGGTTACTTCCTAAAGTAGCACTATGCAGTTAAAAGAATGGAATCAGTAGTAGGATTCATTAGAAAAAACATTTACTAGTCCATTTACCAGTGGGATCTGGAGTATTTTTGACATCTATATTCTGGTAAAAAGTAAAGCCAATTATTTATTATATATTGACCATAATGGTAATAAAATCATAAAGACCACAATAAGCATTGTAATCTAACTGATATAAAAATCACACATAACATTTACACAGTACATATGTTAGGATCTAGACTATTCTGTTTCCCTTAGTTACAGAGGTGGACAGTTTGGTCTACAGTTAGTTCCTCAATTCCCGTCCCCCACCCCCCCCCCTTTCCCATTTAATAGTAGCTGTGCAGTTTGGGAAGGTCTGATCCACTTGAGGAGTTCAGGTGTAGCATTGCCTGAGAAGAGGCACTGGTTCTGAGGTGGGCCAAGCATTTAAAATCTTAGGGGATTTTAGGATACGGTGGAACTGTTGTCAGTGTTTTGCTACAAGGAGAGGAGCCAAAGTAAAAAAAATTAAAAAAAATAAAAAATTCAAACACAAAGAATAAAAACAAGGTAAAGAGATTTACTATATATTGTTTGTGAGAGACACTGCAGTAACTTTCAAGAAAACTTGTTTTCAAATATGCATACACTACATACATTGTACACTGCGTACATTGTTTTTATTTCCTCACTTTCGAGGAATCTCAAGGCCCTCTCTCCTTACTATATCATTTTAAAATAAGTCAGATTCCTGGAATATGATGCTCCACTCCCTTAGTCCGCTCCCTGGTCTGGCTGATAAAATTACAGAATAGCAGAATGAGTCCACAGTTAGCGGAGCACCAGAATGGGATGTGCCGTTTGTATGGCTTCCTTCTTCTCATGATCCAAAGTGAAAAAGTAGAGAGGACTCATTGTCTGAGTGGTCTCTCTTTCTCTCTCTTGCCACTCAGTGAGAGCTAAGCCTGGCTTTATGGTTCCAGATGGAGAGGTTCAAGGCAGACAACTTGTACCAGCTGCAATGGGGCAATCACTTCCCCCGGTATGTGTGCTGCTCTGGCACAGGAAGGCATACACATGAATGCACTGTCCTTGCATACGAATGGGCTGCTCTAAGGGTGGTTATCTTCACAACAGAAATAGATGAAGCAGACCTTATCTACACTTTCCATTCAGGATGACCTAACATAGGGGAAACATTTTTTTTTTCTGAGATCAGCTCATGTCAATAGAGTTCTGTATTAAATTTTGAAGCCACAGTTCTAGCTAATATAACTGACATTCTGTCCTTGATTATATCTTAGGGGCCTCAAAGAGGGAAAGAAGTAGTTCTGGCCAATAGCTAAATCTGATTACCCTTATATCCCCTTGACAAATATATGACTTTAAGAAGACCCTCATGTACTTCTAATAT
Source organism: Neophocaena asiaeorientalis asiaeorientalis (assembly GCF_003031525.2). Lineage (NCBI taxonomy): Eukaryota > Metazoa > Chordata > Mammalia > Artiodactyla > Phocoenidae > Neophocaena > Neophocaena asiaeorientalis. Next base: position 371,434 of record NW_020173654.1, read on the forward strand.
TGGAAACAACAGGTCCCAATGAGGGCTGCAGTGGTTACCCCACGTAGAATGACAACCTTCCCCTTCTCACCACTGTCATTACTGATTGTTTTAACCTGCTCCACACTTTTTTTCATAACAGATACCACAATTAACATTATATATATAATATATATAATGCTATATAATATATATTGCTTATTTTTTTCTCTCTCCTTCCATTAAATCTAAGTTCCATGAGGGGGAGTTTCTTTGTTTTATTTACAGATGCACTCTAGAAATCTAGAATAATGTCTGGCACATTATAGGTGCCCAATAAATACTTGTAGAAAGAATTATTAGTCAAGAGTTTTTCAGCTACAGTTCTTCAATTGCCAAAGATTGCATTTAAGAAATTTACATTTATAAACCTTAATACTATGTTGGATCTCAAAATGAGTTTTAATGTTTCTATGTCTTATTCACAATTCAAAGTACATTTGAGAATATATTTCCTGCATTTTTTGTTTGTTCTTGTCTCACTTGTACCATTGACTCATTTTTTTTCAAAATCTTTCTTTGGATGGATTCAGTATAATAGAATTCAAACTGTTGTTTGAACTGATTAAAAAAAAACAACTAGGTTGCTGTTTGTTTGTGGCTATGGTTTTGGTGATCTCTACCGTGTACTGATTTCCACATTAAACTGCACTTTCTATTTGGGGGCATAAATCCAAATGAACAATTACGTAGCTCTACTGATTGGCTTTTTTAAGTGTCCCCTACTTTTTCCATAAAACTCTAGGGAAGGTTCACATGTCTCCTCACAAGCAGGAAGTGCAAAGGAACAATATTTTACAACTGTCTGTGAGAGTCTTCTTGTTATATGCTCTTAACAGCAATTTTTAAGCCCTCAATTTCTAAGAGTAATGACTCTTGATAAGCCCTTATTCGTAAGTGATAGGACCATGCAGGAAAATATATACAAAGGAATAATTTAGTATTGAATGAGGTTCACATAAACTTCTACATCAGGTCCATGACCTCTGTTAGTAAAATTCATCTCCAATATAGCTCTGCCAAGGGCCCTGACTACGCATAACTGGGATGAATGCTTTACAGACAAAATTACAGATGCAGTCTGCGTCCTCTACAGACATGGAAAACAGGTCCTCTGCAATGTATAGGGCATAAATAAGAGAGAAAAAAGGAGATGAACATTACACTGGGGGCAAATTCAGGATAATTCCATTTTAGTGCATTAAGACCAAGCTCAAGATAATCACATAAATGTGTAGGTCAAGGAAAATCATCACATAAATTCTAAGATAATTTTACTAAGAAGAGTTAAACTCTGACCTAACTATTCAGAAAGGAGTTTCTCATGGTCATATTTTAGTAACTATTTATCTGTGGAGACTGGCATCACTGTGAGAGACATACAGGCTGGACTAAGTTGTGATAGGCATGCAGGATTCTATTAGAAATTATTGTAGTGGAAGAGCCAACTTTCAGAGGCCTTCCATATGCTGCTTTCTCCTTTCTCACAATACTACCTATGTCTCTACTCTAGTCATTTGTCTAATTCATTTTCTTTATTCTCAGAGCTGTCTTCATTGTCTACATATGCAAGGTGATCAGTAAATGGTGATGGAAAGAATTACCCTTTGTGTTCAAAAATAATAAACCTTTGACTCAGATGGGTGAAAACATAACTAATGTACTTTTTCAACATTCAGGAGATATATCTGGAATTGTTCTGATGTTAATACTATTTCATGAAATCTCACAAGTTGTAAAAAGCTGAGAATAAAGAGTATCACACTGGTTTAGTATAACACTCCAACAAAATGTTGCTATTACAAACTTGTAAAATTGCAGAATATTTACTTTATCTGTTTGAGATAATGGAATTACTTCTGGAAATATCCACATGTCCCAAGCACATCTAAGTCTTTCTCTCCTTCTGCACTTAACTCACCAACCAATTCATTATGTCATCTGCTTTTTCAACTATAGCTCTTTCTATCCAGGTGCCACCATTTTTTTAGGCTACTTCCAGGGCTGCCTGGCTTTCTGAAAGAGAGGTATGGATGGAACCAGTATAGACATTCTTTCTTCTTCTCCACTTACACCTGAGGGTTCATGGAATATATATCTCAGAGTAGTCTGGACTCTTGCAGTATAAATCTTTTCTTTAAAATTAAACAGTCATTGCCTGTTACATAAAAATGTGGCAGAAATAACTTTCCAGACCAACCTCTGTTTTGAGTACAAGAGAGAGAATGAAGTATACTTTTGGTTCCATAACAATACTAACCAGCTAAAACAACTGCATGTCAAAACATAATCAGAACCTAAAAATAAATATCATTTTGTTAATAAACCTTAAGATCCCTAGCAAACGGTCACAGATTTGATTTTACTATTATTTTATGAACATATGTGCCCATTTATAAGGATCTATCAACTGAGTGGTAACTGTAATATGGAAATCACAATTTAGTAAGCAAATTCAACTAAAACTTTCCATATTAATTGCTTTAAACATGTTAAATTTAAGTGTGAAGATGCTTTAAAAGTGTCGATTCTCCCGGTAACTCTAGGAATGTTCCCTTTCTATGGAGTATATAGAAATATTTCTATATATCCCATTATGCCCACTTCCAGTAACTTTGTTATTGTTTTCACACAACAGTTTTATATATTGCCTTAAATTCTTCAATTTATTATAGTACAGGTGTTCCAAATTGAATTGTTTTTAAACATATTGAATGCCCAGCTGATTTTTCACATTAGGAGTAATAAGAAACTACTAGGATTCTTCATTACTAACAAGAGTCAAAATACAATGATAACAAAATTTCATAAGCCAATTATATGTTCCATTTAAAGATTTTAGAAATTTAAAATCCAGTAGCTTTAATTTTTTTCTACCTGATTGTTTACTGTAGCTACTTTTTTTTACTTATATGGCTGATAAAGTGTAACTGTGTTTATTTCTCTCCCTATGCACACATTCGGATATGCTAACTTTACAGAAGCATATACAGTCATTCACCTGGCTTACAAAAGCTTGTATGTAGAATATGTGCCAACGTCTTGTAATAAGTTCTTCCTGTACGGTGTGGTGCTTAAGCGAGTGACACCCATGGGGGTTAGACTCAGGAATCCTTTGGCAGTCCTCACAGCTTCCTCCCTGCACTTTGGGATTGCCCATATTCCTCAACTCCGTTGTAAGTGCTGAAATTCCTTTTTCAGCCAAGTCAGCTTCTTGTCTGATCACTTTATAGGTTTTAGCATTCTCTCCTCTCTTCAATAATTTCCTAACATAAGACAATTACTGCTAAGGACAGAAGCCACAGACAAATATTCTCAAGTGGTATCCAGTTAGAAGTTTAATCATTCCTGAGAAATCTAGGATACCAATCAAAGTGTGAAATTTCATATTAAAAATTCAGTGCCTTGGACATTGTGCAATGCTGCAGTAAACTCTGCCTTACACATTAAAATGTGTGATAGGTGCACAGGCAAATAATAGTTCAGATAACTAACCTAGACATTAAATAATTTATTTCTCATTATTTGCTTAGAAAAAATTTTTACAGTTGAAATGCAATTAGTATTTTTAAAAATTAAAGTACACCTCTTTGGGGAATATTATGCATCTGTTAGAAGACTGTATATTTACATGTACTGACAACCAAAATGCTGCCCAAAAAAGTATACTATAATCACATTCACATAAAATGCATAGATCTATTTCCATGTGTGTGTGTGTATGTAAAACTCTATTTGTAAATGAACAGTAAGTGTTCTGGAAGGATTTCATACCTGAGAAACCAGGTTGCCTCCGGGAAGAAAACTGGAGACAAGTGAAAAGTAAACTATTTTTTTCTGATTGTTTGAACCCTTACCAAAAAAAGAAAAAGAGTAAAAAAGAACTTAGAAAAAGTTCTATTTTATTTTTCTGTTTGAGGTTGTTTTCTGAAGCATAGGTTCTTAAAGCTTCATTTCCCTTTGGAGTCAGTCTCAAGACAACCAGAGTATATTTTATATTTTAGTACAGTTTTGGAAACGAAGCTTATCCCACAAAATATCAAATGATCTTTAACTGAAAGTCCAGACTATGCTCTTCCACATGACGTGGAGTAAACAGCCTCTAAGGACTTCTTGCTTAAGAAGGTAACAGGTAAGCTGTTAACATTCTGGGAGAGTCCGGAATGTTAACTGGACTTGATTACCTTGTGTATCAAAGTGACAGATCTACAGCCGCTGTGACAGTATTTCAGCTCACAAGCATCCATGGCCAATTAATCCCTTATGAATCGGACCAGTTGTGACAGCTTTGGAAGTGTGTCAACTCTCCTTCATAAAGGACACCACAGTATTTAAACTCACATTAGTGAAAGTCCACAAAGACGTCTTAATACAACTGCTTCAGGGCTATTTTAAAAGGCAGAAAGGTTAGAACTCCACAATGAGGGCCAGGTCCCAGGATCAAAAGAGCAAAGCAGTCATGAAGACCTGACTCTGGGACAAATCTCCTTTTTATTTAAAAACTTGTAATTAGAAACATTTTTCTAAGAAAATCATTAGCTCTTGAGTGGCGTTTTAAAGTCTGCAGTAGAGTTTCAAGTATATTTTCATTACACAATGCATCGAGTTTAACTTCTCTTTTCATGACAAGCACAACTGCTCTCAAATTGAGGGGGAGATGTATAGTTTTGTGTTTCAAGATTTCAGACCCCATATGCAAACAAATCATCCTTATGCCCAGAAATAATGATATTACTTGTGGCTTTGTTAGCTTCACCGAATAACCAGAGCATGATAGGAATAAGGTAATCCCTGCATATTCATTTATACTCAGTAAGTAAATAAAGGAAGAAATCACTAAATAATACTATTTGATAAATAATTCAAAGACTGTCAATTAACAACACGATGGAAGAACTGCTGTTTGATAAAGACTTGTGGGGATTTAACATATGTTAATCAATGAAAATCATGAAAATATCTGTCCTTCTTTTAAAACTAGATTGGGGGAAGTATATATCCTCAGATGCATTTGCTGGCCTTAATAATGTATGCACTAGAATACAAACATCATTTAACAAAAAATGTTAGGAGTGGATTTCATAACCAGAGAATGACATGTAACCCTCATTTAACCTGTTTGTAGTGTGCGACTGGCAAATTATTTTTATAGCTGAAAGTTAAACAATAAATATTTACCTGTGGGACTAATTCAAATTTCAATAAAATTTGTAAACGCTTCTTATATTCTGTGGGGATAGTAGATAGAGTACTAGTTATATATATCCTCTAAAAACACATCCAACCAACAGTTACTGAGTGTATTGCCTTACAGGAATCATCTCTAATGTTGCAATATTTGGGACTTATTTATACTACAAAGCTTATTCACTGTTCATCTGAAATTCAAGTTTAACTGAGGGCTCTGTATTCTTATTTGCTAAATCTGGCAACCTGAGTCATCTTAGTGAACTCAAAAAAGCATAGAAACTCAGGGTATATTTGGAGGACTTTTAGTTCAAAGTTTTTCTTAAACTTTTAGATGTCAAATGTAGGTTATAAGAAGTAGGGGGGATGGTGAAGATAAGTTGCAGGAAGATCCAATCATTAATATAAAGCTATTATTTTCACAGAGTAATGCCCTAATCATCAATTTTTATCCATTTATGTAATTAGTATAATTAAAGATAATTATTCTGTCACAGTGCTTTCATGGTCTTCATTAATTCAAATATATAATTGCATGAATTTTGGTCAGCTGGAAAAGGGAGATTTAAGAATTCACACACAGGGACTTCCCTGGTGGCGCAGTGGTTAAGAATCCGTCTGCCAGTGTAGGGGACATGGGTTCGATCCCTGATCCGGGAAGATCCCACATGCTGCAGAGCAACTAAGCCCGTGCACCACAACTACTGAGCCTGCGCTTTCGAGCCCGAGAGCCACAAATACTGAACCCACACGCTGCAACTACTGAGCCTGCACTTTGGAACCTGAGAGCCACAACTACTGAAGCCTGCACACCTAGAGCTCGTGCTCCACAACAAGAGAAGCTACCACAATGAGAAGCCCACACACCGCAACAAAGAGTAGCCCCCGCTCGCTGCAACTAGAGAAAGCCCACACGCAGCAATGAAGACCCAATGTAGCCAAAATAAATAAATTAATTAATTAAAAAAAAGAATTCACACACAAAAAATTACTCTAACAAAGCCAATTTCTAAAAGTATTTGTGATGGCCGTAAATATTATATTGAACTGCTCCCAGTTGATATACTGATATTTAAAGTAACACTGATATGCTCACTAATGACACTTAAATGTTTACTAAACTCTATAAAACAAACCTTATTATGTTGAAAAAAAAAAGCTCTTCTTCCACAACACCCACAAGATGTTATTACGTCCTGCTTTGATCTACGACTCTTGAATGAATTGTAGCTGTTTCTAATCTAAACACATTTACAACTCTAGGGCTAAAATGTCCATCAGCGGGTTGCCCTGAAGAGACCACCTTTCTAGCTGCATAGAGCCCAGAACTGCACCAATTTCTCTAAGAAGCTGTGAGAGGAGGTTCATGCCAGCACATTTTCAATAGACTGAACTACATAATGGAAAGTCTTCCTCAGGTGAAAGCTGATGATGTTGGTGAATGTCAAATAGATGTGGATGTCACAATGACATGAAATTTTGAAAGCTTTGTTTTGCAGCACCGAACCGTTCTATTTATGCTAGAGATTGCAGAGATATATTTACATCCTGGATATTGAGTTCTTTTGATTATTGAAAACATCTGGGATTAAATCCTGGCACTGAGATTTATTAAATATGGGATGAGTCATAAATGTATCTCTATGAGCCTCTCTTTCCTCACCTGTAAATTAGACACATGATGACCAATCCCGTCACATACATGATCTAAATATGTCATTCTTGCCTATATGTAATATATACAAGTAATTACTTTTAGTGATAGGTCATTTTCAAGTCATGACAAACTGGTAATACAGAGAGGGAAATATTGGAAGACAATTCTCTATGGATCGCTTTCATTTCTGCTCATTTTGTGGGCATAAACACTGATTTCCTCTCTTGAAGATTAAGTATTTAAAGACATTTGTATATCAGTCAACCCTGGAAGATAGAGATAGTATCTCCCCCACTCTGGGGCAGGATTTTTTTTACTGTCCAGTATAATAAAGAAATAATTCCCTCTGGGACATATGCAGCTTGCTATCTCTTCTAGAGGATCATCGAATTTCTTAAACTCAAGATCCCTTGACTGTAATGAAAATCCATCACTCCTCCTCCTGGGGCTGCTTCCCTATGGCCCCCACGGGACTTGGGAGGCACAGGGAACGGATGTGAGCATAAAGGTCATGCTGCTTGCTGTTTGCCAGTCATAAAGCACTTTGTCTCCAACCCAGGAGTCTTGATCTTCTACCATCATGTATGAAACTGTGGCAGGCCAACACGTTTGCTTGCAAGAAGGCAAAATCTCAGACTTTTTATGATTTTTGGCAAGGTACAACCATGATACCTTGAATATAGTGATAGGAAGTATTGTCAGAGCTTATCAATGTATTTCAAGGGGTGTTAAATCCTTTTTTTCTAATTAGAGTAAATAATTTAAAAGAGAGTCCTCTTTAGAGGTCAGTTGTGTAATTTCTTTGGGTCAATACCTATAACCTAAAAAGCTCCACGTCAACACCCACATCAAGACTAAATCACATCTACTGAATCTCCAGGTTTCTTGCTTATAGATCAGTGTTACACAACATACAAGTGTGTAAGGTCCATGAGGGAAGGTGTTTTATCTGCTTTCCTCCTTTCCAGGGCCTAGAGCAGTGCCAGGCACAGAGTAGACAAATTATGAATCTTTGTTGATAGAACAGAGTAGTATGATTCAATAGAGTAATATATCATAAACCAATGTATCTGATTTGAACTACTGTCCAGAAACAAAATGAATTTTTTGCCTCTTTTATCTTCCCAAATTATCATAATATTTTGATTCAGATCACAACTAAGAGTATATATTTGAAAATAAGTACTTTGAATCATCTAATTATACAATGCAACTTCCCATTTTTAAAAGAATAGCAATTTTTTAAAAATTATATTGACCAGGAAGCAGTAAAATCTCACAGAGGAGGGCTGTATAAAATGAGAAGTAAAGAGCACAGGATCAGATACTTACAGTGCTATTTGATAGAAAGTCATTTAACTTCACCACGCCTCAGTTTCCTCATATGTAAACTGGAAATAACAATTCACATATTACAGGTTTGCTGTGAGGTTAATGAGTTAATTTATACGAAGTAATTAGTACTAGTATAAGTGCTGAATGAGTAAGGAGGAACATCACACAAAAATCTGAGAGCTATCTTAATACAACTAAAATCAGATTCCATAACTAGCTGTTAGTATCATGATAAATTCAAGGCAAACCAAAAATACGAAAAAAAAAAAGCAGGGATTTCCTACCCTATGATCCGCTGAACTCTGTGTTCTCTCTGTCTTTTAAAGTTCATTATGCTTATTTGCTGGATAAATGGATACTCAGTTTACTTTGATCCTTTTATAAATAATGAACTATATATGTATAAGTTATCATAGAGGAAGTAAACATCAGTGGGCTTTGCACAGAGATATTTCTCTATTCTAAAGAACAATCAGTGAGTATGGTGGAGAAGTCATGGGGTTTGAAGTCAGATAATGTTAAATTCAGATTTAATCTGTGCCATTATTAGCTGTGTGACCTTACAAAACTTGCTGAACCTCTCTGATCATCAGTATCCACATTTACAAAACAGGATTAATAACATTTAATTCGTAATCTAGTATATAGGTTAGATAAAATCACATATCTCCAACATAGTAAATGTTAAAAAATAATAACCACCTTTATTAGTTTAAAAAAGTTATTTAAGCTAGTTACTGATATTTCCTAAGTTCTTCAAAATGTCATTTATATGTTTGGTTCTCCTCTACAGTCAGATACTGGTTAACACAGTCTCTGAGATTGATCTGCTTGTCAAGTTCTTAGGAAAGCCCTGGCTTTCAGCCTTTTAGAAGCATTTTATGCTATTACAAGCCTGTGAAATATGATTCATTGCAGTCAAATTTTGAACCAAAAAGAAGCTCAGTGTCTTTCCAACCTAATAGTGTGGAAAAGATCATTCTCCAGGGTTGCTGAAACAAGCCACAGAGCCTCCAAATCCCTCACATCTGCTCACTTACAAGCACAGCTGAATTCACTGTCCCTTTCTTCTCCAGGCCGTCATAACGTTCAGCTCTGCATCCTACTGAGCATTTTTTTTTTTTTTTGCGGTACGCGGGCCTCTCACTGTTGGGGCCTCTCCCGTTGCGGAGCACAGGCTCCGGACGCGCAGGCTCAGCGGCCATGGCTCACGGGTCCAGCCGCTCCGCGGCATGTGGGATCTTCCCTGACCAGAGCACGAACCCGTGTCCCCTGCATCGGCAGGCGGACTCTCAACCACTGCGCCACCAGGGAAGCCCCGCTACTGCGCTTTTATCTCAGAAACTCTCTTCCTTCTGGATAGTAAGCACTTGATGTTCTTAGCTCTTTGAATGTCTACAGAGGAGACACTGTGTTGTAGACCAAAAAACTTTGAAGAATAATTCCCAACCCAGTTGATATCTGCTCACCAAATACATAAGTATGGAGAACACTGGTAAATACCTGGAGATGTACTAATACCACAGAGCAGGTATAAAGAAAATTCAGTGATGGCTTAATACCTACCCACAATAAGTAAGATTTAAATCACAAAAGGAGAGAATTACCTAAAGTTCCACATAACCTTAGTTCTATGTAGCCCCTGCAAAGAAGTATTTAATACTGAAAATACTTTGAGTATTATAAATGAGTATACACAAAGATAGTTGGGAAATATGGGTTTCACTTTGGGAAAAAAAAATACAGCATGGGAAAGGTGAAGAAAAACCCTATAAATGCTGGGTTTGAACTGCAGCAAGCATAATGCACAATCATTTCTATACAGCTCAAGAGTTCTTTGAAGTTGTTTTTACTCTTAGAATATAGTCATCCTAAAACCATCCATTAAAGTAACTTGAAGAAATGACACTCAAGCAGCAATGAGTATATCTAGTGTCCAGATATTAATTTCTAAATACTATTCCTTTATCAAGTGTTCTTGGAGAAATGGCTAATTCCAGGTCGGTGCAGGGGAAGTATAAGAAAAACATTTTGTTTTACCAGAAAATGAGTAAATGCTTAAATGGGAAAGTGAGTAAATGCTTAAAAATGGAACATATCATAAAGCACGCAGGAGCCACATTAAAGAATTCTCCCTAACCAAACTTGAGATTTGGGGGGAATAAAGCACTTCTTCGCAAAAAAATTTCAGATACTGAACACAGATGTAATACTAGAACTCAGATAAAATACCAATGGATTATTGGGAAAAAAGACTGATACACAATCTCAAAGTATTACCTAAGAGATTACTTCTTAATTATAGGTGGAAATGCACATCCTTAAAATGAGGAAATCTAATGGTTAACACATTAAACAAGTGATCACACAGTTTCATCAATAATGGAGTAAACAGACATAATTTCTCCTGATGTGGTGCAAAAATAAGTGTAAATCAACACCAATGCAGTATTCTTGCCAAAATGAATACACACATGAAGAAACCGTAAGCTACATCCAAATACGAGATACTGGCCTCAACTCATCAAAAATGTCACTGTCAAGAAAGACAAACATCATGGGAGTAAGGGCAGCTGTTCTAGGTTAAAGGAGACTAAAGACACATGAACAAATGTAATGCTTGCCCCTTGATTGGATCCTGGACCAAATTTTTTTAAAAATTGAGAACAATTTGAAAACTGTGAACATGGACTAAAAATTAGGTAATATTGAGACACTACTACATATTAGAGAATGATAATCATGCTACTAATATATAGGAAAATCTCCTTTTTCTTAAGAAATACTTAGGATAATTTGTATGCATGCAGAATCATGATGTATGTAGTAATGTATGAACCATTACTTTCAAATGGTTTGACAACAGAAAATGTGGTAAAATGTTGCCAACTGGTGAAGGGTGGTCATTGTACTATACTATTCTTTTAGTTTTCCTAGAACTTTAAAATGTTTTCAAAACAAGATGGAGAGGGGATGGGGGAGGGGGAATTGGATGAAGGTTGTCAAATAGTACAAACTTCCAGTTATAAGATAAACAAGTAAAAGATATGTAATGTAAAACATAATAAATGTAACTAACATTGCTGTATGTTATATATGAAAGTTGTTAAAAGAGTAAATCCAAGAGTTCTCATCATAAGAAAAAAGTTTTTTTTCTTATGTCTTTAATTTTGTATCTATACGGTATGATGGATATTCACTAATCTTATAATTTCATGATGAATGTAAATTAAATCATTGTGCTGTATACCTTCAACTTATACAGTGTTGTATGTCCATTATATCTCAATAAAACTGGAAGAAAAAAGAAAAAAAAACCAAGATGGAAATAAAAATAATAAGTAAAATGCCTAGCAAAGTGCTAGATACATACCAAGTACACAAGATTTCACATCTGGTATGATGTCCTGGGTCTCACAGTTTCTGACAAGTTTCTATGAATCAGCCTTCCCTACAACCTCAATAAATGATGCCCCTAACCTATTTTAGAGACCTGATGTATATTCTCCTATACCTTCCCAGAGTCATCAAAAAAGAAGTTTCAAATATATTTAATAACCTTATTTTATGACAGAAATATAAAATAAGTAGAATAAAATTTTCCATCAAAGTGATTATATTTTGAAATTTTTTGAAAGAGCAAGCCTGTTATATAAAATATTAATATATAAAACATTTTATTTTCTCAAATGCTATAGAGATGAGCCCTATACAGACTCATAACTGGAAGCCTGAAATATAATTTAATTCTATTGCTATGAAGCTAAATAAATTTCACCCTTTATCCATTCATAGACAAGTGCACACTGTCTTCTGGCAGAGATTCCCACAGAATGGAAAGGCAGATATGTAGACAGGATGAATATACCACCCTACTATATATATCCTGCAGGGAAGAATGTCGTGCAACAATCAAGTACCAGTTATACATAAAACTATTAAGCAGGAGACATAAAATTACAATTATCTAAAAGCCTCAGTAAACAAGTGCATTTTATAGCATGACAAAAGCCAGCAGAAATGATGAGACAAAGTGTGGGGAGAAAGCCTTGGTAAAGATCAGTCACCAAATTCTTTTGCTATAAAACGGTTCAAATTATGCCCATGACTTATCCTGCAAAAAGTAAAATCAAAGTGAAGAATAAAATACAAACATTTAAAGGAGGCATTTAATCTTGGAGGAGATAAGATGCTAGGTACATCATCATCATTGCCATATTCACCAATTATTTTTTGACCAACTCATGTACAATATTCCTATTTTTAAAGAAATCCCATTAAGTATGGAAAAATAAAAATTATTCTTAGGCTTACTTGTGGTATAGTTTAACAGGGTTACATATGACCTAGAGAAATGCTGTAATTCAAAACAATATATTTATTTGTTCATGTATTGGACTTTTTTCCTGAATGATGAACTTCTTAAGGTTTGAACTGTATCTTCTCAACTTTAGCCCAGCATATAAGAAAATTCCTGGCTTATATAAACTCAATAGATATTTGTTTAGTTAGGAAAATAACAATAATCCATTTTAATATCGTTTTCATTAAGCTCGACTTGGTTTAACATCAAAGGGAGTTTTACAGAGAAGCACATTAGAAAAGAAATATCTTGAGAAGAATATAAAGTTCTTGCAGAGGCTAATTTTGAAACAAACAAAAAAACCCTATGCTTAACAATAAGGTGTAGAATTATATAAATTCTATTATATAGTGTTGTATTTTTAAACACTTCTCTTAACCTTCCTTCATAATACTTAGAAGCTACTCCTACCCTTGAATCTGGGCTAGCTTTTCACCACTCTGTCCCATGAGATGATGAGCTATGGCAAAAGTGACACTGCTCAAGTTCTAAAGCTTAGGCCTCCAAGACCCTGCAGTACCCTCTTGGTGCAGCCATTTAAGGAAACCCAGGCTAGTATTGTGGGACGTGTGCTTTAGTTCATACATAGTCTGCTTAGTTCTAGACCAAAGTAAATTTAAATAAGGAAGCTATTATTGTCAACAATGCAGAAACGGTTTTAGTGGACCCAGGAACAACGCCAGTACAACACCATGACTGTAGCATTAATATCATATTTTCGCAATTTTACAATCACTCACCATCAAATTTACGCCAGCCTTTTGGGGAAAGAAACTGAATAATTTAACTAGTTAGACAAAGGAATGTGACTGAGAATGTATAATGAGCTCCCCAGTAGCAGAGGGATGAAGGTAATTCTGAAATCTGCCTCTCTACTTTCTAGCAGAAATTTTTTTGCACCCTTATTTCAAATGAACGTTATTCAGCATCTTAATACAGAAGTTAGGCATGAATGGAACGTCTACAGTCACAGTAGAGGAAAGGGTGTCAACAAGCAGTCCTCGTGCAGCACACAGCCACGGGCTGGTTCTGAGACACCTCTGCAGTTCTGAATGCTGTGCAAGGCACTGTGAGAACAGCTAAAGGCTCTATGAGAGTAGAGATGATCTAATTCATATTTAGATTCTTCCCCACTACCAGAACAATGCTTTGTGTGACACAGATCCTTGGCTGCTATTTGAGAAGTGAATACAGAGAAAAAAGCTAGAGAACAACAAAATAGTAGTAACAAAGTCCATATGATTTTTAACTACGCCTACCTATACATTATGGGGATTTATGACATCTGGGTGAAATTTCTGATTCTATAAAACGCTTTCACATGTGACCTTCAAATGTTCTCTAAAGGAAAACACTGAATGAAGAAGAGGCTGTGCTCCTCCAAGACTGAACTATTCAGAAAAATGTATTTAGAGACTTTGTGAATTGCAATAATTTTTTCTACTGACTGAGCTCCTGTGTAGTGTCCTATAGTGAAACTGAACTGAAATAATTCTTCCTTTTCATTGCTTACCCCAACACCAAGGAATGACTTAAGCACTGTGGGGAAAAGAAAGAAAGAAAATAATATTTTATCTATCTAAAAGTATTTCTCCAAACCTAAAATTTCGTTTTGATATTTAAATAAATATCTGTTCAAGAACAGTAATCATAAATGCCAGTTAACATTATGTAGTTTCTTGACTATGACCTCATATCAGCCAGTATCCCTTGCCCATCAGGATCCAGAACCAAGCTGTAGGCAGTCATCATGTCCCATCAAATTCATTCACCTTACATAAAGAGACCCTTGAATATGATTTACTCTTTTTGTAATACAGCATCACAGGACACTTGGGGAGGGAGGAAGGGAACAGAACTATGCTGATCCTTCACAGACCTCCCACTTGAAATGAGTCTCTGCTTGTCCCATTGTGGCCATTGTTCAGGATACCAGTGAGTAGACCATTAACAGAGCATTCACTTAACTGATGGAATAATGCCAAAATATTTCTTATAAATCAGATGAATATCCAGAAACTTCACTGGCAGCATAATGGATCTTAAGTCCTGACCATTATACACAGATGCAGATACTGGATGAATTATTTAACATGCTTGGACCCCCTCTGATATATATGCACACACACCCCCCACTCACCGGGTAGGTGGAAACAAGGCAGTAAGAAAATAAAGAAGATAAATCTACCAAGTAAATTCCTAATAAGGAATGAAGTGTAGCAGAAAAACCTTAGGGAACAGGGAAAAACAGATGGAGAAAGACAAATTATGCTAGTAATGATAATGACAATTATGCAAATAAAAAAATAATGAGAATAATGAACATACCTTTTTATGATATGTCTCATCTAAGAAACTCATAAGGGGCTTAGCATATGACAAACAGATTGCAGATAAACCATTCATCATGTGGGAAAATTTTGTGGATAATGGTAGGAAGCACAGTTTATAAGATAGAAAGATGAGAAGAAAGGAAGAACTCTTTTTAAAAAGATAGAAAACCAACATGGGTTAAGCTTAAAAAGCAAATCTACTTTCATTTATATGTACTTAGGAAAGGAAGGACTGGCCCATTAAAGCAATTCAATAGTTCCCACTGTCTGCTGAAAAAAAAAAATCAAATTTCTTTCCGTAAGCTGCAACTCAATTGGCTGGTCACATTAACGATGGTCAACTACCTGTGGTTTCCTGAACACATCTTACTCCTTCATGTCTCCATGACTTTGTATTTGCTCATACTCTTCCTCCCAAAGTTCACTTGAAAAATAACAAGTCTCTAGACTAGTACCAACAGAACCTTTCTGTAAAGAGCCAGGTAGTAAATATTTTAGGCCTTACAGGCCATGTGATCTCTGTTGCCATCATTCAACTCTATTGTAGCAGGAAGGGAGCTGTCCATAACACATAAACAAATGAGTGTGTCTGTGTTCCAATAAAGCTTTATTTCCAGACATCAAAGTTTAAATTTCATATGATTTTGCATGTCAAAAAATATTATTTTTCTTTTTGTTTTTCTAATAACCATTTGAAAAGTGTAAAAAACATTCTGGGATAGTAGGCAGTACAAAAACAAATGGTTAGCCATATTTGACCCATGGAGGGCAGTTTGCTGGTCCCTAATTCAAACAAATATTGATTTGTGAAACTGTCCCTAATACACTCCAAGGCCAGGTACTCCTTTGCCTTATTTTAGAGTACTTTGTTGTTTATATTGCCTTTCTCCAAGCTACCATTTCTTCAAAACTGAATTCCTTGAAAATATCAGCTCACAAATATGTAGTGGTTAAAAACATAGATTCTGGAGTCAGACTTACTAGGGTTGAATGCAAGTTCCAACAGTGACTGTATTGTGACCTTTAAAAACATTTAAGCTTGTTTTTTTTTTTCCCTTTGTTAAAACCAAAATGAAAACAATAATTGTCCATATATAACAGAATCATTTTGAAGCATGCTTAAAAATGTAGTTTATATAGTTCAATGACGCTAACCTAGATTTGAAAAGAGCTCTAAACCCATTGGTAGTTGAAAATGAGAACGTTTTGAAAAATTATACTTGGCAAAATTTTATCTTCAGTTTGTCTAATATAGAACCTGATACATAAGTGGTGCCCAGAGTACTTTATGTGTTGAATGAATGCATTTAAAATTTAACTATTTTCTATTCTTTCCTCCAGTGGTCAGTATATTGGGAGGGGGATGGTCGAGAGGTAAACCCATGTACAATTTACATAGTTAAAGTTAAATATTGTAAAGGTTTTTAAAAATATATCCATGGTATTTTTGCATTTTCATTATTTGTTTGAGTAGGCACAGATGACCATCATGAGCACAGATATCCATTATTTGTTCACTAATTCAGGAAACTTCCAGAAAATCCCACATGCCGTGGAGCAACTAAGCCCGTGCGCCACAGCTACTGAGCCTGCGCTCTAGAGCACAGGAGCCACAACTACTGAGCCCGTGTGCTGCAACTACTGAAGCCCGTGCGCCTAGAGCCTGTGCTCCACAATAAGAGAAGCCACCGCAGTGAGAAGCCCGCACACTGCAACGAAGAGTAACCCCCGCTCGCCGCAACCAGAGAAAGCTCGCGTGCAGCAGCGAAGACCCAATGCAGCCAAAAATAAATAAATAAATAGATTTATTTTTTAAAAAAGAAAGAATAAGACATGGTGTCTACCCCAAAAAGTTTACAGTTCTGCAGTTAAGATAGACACATAAACTAATGATATCAATAAAATGCAAAAAGTGCCATTTTTGGGGCAAAAAAGGCAGAAGTAATTGAACATGTGCATGGTGTATCCAGGGAATCCAGGGAACTCATAAAAAAATATATTTTTGTAAATAAATAAGTTGAAAATTGAAAGAAGTATTGAAGATAAATAGAATGTGTCCGACTGACAGATGAGTTTTCCAGGAAGAGGAACATCTTTTACAGGAACACAAGTGCATTCAGCAGCTTTGCTTTTTCAGACCAAAAAGTCAAAACAAAAACCAAAGTGTGAGGGAGAGGTTAAGATGAAGCTGAAGGTGGAAGTTCCAATCATGGATGTATGGTATTTCATGATAAGGATTTGACACATAGAAATCGTAAGGATTTTCAGAAGAGAACACACTTTGGTACCCAAGAAGAAGGACTCAGGGCAAAAGGAGAGGCAGGCAAGTCTAAATCACATATCAATGGTGAACCGGCAAAGGAGTAGTACCTTTGAGTAGTCTTCTGGGACTACTCAAAGATAAGGAAAGGGGAAAAACAGAAGATAACCTAGTGAATGAGAGAAAGGGAAGGTATTCAATAGAACTGTGTTACATTCAAATGACCAC
Source organism: Neophocaena asiaeorientalis asiaeorientalis (assembly GCF_003031525.2). Taxonomy (NCBI): domain Eukaryota; kingdom Metazoa; phylum Chordata; class Mammalia; order Artiodactyla; family Phocoenidae; genus Neophocaena; species Neophocaena asiaeorientalis. The sequence goes on from NW_020173654.1 coordinate 388,815, forward strand.
AGGGCATCCCCAAAACATTTACACCTAGTGAATCATTTAGACATAACATAGCTTATATATAGGACAGCCTAGATGCAATCTGCTCTTTATTTCATATTGATTTAATAATTACCTCTAAATTAAGTTGAATCACAAATGAATTGTAGTGTAAATGAAAAAGGAGCACACACTTTGGAGCCAGTGAGACCAGGCCTTATTGCTATGTGACTTGGACAAGGTATGACCCTCTCTGGGGCTATTTTTTAAGAAGTAGGCTTTATCTTTAATTTCTTCATCTATAAAAGAAAAATTCTACCTGCTTTATTGAGCCATTATAAAATTAAATGAGATGGTGTCTATAAAATGCCTGGTGCAGGGCCGATTATAGAATAAATTCTCCATTTCTATCATTCTCTTTGTCTATCTTTCTGCTGTGGGAGTCACAGAATAAAGAAGAGGCATGGTGTACACCTACAGAAAATTCATGGTCGTGCTGGGGTGAGAACTATTACAATGTAAAACTGAATAAGTCAGTAACTACACAGTTTAAAAATTCATAGAATAGACAAAATTTTGAAGTGGAAAGTGGTCAGCAAAAGATAATATAATTTTAAGTGAAAAGTTATAGATACAAGTCTATAAAGTTTATGTGTGTTTTTACACTGAAAAGAAATGCAGTAAAATGTTAACTGCAATGTTTTTTTCTCTCAGCAAAGAGAAAAAAACCTAAATGAAACTATATATTCATAGTCATTACCAATATTATATACATCTAATTACATTAAAATGTATATTTATATTTAATAATATAATAAACAATGTTTAATAGCATATATCATATTGTGTATACATAATATAATATTAAATGATATATATATTATCAATATGATATATAATTATATATTATTAAAATGCAATAGATACATATAATATAAATTATATAAATATAAATGTAATAATACATAGTATATATAATGTAAATATAAAATAATATATAAGTTATATATATATTACATATATTATGGAGCGAGAAGATTGAGATGCTTCTTTTAAAATTTAGAGTAATGTGTATAATATTGAATATCACATAGGAAATTTGAAAATTAAGCCAGGCAAGTTTATGTTCATGGAGTGAAGTGAACTTTGTGTGCTAAAAACACATCTCTTACCTTCAAATCCAATTAAATATGGCAAAAGTCTCATTTTAGATTTTCTAGAATTACCATATTAATGTTTCAGTTTTTCATGTCACATTTACTATGTCAACTCAATCCAAGTTTCTGAGTTAAACCCTTTTTATTTTAACTTCTGTAGAACATAAAAGAATATTGATTCAATATCAGTATATATATATATTGAAAGTATGCACTGTAAAATATTAGTTAAGATATATTATTTAAATTTTAATTCATCAAGTTATCAAAATATGTTTGTAATCAAATGCATTTGTGAAGCAGTGACATGTTCTGTTCTTTTTGCAAAGACAGACAGGCTCAGGAAAAACATAAGTTTCATATTCCATTACTTAAGGAGAAAAAGACTTCCATTATTCAAACCAAAGATACATTAATGATGAATTATTTGTATTAGAACACACATAGGGAAAAGTTATTTTTTTCTAGAGAAACTTTCATGCAAGTGGTTTCAACTTGAATCAACATCATACTGTCATAACTGGGGATACTTTTAACATCTTAGATATATATTTCATATAATATACTATAAACATTGTTTTAAAAGAACATAAATATTTGCATATTTTCATCAATCTTAATTAAAAAAAAATACATGTGGCTCCTAATATTTCAAAGAATAAGATGGACTTTTCAACGTGCTCTAAATTTTTTCTGGACCATAACTTCTTGCACATTCCCCCTTGCAAGTTTTCATATGTAATATTGATTCATTTTTGCCCTCTATGCCCAAACAAAGGGAACAACAAAACCCTGTTGTTCCTGCTCTTGGGTTTTCTATCAAGATTAATGATACCATTATATATCCAGATGGGAGAAGCTAAGCCATGTGATCAACATTTCAAACTCTTCTGGTTGCCTGCCTAATTCCTTCCATTCAGGGGACAGAGTGCACTTTCTTTTTAGAAAGGGTCATGCCCTTCTACTGTAACACAAGCATTTTTTAGAATAGACACAATGATAAAAATCAAATTACTTCTAATCTTCCTCTATATTGCCAACACCACAATGCATCCTTTCTGCTCCTGAACAAAAGCGGAAAAGCAACACACACCATATAAAGCTGTAAGACTGACAAGGTGAGTGAAGGTCCATTAAGTCATAGCAGAGCCCCTTAAACAAAGAAGGAAGAGAACACTCCACACAAAATTGCCTCAATTTCTCTAAAAATTGGAAAAAGGCAAGAAAGGAAGTGGGATGTTATGTTTAAACAAAGAAGTTATTTAATATTAATTTTAAATACCTGACAGTATTAATTGAAACAGGCAACTGAAGGCTGTCTCTCCTGAGTGACTGCCTCTCTTATTGCAGCCAAAGTTAAATTAGCGTGGACCTAGTGAGCATATAACCTTCACAGTAGTCTACAGAGCTAAGAATATTTCCACCAATTAGTCTGTAAAAATGATTACATTTTACATGTTAACATAAAGAGCTAGCTCAACATTTTAACTCAGATGAAATAGTGTTTTGTTCCTATAGTTGCTTTTGTTTAGTTTTAACTTCTATATATTCTGCACAAATTGAAAGGAAGAACTGATTGAAAACCACTTCTAGTTTCTTCTGGTTTTCAACGAGAAACAGGTACACAGGATCCTGGCATAGGATTTCCTTACACTTCATCGCGACGTCATCACATCCCGTCAAAGTCAGAGATCTGACAAGTGCTATCTCCTTCTTATACCCTTGCTCTCTTCCACCCGCCTTGTTATCGCTCTTGCTCAGAGCCTCACTTTATTTTACCTCCACTGTTGCCATTGTACACTAGCTTGTTGGTTTCCCTCCCTTTTCTCATCTACTTTAACCTCTGCCCTCTTAATGCAGACAGACTGATTCTTCCAAAACTCAGGTAGTATCACTCCCCTTCTCAGAAACCTCACTGTGGTCCATTCTCTTTAGCACGAGTTTTGTACATCCTTGTAATCAGGCTGCAAAATTGGCTCTAGGTTTACTTTCTAATGAATTTCCCTCCAAACAACCTTCTTTGGTCAACTCACAACCTACCAACCCACAGATACTTCCCTGACTTTGTGCTTTCATTCATCAGGTAACATCTCTCAACACAGAATGCCTCCATCCTTGTTTTTTTTTTAACCCTTTTCATTATTAAAATCTGAATTGAAATGTCACAATCTTCCTGAAGAGGAGAGAACACAATCATCTCACATATTCACTCTACATGATGTTTAATATTATGTGTCAACTTGTCTGGGCCGTAGTATCCAGATACATCATCAAACATTATTCTGGATGTTTCTGTGAGGGTATTTTTGCATGAGATTGACATTTAAATCAGTGTCCTCTAAAATGAGGGTGGGCCTCAACCAATCAGTTGAAAGTCTTAGTAGTACAAAAGACTGACCTCCCTCAAAGAAGGAATTCTGCAGCCTGGCCAAGTTCAGACTTGCACTCTTGATTTGGTTCTTCTCTGAGCCTCCAGCCTGCCAGGTTAATCTGCAGAGTTTGAATTTGCCAACCACCAGAATTCTACAAGCCAATTTTTAAAAATACATCTGTATATAGGAGATTTATGTGGATATACTCATACATAACCTATTGTTGTTTTTTTTTTTCCTCTGGAGAACCCTGATTAAACACCCCACAACATGCTATTGCTATCTGGAACTTAGTTCATACTCTTTTCAGCTAAGGTGAAGGGTTGCCCATGCCTCCCTCCCTGACTAAATAATAAATCTATTAAGATAAGAACCAAATTTTGCTGCCTTTATGGCTACTTCCACAAAAATGTCTGGCACATGGTAGGAGCTTAGTGTTTGATTAACTGAATCAATCCACATGGTCTATGAACACAACTTTAAAAAATACCTGTATTAAAATGAATAATATATGATTATTTCTCCTTGCCATAGATGCCCTCATCAACTCCAGGTTTGGAGGACATCCTGGATATGACTTTGTACAAAGTATTTAAAAATCATTAGCTTGAGATGTCATTAACTGAACCAATGATCCTTGTTAGCATGAAGGCGATATAAGTAAGCCAACATGAACAAGTATTACTAAGCTTTCAAAAGGTTCCCTAATCTCTTATTATCCTTACTGTTTTGCTCCCTAATTACTTCTTTAATCAAATGATTATCTATTAAGTACTCATTTAATTACCTTACATGTAGGTAATGGTTATACTAAGAATCTTTGAAGGTTTCATTCCGATAGTCTACGAAAATTATCACTGTAGTGACTTTGACTCAAACACCACATGAAAAAAACATGCTTACAATGAAAATATTCAAATATGTAAACAAATATTCACAACTATAATGTACTAAATTGTGAAGACAATTACACTAAACAGATGTGCAAAAAGGGCAATGGACCTCAGCTGGTTACAGCTTCAGTAATGGAAGGATGCAGGATGGTGGGAGAGAAAGGAAGATGGATTCTCTTGCATATGGGCTTTCCCCAACTAAGTCCATCGTGGGAAAATAGAAACATTATAATTTGTATACAACAATATCATTAAAGAGATGCATATGGAAACAAACTGAAGCATTTAAAAGCTGATAGTGGGACTGGAGGAGAAAGAAAGTGAACTCCAAACTCATATTTTACAGAATTTTTAATATGGTAGATTAAGGCCTATTTTATGCTTTTTAATTTACTTTTCAAAGAAAATATCTAGAAACTGAAAATGGCTATACTCTTCATTTTGTTAAAACACTGAAATTAATTAAATGTCAAGTAGTAGAGTAACTAGATTAGCCTCAGAAAAGCACAATCACTTGATGTGCACCTTAGAGAAAAGACAGTGGAATGAAATACAATTTTCACTTTACTAAATAATACCCAATGTTTAGACAGCTTTGGAGAGAGCCAGATGCAGTGCCGCATGTATTAGGCCTGCAAGGAGGAAGATATGAGTCTCAAGTGTGGTGAATCTCCACAGTGAATGTAGACTATCAGATTATGTCATTGTGACTTAAATTTAGCAAATGTTTAAGGATGTAGCATTTGAAATACATGGAAGTTTATTTAGAATTAATAAATTTAATTTAAATTTAGAATTAATACACCCTAATAGAAGCTATAGCATTTCACTAAAAATTTCATTACTAAGACATGAATTAGAGCAGTAAAATAAGAAATATGCCCTTATTTCAGAAGCCATAATATATAGCAATATTATAATTACAGATATGATCAGCTGATCAAATAAATGACATATTCAGTTTTTTAAAGAGACACTGGGATAACAAAGAATGTGTCAGTATTTTCTACACAGTTCACAGAGGAAAAAAGTACTTTGATTTTAAATGACTAATGCAATCCATTGGAGAAATTACCACAGCTTAATTTAAAAATATTAAAATCACTTTCCTTAATATCTTTAAAAGAATTTCTTTCTTTTAGTTGAAGATCCAGTCAAGAATTGTGTACTGCATTTAGTCCTCACGTATCTTTAATCTTATATATTCTGAAATGCTTCATTAGCCTTTTAATAGTTGCAATTTGGTGCTTAAGACACATGCATATCCATGTTCACAAGAAACATGCACTAAACTATTTACAAGGCATGACGTCTGCTTCCCAACTTGTGACCCACAGAAACCAGGAAACAATAAATTATTGTTTTAATCCACTAAGTTTTAGAGGTACTCGATAAGCAGAAATAAATACTTAATGCCAATTAAATTATGGTAAAATTTTATAAAATTCAAAATCAACTGAAACTAAATATTGCTAAATATACATACATATCCTGTAAGACTGTTTTAATAACATCAAAAATTAAGAATAATGTTTACTTTTTGTGTGCAAAGGAAACGGGATTGAACAGTTGAGGAGCACATAAATAGAAGAAATGTATCAGCAATGTTCTAATGAGTAGTGCTTTCATAGTTGATCATTGAATTATTAATAATTACGTTTAATTTGATTTTAAAAAGTCATGCATGGACCAAAGAATACAGTGTTTTCTCATCCAGGGATTATGTGTATTTTGAATTCTGTGAATTGTAGATCCACTGAGAGTTTTTGAGGGACATGGCAGGGTGGAAAATAATATTACCCTTAGAGTCAGAGTGCTTTACCAATTTTTGTAAGATATAATCTATCAGAGGTTGGCCATTCAAAAAGGGAAAATGAACATGAAAAAATATAATGCCCTAGTTATCCCTGAGATAGAAACATATTCGGTTGAGAGAATTTAATATTACCCATCATTTAGCATCTACTTTTTATCATTTTATAGTATCTATTAGACTTGTAACAAAGAAGATAAACACTTTTCCTGATGAAAAGAAGAGGGTCTGCTCCTCAGGAAGGCAGGTGGTGGTAGAGAGATGGGAAGAATAATGAAATTTACCTTCTTGAAATAACTTTCTAGATCCAAGATGATGCAACTCCTATTCAGGGTACTACATCAGTAAATAAAAACTTAAATTACTTTCATGTCCCTGTAAATTCTCTGCTTGACTAGAAAGGCAATATATCCAGTCAGCCAATCCCCAAATGCCAAGCCAGTGCTGGGCTTTCTTCTCATCCCAAATAAGGTTGACTATGTGGACCCAGCCAATCAGGTATTTCCTAATTTTCTCTTCCTTGTTCTTTATTCATTATCCTATAAAAGCTTACCTTCTACCTCATTTTGCAGTTCTCCACAAGAAGACTGTCTGCTTCACGAAGTGTCAAAGTTTGTCTGTACCACCTAAATTGTCTTCTTCAAACATTCTTATGAGCTCTTGGTGATGAGGAATGGGATCAAGAGCTGATGGCTAATGGCCTTTGGGACAAGGAGACTCACAGGTGAGACACTTAACTGAACCCTCTGACTTCACTGCTCCACTCTTCCGTTCCCCATAGCGGAGGGCCTAGGGTAAGCCGCTCAGATTTCAACTCTGCTCCTTTGCATACAGTTCTTGGATCCAAGCAAACTTGATTTTTTAAATAAAAATTGTTCCCAGAACTGTTCTGGGATCCTAGAAAGGCTCTGTGCTTTGTTAAAGTTCCCAGAAATGTTGTGGGTTCTGGAAAGTTTCTGTGGTAGTTCTATTAAGAGTTCCCAATGAGTGGCAGCTGTTACGGGACTCACAAAGCCTCAAGCTAAGCCCATAGCATAAACCACTGGGGGACTTGAGGGTGCCATTAGGGTGTCCACCACCATAAAGAAATCTCTTGAAACGAAAAAAAAAAGGTCTTTTGCTAATGGGAATTGGAATCCAAGCCACAGAATTGATGGGCAAAGACAGAGCACTTAAAAGCTGTCAGAGGACTCACCACCTAACTCTAAGACTCTCATGTCTTAGATAAGTTGGTCACAGAGTGGGTCAGATTCACACTAGTTCAGCCTTGCCAAATTCTGGTAGATACCAGAGCTATATTATCTACTTTAAACTCCATTTGCTCAGGACCTTGAAGATTGGATCCTGGTAAAACCAGCAGAAGCTGGGGAAGGGTGAGAATCCTTACAAGAGTCAGCTCTCCTGGATCTCTGCAGTGCCCAGTCAAGAAAGGAAGGTAAAATTTCACATTGTCCCTTTCTTTCCGAATTCAGACTCCTGTGAATTTCGTTTGGGGTACCCATTGGTGGTCAATCTTTTCTCTCCCAGGGTCAGCTCTTTCCTTCTTGTTTGTCTCCTTTTCTGTCCTGAGAACTTGGCTTAGCTTTCTTCCTGCCTGGGACACACAGGTTGTCGACATTTGTATACACAGGCAGCTCAAGTCTCAGGCTGGGGACCCCAAAGTACGGCTGGACAGAAAGGTGGGTTTCACTCCATTTGTGGTTAGGGTCCTATCAACTGTTGCCAGGTCTCAGGGGAATTGTCTAAGTCCTCCTTTCTTTTGGCTATCTTAGAGTGTGGCTCTAGATCTTGGGAGGGTAGCAACTTCTGGGGTTGGTCAATACTACCAGGAATATTTACTGTCTGTCCCAGCCGAAACTTGACAAGATATTTGAAAGGATTTTGTTTGTTTAAGTAGCTCTATGGTTGGAAGTTGGCCGAACTGAAAGCTGATATTCAGAGCCTGACAGCAACTATTCCTAGGCTTTCTCCCCTAAGCTAAATGAAACTATGCACACAAAAGGGTAAAAATTTCAAAGACAAACAGCTCTAATCTAAGGCATAGGAATCTTTGGATTTCTATCTTAGTTGAAGATCTTCTCCTTATATAAAAAGCACACTGAAGCTAATATTGTGGGATAAGTATCAACAGACCAGCCACTTGATCATCATTTAGCTTGCATCCCAATTCTTTGAGAGAGTAAAAACAACTGTCCTACAAACTGAGGACAATTTGTACAACTTGTCTTACAAAATGAGTCTTTACAAGAACAGAAGAAGCACACTTTTTTTTTTTTTTTTTTTTTTTTTACCAGTCTCCAAAACCTCCCCTGTTCATCTCAAAAGGCTTGTAGATACTGTCAAAGATCTGGATATAGGGAAGAAAGGTCCTTCTTGGTGGAACTTCCATTCTTTCTCTGTATCTTTTGAGATGTAAATGTTCTATCCTGTCTTTTCTAAGAACTGAGGGGCATCCCTTTGAAATGCAAACCACAAAGGTAATTCTTATCAGAAGGAAAAAAGAAAGAAAAAAAGAAAAGTTATTTGGAAACTAGGTGAAGGAAAAATCTTAAAAATCTTCAACATAAATATTAGTGAAAAGTTTAAGCCATCTGGGCAAGTAACCTTAACTTATTTCATTTGTCAGAAACACAATTTAGATCCAACACTTCTATTTATAGACTAGTTTTGCATTATTGTACCTGTCTCATGGCTAAAATTTTAAAACAAAAGGTATTAGATCCCTGTTTGTGTTTGTCTGTATGTTTATGTATGTCTATGTATGTATGTTACAGATGTGTGCCATTTTCTGCCCCATGATGGTATTGCCAAAATTAATGTGTAAAGAGTTGTATTTAATTTGCTTAAAGACAGACAAACATTTAAAATAGAGTTTAAAGTCTCAGAAATACAGAATCTAACTCAAATGTTTACATTGAGGCAGGAGACAGATGGGCCCCTGGCTGAGCACCTGGAGTTTGTCCCCTGTGGACAGATACTCCAAGATGAAGAGGGGGAGCAGCTGAGCCCCGCCCAGATAAGAGACAACATATTTCTTATTCCTGAGGTCAAGGAGACCTTCCTGACTATACATGTGTAGAAAGGTTCCTTGGAGGTCAAAAAGGGAGCGATGTCAACCTACCCATAGGCCTCATCGCTAGAATCCATCTTGGCTAAGAGATGTGCACGTACATGGGAGGACCCTGAGATAAACCAGATACGGACTCAGAACCAGGCAAAGCAAGATGACTGGCCAAAGGAAACCTGGAAGTAATGCTCCATATAAGTGATTCAAACTACCACAAGGGCACTACTCTTTCTCTGAGCATGCCCGTGTGTCTACCCACACATACCCTTTTTCCTCCTAATAAATACTTTACTTGTTTCACTACTTTCTCTCTGTGGAAATTCGTTTCTACACAGCTGATGGGCCAGGGCCTTGTCACTGGCCACTGGTCGTGGCTAGGATTCAGCATTCTCACTGCCGTGGCCTGACTTCAATCTCTGGCCTGAGAACTGAAATTTTGCTTCAAGCCACTGCCGGCCGAGGCCACTGGAGATCAACATGATCTACGATAATTTTTGGTAAATAAAAGTTAGTCTATGTTTGTTGGTTTAGAGTTATCAGCATCAAATGATACTTTTATTCTACCAATGTTTATTCAAAGTCATATAAGCTCATGTTATTTCTGTTACAGAATTTGTCAGCAAGGAAGATGACTTAAGATGATGGTTAGCTGTTTAATGTCTTGTGAAATTTTTATGAGTAATATAAACATAATTGTTAAAAACAAGTAAATTAAGTGGCTGTAAGTAAGATATAAGTTTACAAATGAACATTTCACAATAATTATACTCTATGGTATGTCTACTTAAAAATAGTTTCCCAAATCTTTTTGATAACTTAAAACCTTAAAGTTATACTGAGATAAGTTAAATGATAGATACTGATTGAATATCTAGATTATTTCTAAATAAGATAAAATACTGAAACACTATTTAATGAACACAGATTTATCCACTTTTGGCTTCCTTTTACAGAGGAACTAAAGAACATGCTTTGTGCCACATTAAAAATTTTATTATGAGGAAGAATATATTTCTAGAAATTATGAAAGGTATTTATAAATTTTTCAGTTCACAGAATGCTAGTGTAACAGGGTCCACAATTGCTTATATCTTAGTTTTCAGAAGAAATTAAGTATCTTAAGGGTTAAGAATTCTAACGATTTAAAGCTACTTAGAAATAAGAAAGGGTGAAATAAGACAACTGTGTGTGAAAAGTAGGTATGGAAAGTAGATTGTGGATTTTACGTAGGAAAGGCATGAAAAATAAGTGTTCGTTTTGTTGTGTTGTGCTCTGTTTTGAAGGAAAAAAATACAGTGGTTTTTGTCCTACAGTGAAATGACTGTTCCAGAATGAGAAAAGAAAGAAAGAAAGAAAAAAAAAAGGACACACCTGAATGGATATAAAAAAATTGTAGAGGGTTTGTGAAGAATGAATCTTGGGAAAGGAATTTTACCTGTGGTCAGGCTGGCTAAGATTATTTAACTTTACAAAACAAAGAGTTTTAATATCAAAAGTACACTGGTGCAAAATTAGATGTTGGTCTCTCTGTGTTAAAAGGACAAAGTTCTCTTAGATTATTGGTCTGCTCTTAATAAAAAATTGTAAATAATGTTTTTCCTTTATCTTTTAAGTAATCTGCCTGGAAAGCAAAGATTTTGTGTCCTACCAGAATAATTTACTGTACTTCACCTTGTCTTTAGCAGGCTTCTGATTACTTAAAAAAAATAATAAATAAATCTGTTCTTCTAAAAATCAAGAGAGCTAAGGGTTGTTTTTTGTTTTTGTTCTATTAACAACTATGTGATATTCTATATTTGCCTTCAAAATCTTAACTTGTCACTTTGATTAAATGGATACTTTTTGACAAACTTCACATAAATCAAATTCTAAATGAGAGCTTTTTGACCTGGAGTTAAATTTGGGATTTTCCAGAGGGCCCTTGGAACATCTCAAATCATTTGTTCACTAACCTTTATACAAAGAGAACTATTAAACTTATTAGGCATTTTTGATATGCCAAATTACAGAGGAAACACTGTCAAATAAGAAGTGATGTTTAAGCTTCTTAGTTTGTATATGTTATTAATATAAGTGTTTCAGAAATTATATGAAATTCCTAAAAATCTTATATATCCCGGTGTACGATTGGTCATAATTCCAGTTATTAACTTAAAATTTGTGTCACAGAAATAGCCAAATTTCCTTGTCAATTTCATTATAATGAACTCTCATCAGATCTTTAACTGGGCATTTTTAAGCCTTCTGTTATTTATAGACTGTTAAAAGTTTCCTTTGATGCTTTTGCATGAAAGTAAATTTCATGAAAAGGACCCTACCAAATTACGTACTCTTGATCATTGACCCCACTACCAAATTACAATGTTTCAAACCTTAGGTACATATTTCACAAATGAAGAAGGCCTCACCTGATATCTGCAGGAGACCCTCAAAATCAAACTGACTGAGAAGAGAAGTAGCCAACATTGGGGTAAACTAGTTCCTTCCAAGATGTCAGATCAAGAATGTTTCTTTCCATTCCTCCTTCCCTCTGTGACCGTCATTTTCCTAATTCTTACACCGTGAAGGTCTTTATGATTCTTTTGTCCACCCTTTGCCTTGCCCTGGCCTGAAAAAATAAAGTCATTGTTCATGTATCTCAGGCCACTACAGAATTTAACCAGCTGTTGAATTTTCTATGATGCTGGTGATCTTATAAATTTCTCCCTGATTCTCAGTGCCTTGGATTCTCTGAAACAAGCTCATTGGATAAACACTTTGGGGGAAGTGGAGATACAGTTACACAAAATACATAAATAGGACAACTGGCTTAAAGAATTATCCCTCTCTTTGGGATCATTTCTTGACTTATTTGATTCTAGCTGGTTTGGGTTATGGGGACCCTTTCTCAGGATCACTCTCCAAACCGTGGGCATAGTTTTGCTGTTAATGATTATTATTGTTTCCCTAATACTCTACATTCTCTCAAAACTTTTAAATGCATGAGGGCAGCAACTGACCCACAGACAAATGGTCTCTCTCTGACTGGAATGACAAAAGGAACGGAAGAACATAACGAGCTCCAAGAATAGGGGTCTGACATCATTTCTTGTGAACACAGTACTGAGAACTGAAAAGGCAATGGTAACTGAAAGTCATGCTACTACATGTTTTTTTTTTTTTTTGCGGTACCCGGGCCTCTCACTGTTGTGGCCCCTCCCGTTGCGGAGCACAGGCTCCATACGTGCAGGCTCAGCGGCCATGGCTCACGGGCCCAGCTGCTCCGCGGCATGTGGGATCTTCCCGGACCGGGGCACGAACCCGTGTTCCCTGCATCGGCAGGTGGACTCTCAACCACTGTGCCACCAGGGAAGCCCTACCACCTGTATTTTTGATCAAACTGCTTGAATGGTTGAGAGAATGATCAAAAAGGGGACTATTGACATAACTTTCTTGGCCCAAGATGGATCTGCTCCTGCTCGAGGTACCCTGTCAGCAAACCAAAACTCTCACATCCCTTTAAATAATCCACTCAACCAGCAATGCAGTACACTCAGTCAGCCAATCGCCAAATGTCAAAGCCAACTCTGAGTCTTCTCACCCCAAACAAGGTTGACCTTCCCCAACTAGTCAGATATTTTCTATTTTTTTCCTTGCTCTTCATTTTTTATCCTAAAGAAGACTCCTTGCTTTTTGTCCTATTTTGCAATTCTCCACAAGGAAGCTGTTCACTTCATAAAGTGTTAAATAAAGTCTGTTTGATTCACCTAAATTGTCTTCCTTAAATATTTTTTCAAACAGCCTTTAGAAGCAGGCAGAATAAAAGTTAAAGCTCCCCAGGATCAACCCGTGCTCCAGGAAAGGAGCTGCTCACAGAAACCCAAGTAAAGACAAAGTAAACATTTTTCTTTTTTTAAAAAAAATCTGAATACAGAACAGGAAGATTGATTTTTTTTTAATATGCGTAACTTCAATTCACTGTCCTGAATATTTTCAGCCTCTCTGTTTCACTACTGAAATTGGTAAATTACATTACCTAGATTTAATTTTTCTTTTTGGAATAAAGAATTATAAAATTTAATTGGAAGAAGAACCTCTCAGGAAAAGAGAAAATGCTCAAAGTTAAAGAAAATGAGTAAGCAAATTTTCTGTTGTCAGAGATAGAAGAAACAGGATATCATCTTGAAACTAAGACCTGAAACAGTTAGTTTACACCAGTAGAATTTCTTAATCAATTCAAAGATATTTCGTATGGAACTAAATCATTACATATCCCTGAAGGATAAAACCAGACCTTTGATAGTGGTACCCTTGTCCTATATCGTTAGAAAGACAATTCATTGAATTCACTGTCCCACATTCTAAGTGGCTGTCTCTAAGAAGTCTGAAACACAAATAGAAGTCTCTTTTCTTTTAAAATATCATTTTTTTCTGATGGCTATGTATTAATAATAAGTGTTTGGGTATTCTGATTCATTCATTTTTAATAATATAACATATACAGTGACCAGTTAATAGATACTACTTGACTAGCAGCTAAGAGACTTAGGTAACATGTTTCAATGATGCCAGTCTGACGTTGATGTCTTCAGCAAATAACTTCACCCATCTGGGCCCAATCCCCTTATCAATAAAATAAAGAAGTTGGTTTAAATATTTGCTGAATATCCTGTCAGAATAAAACTTTAGGATCTATGATCTATGCTAATAATTATTGAGCACTTCCTTAGTTTGCAGTAATATTCTGAAATTATTTGAGTAAAAAATATCTGTCATTTTAATGAGGAAAATCAGATTTCATGAAGACGGGTTTTGTCTATGTGTGAAAAATGCAAATCCCTGCGCCCCACCTTTCACCACAAATGTGCTGAATCATAATGTGAGTCTCTGGGACTTTCGTGTGTGTGTGTGTGTGTGTGTGTGTGTGTGTGTGTGTGTGTGTGTGTGTGTGTGAGATCTTGTATTCCTCTAAGGTCTAATGTCCCTTTCCTTCACATTTTAGAACTCAAACTTCAAAAAAATACATCTCACAGAACTGTCACAACATTTTGCAGAAATAAAGAAATTAACCATCTGGAACACCTAAACAAGACTCATTCCAGCACTGACAATCTGCTATATAAACATGAATAAAGAATCCAACTGTGACCCAGACTGAGAAAAGATAAGGGTTTTGAATGAACTACTGAGATGGTTATAGAAGGAAATTATTATCAGATGAGACAACAATGAACAGAAACAAACAACAAGAATCTTCTCACTCCAAGGAGACTACCCATAAATTCTACACTATATTTGCTGGTGTTTATTACGAATGTAATTTGATGCATTTCTTGAACACAGGTACACTGTAGCCCTGAGAGTCTATGCCATTGATCAAATTGTTGGTGTGATTCAATACACAAATAGTATCTACATTAGTCAGGGTTCTCTAGAAAAACAGAACCAATAAAACAATATAGATATTTAAGAGGAGATTTATTATGGGAATTAGCACAAGCAATTATCGTGTCTGAAGTATGGCATATATGCTGTCTGCAAACTGGAGAAGCAGGAAAGCTGGTGGGATAATTCAGTCCAAGGCCAAAGGCCTGAGGACTAGGAATGGGGAGGGGATTGCTGGTAGAAATCCTGCAGTCCTAAAGCCTAAAAATCAGTAGCTCTGATGTCCAAGGGCAGAAGGAGAAGAAAATTCCAGCTCAAAAAGTGATAGCAAATTAGCCCTTCCTCTGCCATTTTGTTCTATTTGGGTTCTCAACAGAGTGCACGATGTCAGCCCACATTGGTGAGGGCAGATCTTCTTTACTCAGTTTACCAATGCACACACTAATCTCTTCCAGAAACACTCTTATGAGCACACCCAGAAATAATGTTTTACCAACTATCTGGGCATCCCTTAACCCAGTCAAGTTGAAATATAAAACTCACCATCACAGTATCTTACGTAGTCTAGAAATAAGATGAGCAGAAATTTATGTGTTTTTTAATAATTTCTATTTATATGCTTTTAGCACAGGCAATAATGTATATGATAAACTTAAATATTTCTACAGAATAATTTAAGTAAATAAACTTAGGGTTTTATAATTTTAAATTCAAATATCTTACAAGTTCATTCTTAACACAGGTGATCTGGGGGCTTGTGGTCACAGACAACTGAATATAAAATAAATGAGTGAATTTAGAAGTTATAGTGAAAAAGCAGAAGAACAGTACAGAAAAACAAAATTAAAACTGAAAACTCAGCCTTTCTAAAAATAAAACAACTGAATGTAAAATTTAAATATGACTATAATATAGTGCTATGTTAGCATTTTCCTCAGATATTGACAATAGTGTTTCCTGCTAGTTTCTTGTGTGGGCTAAAACCTATTTGACATATGCTAATGTATTTTTTCACTTAAATGATTAAATTTCAGTTCTGAGTTTAGGTTTTTTACTTTCTAGGATAGTAAAGTCATCAATCATTTGGAAACAACTAGCAATCTGAGACACTGGTTGTTTTTTGTTTCTAATTCCTATTTTTTTCAATTTCCCAAATTTTATTCAAAAGTTGTTGTTTACTATATAGTGATGAAAAATGCAGAATCTATACCAAATGGGACACTTTGGAGTTTATTTTAAAACTTACGTTATAATAAATTGGAGTATTTGAAGGATCATTCTCATTTTTCAGATTTGTTGGTCAATTTCACATATGGGGATCTTAAAATAATTCTCTTATAAACTCTGTATGTATGCATTTTATGAATTAACTTAACATACGTATATCAGGAAAAGGCATGTCATCTTAAAAAGCAGTTTAAGATTTTGAATAAAATAGATCTGGAGTCATATATAACTCATACCAGTCACTGAGTGATTAACTAGTAGTACCTCTATTAAGAAGAGTTAGCTTGACATTTGATGTATGAAAATTTTTAGACAAATGATAAGATGCACGGTAATACTGCTTTAGAAGCAGAAAATATCCTGACTTAAAATCATTTTTAAAAAAGACAGAGGGTGGCTTCCCTGGTGGCGTAGTGGTTAAGAATCTGCCTGCCAATGCAGGTGACCTGGGTTCGAGGCCGGGTCAGGGAAGATCCCACATGCTGCACAACAACTAAGCCCGTGCACCACAACTACTGAGCCCACATGCCACAACTACTGAAGCTCATGAGGCTAGAGCCTGAGCTCTGCAACAAGAGAAGCCACTGCAATGAGAAGCCCATGCACCACAACGAACAGTAGCCTTCGCTCACTGCAACTAGAGGGACGTGCACAGCAACGTAGACCCAATACAGCCAAAAATAAATAAATAAACTAAAAAAAAAAAAAAGACAGAGGGAATTAATCTAGATAGCTTCCACAAATACAATATAATTTAAGACTATCAAGAAATGAGTTTTAATAGTATACAAAGCCAATTGATAGCAAGAAAATAGTCAATAAACACTTTTAAGGAATTACATTGTTTTATTCACAATGAGATCTTCCTTTAAAAGTGCTCAAAATATATTCAAAATATATTATAAACACATTCTAAACATATAATAAATTTAACAAGATAAACATAAATAGAATTAATTATAATTTTAAGTAAGAAAACATATCTTAGCATTTATTCATTCATCCCTGTGGTAGTATTTATCACTTTATTAAAATGATATTAACTGAATTAGATTGGTGAATTTTTCTTCGCCTATAGAAAATTAAGATTAAGAATATTCTGCAAAATTTTTTATTCTAATAAAAAATCAATATTGCTTGATATTTAATAAATAACAACATTAGTAGCTTACAATAATCAAGGCCATTCCTTTCTGAATAAACTAAGGAATATATTGCCAATAAATAATTAAAGGAGCTGGCAATTATGTTGAATATTTCTTAATATTTTGAAAACTAATCTAGTGGTAATCAAGGGAAAATTAATGAATTATGTTAGTATTTGTTTTATGTCATTACTTTAAAATGTATTATATTGCTGTATAAGCAAAATGATTTTATGGGAAATAATACAGATTATACACACAAATAGTTAAATTAATTATTAGCAAATCACTCTATAACTTGTGCCAAGAATGAAGAGATGGTACAGCTGGGAGGATGGCCAGTAAGAGGAAAAAGCAACAAGGGCTTTCAAGAAGTGATACTCCGGATTGCAAGTTGAACATTCTGCACCGATCACTGTCCAGTTCTAGAGAGGAACGGATTTACTCCCACATTTCCTTGAGTGTGACACTGAACCATGATTATGCAAGGTAAAGCCTTTAGTTATTTCTGTATTAAACATAAGGACATTTTTAAATCAGGAAAAATTTGATCTCCATTTGAAAAAAAATCTATAAAACTTGCATTATCCTCAATAATAATTTTATAATGGATTAATTGTTTAAAGTCTGAAATAAAAAATACCAGTATTATAGGAAATAGAAAATATTATTTTAAAAATCTTTAGATGTGGAAATAATTTTTTATCAGTACACCAAAAATTGATATTCTAAAGGTAAAGGAAGATGTATCTACATGAAATAATATCATTAATATTAATTATACTAAAACTTATACATGGCAAAGAAAATACATACCAGTGCCTCCCCTACCACACATGCAAAAGCACAGTCAATAAAGACATGAGTGCAAATTGAGAGACATTTGATATAATATGACAAAAAAGGGTTAATGCCTTTACTTTTTAAATGTCAAATAACTTTAAGTGAGAAAAATAGAAATTATCCAAAAATATAGGCAAAGACATAAATAGGTAACTTACAAAAGAGGAAACATATATGGTCAATGAAGATATGAAATAATACTCAGCCTTAATGAAAATGAAAAATGCCAGCTTAAAATAAGTTGTGACTTTTGCATATCATTTTGGCAGCAACTGAATAAAATGATAACTCCAGAGTTTACCTTGACTGCTTTCTGGAAATGAATTTATGAAGTTCACAAGTATAGACTCAATGGTACAAATTCTACTACGAAAAATTTATCCAATAAATATTAGTGGACAAGTATTGGACTAAAAGTTAAGATGTATGCACAAGGTTGCTTACTGCAATGCTTTTTACAATGAAAACTTATTATCATGTTAAAGATGTATGAATTAGGAATTGTAAATTATGTTTTATGTAAATAATGGGATATGTTAAAGTAATTAAACAAGAGGGCCATCAGACTGAGGTGGCTCTAACGCCCTCGTAGCCAACATGGGTAAACCAAAACTTAAGCCAGAATTAATACACCAGAATCTGAGAAAATAAAACTTAAGAATGACTAGTCACAAACAACGAATTAGGCTTTTTCAACTGATGCCACTGCTTAAATTATGACCAACCTGATAATTCCCTTGCTTTGTTTCTGTGTCCTCTCTATAAAAACCTCTCCACTAGCTCCTGTTGCTGGAGGCCACTAACCACTTCCTGTTTGGTATTACCCCATTTAAATCAACATTTTGCTCAGATAAAGTCTTGAAAATTTTAATGTGCCTTAGTTTATCTTTTAAGAGATAATATACATTTCTTTAACAGGATGAAATATATGTGTACACATATATGTATATACATACATGCAAAATTTATACATCTACACACACACTACAAATATAGCACTGATTAGAAGCTGTTGATGAATTCACAGAGTTCATTTCTCTTCTTTTTTTTTTTAAATCTAACATCAGAAATAGTAATAGTTTCTAATTTTGTATTTACTATGTTTCCATCCTTGACAAAACAAACCCTAAACAAGAAGTGTCAGGACATGGGTGGAAGGTGAGAAGTGTAGCTATAATACATAAGAGTAACTTAGCACATTTATATATTAGTGGAGTTTTTGTTCCATTCTTAAAATTAAAAATAATCATTCTCTATTAAGAAATCTGATCTCTCACTATTACATACTTAATGAAATTCAAGTGTATTATCATTTGAAATAATTAATTTACATTCTATTGTAATGTACATTTAGAGTTTGGATTAAACAAATATCTGAATATAATAATTGCTATTGTTGTAGGCTCCTATTTAACATTTTCCAGTGAGATCTTTATAAGATAAACAATATATATTTTGATAATTTAACAATACTTTCAATATTAAGTGTATATTTTAATAATGTATACAAAGTACACATTTTCCAAGCTGGTACAAAGCCACATAGTTGTCTTTCCTCAATTATGAGAGTATAAGAGCTTAGTTTAAATATGTAGATAATTTGAAAAATTAAATATAATGCACTGATAAGAATGCAAGGTTGCAAGAAAACTAAAAACCTCTATTATTAAGCATTTTTTATTACACACACACATACTCAAAAATTAGACATCAAAATTTAAATTATATGGTAAGAAACTTAAAATTAGTCATTATTGAAAACGCCTAATTGTCAACAATTGATCTTGAAACTTTCCTAACGTTTCAATGAGGTACTTATCAATAGTTATTGCTTTGTTGCAGGTAAATGGTTCTCATCCCCTGAACCCCCAGCATCTGAACCTTTTTTTTTTTTTTTTTTTTTGCGGTATGCCGCAGGCCTCTCACTGTTGTGGCCTCTCCCGTTGTGGAGCACAGGCTCTGGATGCGCAGGCTCAGCGGCCATGGCTCACGGGCCTAGCCGCTCCGCGGCATGTGGGATCTTCCCAGACCAGGGCACGAACCCGTGTCCCCTGCATCGGTAGGTGCACTCTCAACCACTGTGCCACCAGGGAAGCCCCCAGCATCTGGACCTTTAACCAAAAGGCTAACACAATTCTGACTATTTTTGCAGTATCCTGATCTTGGAGGTTTTAGTTTAATTTATCCTATTTATAATAGAGCCCATTTGGTATTTCTTGAGACTTCCACTACTCACCCCATCCCAAATAAACAGATTTGCATAGAATCTGACTTGTTATTTTTTCTGTACATTTCAGTTCTTTTTAACAGGCAGGGAATTGTGGTATACATATTTATTTTGACTTTCTTGAAATTTCTTCCTTTATCTTAAGGATAATTGCAGATATTTCTATTCCTGCTGTGTTATTTGCTTTATGTCTTTTTTTCTATTCCCAGAACCCAGTTTCCATTTTAAAAATCATCTCCAAAAGGAGTAACTCACAATCTGCAGATACTTAACATGAAAATGCAAGAAAATTTCTGTTTAGAGGTACATTCCTATATTTTTAAGACGTTTTCTAGTTTCTAACATTATCAGATAATAAGTAGTATACAGAAATAAAATAAAGTTGTTACTTTAAGTTCTCAAATCTTCCTTCTTTAATAGTATCTAAACTTGGGTCAATAGAATTATCAGTTGATTTTTTTTTCAAACGTATCTTTGATAGATTTTACTCGACAATAGTTTTTATTTAGAATGGTTTGTAATGTGTTGTTAAATATTTTCTTTTTATAAATTTATTTATTTATTTAATTTATTTATCTTTGGCTGTGTTGGGTCTTCATTGCTGCACATGGGCTTTCTCTAGTTGCAGCGAGTGGGGGCTACTCTTCATTGCGGTGCACAGGCTTCTCATTGCGGTGGCTTCTCTTGTTGTGGAGCACGGGCTCTAGGCATGTAGGCTTCAGTAGTTGTGGCACGTGGGCTCAGTAGTTGTGGCATGTGGGCTCAGTAGTTGTGGCTCACAGGCTCTAGAGCACAGGCTCAGTAATTGTGGTGCACGGGCTTAGCTGCTCCATGGCATGTGGGATCTTCCTGGACCAGGGCTCAAATCTGTGTCCCCTGCATTGGCAGGCGGATTCTTAACCACTGCACCACCAGGGAAGCCCTGTAATGTGTTGTTAAATATTTTCAATACAAAGGGGCATGGTTTTAAAACCATGGTTGGCATATTGGTAGACAATATATAATACTGTTAACTTTTCCTCTAAAGAATTAGTATGTTTTGTGAAAGACGTTCAATAATATATTTGAGCAAAGAAATATTTGTAAGAAATTATGTTGAAGATTTGAAAATATATCATTCAGAACAGAACTGTTCAACTCAAAGCATCTCTAGTGGACTGACAATAGTTTCACAGAAAATGGCATACACTTTTTGTGTATAAGTTTCCATATAACTTGAGAAAAAATGACCATATTTCATCACAGTTCAGTTTTATGTACAATGCTGCAGTGTACATGAACATGATGCTATGCAGTGTGCAACCATTTTCAAATACTAACCAACGATTTGGGTGCTATTTTTCCTTTCCATTCAAATGTAAGCTATCTTAAGCCTTCTTAAACTATTCACTGCCTCCGGGAAGAAATGCAGTGCAATAAATAAATAAGTAGGCAAGTAAACACACAGAAAATGTGATGGATTTTTAATACTAGTGGTTTTTGGAATTACTCATCTCTAAAGGGACTCAGGGAATATAAATATGTCATAAGTTAGAATAAGACTTTCTAACCCAGAAAGGAGATAAAGATTCCACATTTTAGGAGAGTGGAAGAGTCAGAAAGGAGGTAAAGAATGCATAGATTCAGAAGGTCATTGATAAAAAAAAAGCACACACACAATCCTCTCGCACACTGTATTGGGGGGGGAGGTGGGGTGAGAGCAGTGTGTGTGTATGGGGGGGGTGGAAATAGAAATGTCTGGATATCTGGTAGGTATGGGGAATTAGAGCATCTGGGAGCCTGCAAGTTCCTTAGGAAACATATCTGGATGGTGTATCTAAAAAGATACATATAGCCCGAGCTTCCTAACCACATTCTCTATAACCCAGTGTGACCCAGGGGCAACAGTATGAGCTTGTGTGACTGAAAATGGCAGGAAAATAGAATGCATAGAAATATACGGAAATGGATTACAATAGCCCACTTAAGTTTGCTTGGAGCAGTATGATATGGAAGCAGCAGAAAGATCCCCATGTGCTCAAGAGCTGAGAGAAAGCCCGTTCTTACAAATCCGTGATCAGTAGGGATGATGTAACCAGAAGAAACCAAGAACTTCTGTGGAATGTTAGCATCAGTGCAGAATATTGAGATTCAAGTGAGCCCCCAAAATATAATAACTTGGAGCTTTGTAAACCTCCAGAACTTATACGTGATCCTGAAGAAAAAGGTGAACTAAGATTATGATTTTTCACTTAGCAGAATAGGGGTTCTTCATAGATATTAAATTGAGAAATAGGAGATTATTAAATGGCTAAATTTGTATACTGAGATTACTTACTATACCTAGTAAACTCAAAAACATAAATTTTATAATCTCCAAGAATCACTCAGTTTTGTAAAAAAAAAAAGGAGTAACTGAGTTTCATTCTAAGTTAAACGGAATATTCCTATTCTGTATAATAGAAAAAATATTGCTAAAAATCTCAACAGCAAATACAAACATAGTTAAGGCCTCTTCAGGCAATCCCTAGTGGCCATTTATTAAAAAGATATTAAATAGATCAGAGGAACTTATTTTACACAATTATTTGTTCTTCCAGTCAAGCTCTTTACTTTTTTTTTTTCCAGAAATGTTGATAGATTTTGGATAAAGACACATCATGTTTACCAAGAGGGAAATTATTATGTATGGAAGAAAGCACTTTGTGATCCTAACTTTTGTACAAATCATGGAAGTATTTTGTTCAAAAACTTCTTCATTCTTTTTCCTTCCCCTGGGGATAGAGAGCTAAGCACTCTCTCTTTTAAGGTCTCCAGAATAAAGCACATAATGCAAGTAATATGGGTATGTATTCCATGCTAATCACATCTTAGCTCCAAGAAGTGTAGACTGTGTGGAAAAGAGCCCTGTACAAGGTGTGTTGGGAGAAGGAATTGGGCAATTAAATTCTCTAAGCTTTGGCTTTCTGCCTAGTCAATTAGGAGAAAGAATGTCCCCTGTCAGCCTCAGAGAAGTGTGTAGGAATTGAATGACCTAGAAAAGGGAAAATATTCTGCTAACGGTGGGATTTTGTTGTTGCATTTGCTGTTGCTGCTGCTATTGTTGTCGACTTGGACAGTATCTACCCTAAAACCTAGCTCCTAAGTTTCTTCATTTAAAACGTGAGGTGTAATAATAATAATACCAACCTCATGTATTGGTGGGAGGGTTAAAGAATTAGCATATCGGGCTTCCCTGGTGGCGCAGTGGTTGGGAGTCCGCCTGCCGATGCAGGGGACACACTATAAGCACAATAAATGTTAGTGATTCTTATTTTTAATAAATACAGTATCTTCTCTTTATTAATAATAGTTATGTTCTATAACGTTGCTATCAACTATGAAGTAGTGAATACCTGAATCACTTTTAATTCTAGTGAACGATTTAGTAAGTACTCTGTCTGATGGCAGAGAGATTCGGTCTAGAAGTTAAAATACTGGATCAAGACTATGAATGTTTTTAATATTTTTGATACATATCGTCAACCAAACAATATGTAACTTTGTTTTCTGTGCATTTCTGTCTAAAGACACATTATAGCGTATATTGATTAACATTGAACTCATAGCTAAAAACACTATACCTCATGTCTGAACAAAGCTTATATAACACACACATTTTTCTCTGAAAGGCACATAACAGCCTTCTTGTACTCAGGAATACAGGCAGTACTTGGTACTAAATTTGGGGCTTATTTAAACTGAGAAGTCAACAACAGAAAGCAAATGAAAATGGTTAAGTAATCACTTGATTATCTAAAATCATTTAAAATAATGATAATAACTATACTAACACTGGAAAATGATTATCTTGTAGCTGAAAAACAGGACACAATAAATATTACGTATCCTATAATCATCATTATTGTTATAACCAAAAAAACAAGTTTCTGAGTGGTAGGATCATGGATATTTCTTTCATTTAATTTTCAACACTTCCTATAATGTGTATATATTAATTCTTGGAACAATCATTATTTTTTCAAAATCTTTTCATTCTAACACCACATTCTTCAAGTTCTGCATTATTTCTTAGTTTTGCAGAGGTTACTCTTGAGTTAAAGAGTTTCAATCAAATCCTTTCAGACACTAACCATGACACGTGTGCCAGGTGTGCTCTATGCAAGCACCAGCAGGCCCCATTCACCTCACCATGATGTAAATGCTGCCCTGGAGTTATCCTGTGAGGCAGATGACCAGCTGTTAAGTAGTTTTCTGTAACAGGACTAGTTCACAGGCAAAAACAACTCTCTATTTGTCTTTTGACAGCCTGAAATTTATATCTTCCTGTAGTTACCTGTCTAAAACCATTTACTTACTAGACATCTCTGGATTTGGCTAAACCATCTCCCACTCCACTCCCGAATCCCATCCTCAGGTTTTACTTTATAATATGACCAACCGTAGAGCTCAAAGTAAATACTCTATGTTTAAACAATCCTGCACATAAGCAGCAGCCTTTGTGGCTCACAGCAAACCAAAAGACTATTATATTCATATGATTCTGTAGTTTGGATCCAACTCTCAGTAATCCCCGTGAAGCAATAGCAATAGGGTCCAATGAGCAGTCCTGAACCACCAGCAAATTAGACGTCTTCAGGGTTTTCTGTTTTAAAAATTAGGCAATAATAAACCTGTGTTCTGCTATGCATTACAATGGTGTAGAAGGGTTACCTAAATCAATTCTAGCCACACTGTTGACATGCAAAGCACAGCTTCAAGCTTATTATTTTGCAAAATAGAAGTGAAATGAGGGCTTCCCTGGTGGTGCAGTGGTTGAGAGTCCGCCTGCCGATGCAGGGGACACGGGTTCGTGCCCTGGTCTGGGAAGATCCCACATGCCGTGGAGCGGCTGGGCCCGTGAGCCATGGCCACTGAGCCTGCGCGTCCGGAGCCTGTGCTCCACAACGGGAGAGGCCACAACAGTGAGAGGCCTGCGTACTGCAAAAAAATAAATAAATAAATAAAGAAGTAAAATTATAGGATGTAAATAATGATGTAATCTATTTGAAAAAGTAATAAGGCAGTATAGCAGGTGCTCAGGGGTGTCATAAAAAACAGCTACCAATACATAGAAAGGAAACATTGCATTAATCCAGGATTTCATAGATTCTGCTTTTTCACCTACTGTCATAAAAAATAGCAACTGTGCACAGAAATATATAATCGACATATTTCATCTATAATTGAATGTCACATTTTCCATGAAGTGTTATAACCATATAGCATATGGTCATTTGGTCATAACAGTTAGCAGACATTTGGTCCTGTCCAAAATGTCCGTGAGACATTTGGTTCTTAAGACATTTGGTCCACACCAAAAAGTCCTTGATATGTAGTCTTCTCCAAAACCATTTGTCATGGATCAAATATGCTCATGGATGTTCAGATAGGACTAAATGTCCTGCAAGGAGTTGTAACATATATGGATATAAATGTCCTTTCTTAATATTAAGATGACTTCAGTATCCCTAAGCAATATCTTTGAAAAAATCCATCATCTGATTGCAGATGTTGTTCCTGTTGTCAACTCTTTTTCTATGGAAAAAGTGTTTTCTTTTTTATATAAAAGAGAAGACTGCATTAAGTCTCATAATCACCAATTCTATATCCAACCCCTTTCAGACAAGGTTCTATCCTCTGCACTACACTGATCAAGGGTAACAATAAGTTCCAAGTTACAAAATCCAATAATCACTTTTTGCCATCATTTTACTTGACCTGTCAGCATCTTTCAACAGAATCTACATCCTCTCCCTCTTTAAGCACTTTCTCCTTTGGCTTCCAGGCTTTTCTTTTTCTCTCACTAACCACCTTCCAATTCCCTTTGCTTGCTTGTCATTTTCTTCCTTACCTTTAAATTTTGGAGGTCTAAGACCTTGCTCCAAAACTTTTATTTGATAGACTCTCTTTGTACGTGATCTCAAGAAGATCTGTAGCTTTAAATATCTTTGACATGCTGATGACAATCAAATATATATTTCCAGCTCTGATCTCTCAATCTTTAACTATTGACTCTAATATTTGTTTGACATCACTATTGAATCTTTAACAGGCATCACAATAGAAAATATCCAAAATACGATTTTTGATCTATACCCTCACCCTGTTCTTATTATATTTTTTCCTATTTCAGAAAAATAATACTCAGCTGATTAAATTAAAAAAAAAAAAAACCAAACTCCCAGACTCTCTTTTTTTTTTTACTCCCAATATTTATCAGCAGTTTTGGATGGTATCTCCCAAATAAATTTGAAACTACTCACTTTATCTTCACTGCTACCATCTTGCCCAAGGCATTATCCTCTTTTGCACTAACTACTAAAATAACCTGTAACCGTTGCCCTGCTTCCACTTTCGTACCATTTTAATCCAACTTTCACAGAGCAACCAACGATAATTTATTAAAATGTAATCCAGGAACTTCTAGATTAAGAGGACTGACCAAATACTCCTAATCTTGCTCTTTTTAAAAACTGCATAAACTACATCAAATAAAGTATTTCAAACATGAACAAACCATAAATATGGTACAGCAGGAAAGGAAACACAACAACAAACTTTTGAAAACTTGAAAGCAGGTGGATAGCATGTTGGAGAAAGCTACTTTCTTAATTGGCAGTGAGGAAAGCTGAGGAATAATCCAATGCAGATGGGCAATAACTCAAAAGTCCTGGGAACTGGCAGCTCCAGGAACCTTAGGAACCTGGGGTAAAGAGGATGCTAGATGAGGACACGTGGGTGAAAGCTATTTGAGAAGCACCTAGATTACTAGACAACTGCACTCCTCGAGGCTACTGGTTACCGGTATTTCACCTGGGCAGAAACCTAGAGATAGTCTCTTTAAAGAAGGTAAAATAGAGAGTCTTTGGACTAGAGGACCTGAGATATATCAAAATATGAGAAATAGAAAATACATGCTTAAGGAATACCAAATTCTAAAACTTTCAGACTGGTTCTCCCACACTGCTTCCAGAACTGTGCCAGCCATATTTTACCTTCTAGGAAAAAGACTGAAATACTTTACTTTTGGAAATCTGACCATTCCAGGAGAGAAGAATGCAAAATAATAGAGACTGTTTCCCCAATAAATAACCCACCAAGATCATCTTTACAGAAATTCAAAATCAACATATACAACTTATATAATTTGAGCTTCATATCAGTTTTTGAGTCCTCCACTCAGTCATGACTAGATAACACAACAAAAATATTATGTAATATCAAAAGAAAGCTGATGTGGAAGATAAAGACCAACGCATAAAAAGAGAACCAAAGAAAACAGCAACAAAGAATATGCAGGGGGAAGAAAACTTAAAAAGAAATTTTTCATGAATATTCAGAGAATATCATGAATATTTCTTCTATAGAGGCAAAAGAGGCTACAGAAAATTAAAATTTTTTTTAAACTCTGAAAACTCAATAGAAGGAATGGAAAATAAATTGAGGAAATTTCCCAGAATTTTTCTTTTCAGCTACCGCAGGGATTTTATTTTTTTAATTAATTTTTACAATTTTTACACAACTTTACAATGTTGTGTTAGTTTCTACTGTACAGAAAAGTGAATCAGCTATATGTATACATATATCCCATCTGTTTTGGATTTCCTTCCCATTTAGGTCACCACAGAGCACTGAGTAGAGTTCCCTGTGCTATACAATAGGTTCTCATTAGTTATCTATTTTATACATAGTATCAATAGTGTATATATGGCAACCCCAATCTCCCAATTCCTCCCAACCTCCTTTCCCCCTTGCTATTCATATATTTTTTCTTTACATCTGTGTCTCTATTTCTGCTTTGCAAATAAGACCATCTATACCATTTTTCTAGATTCCATATATATGCATTAACATACTATATTTGAAATAAACACCACCAAAGGAATATACAATATAAAAAATATATTGTGATAAAGCAGAAACTAACACACCATTTTAAAGCAATTATACGCTAATAAAGATGTTAAAAATATATACATATATACAAAATTAGAGGACCAGTCCAGGAAGTCTACCTTCCAGATAAATGTAGGTTCACAGAGACAAATTTAGAAAATAAAGAGGATGTCATCATCAAGATATTTTCTTTATGTTTTCCATGAGTGAAAAATATGAGATCCAGACTGAAAAGTTCCACACAACCAGCATGTGGGATGAAAATAGACTCACACAAATTTATATCATTCTGAATTTTCAGAACACTGGGATTAAGAAGAATACCATAGAATTATCTTAGTGGAATAAAACTGACCTCATTCAAAAGATCAGCAATGAAATGGCTTCAGCGTTCTCAACAATAATGGAAGTCAGACAATACTAGAGAAATGCCTTACAAATTCTAAAAAGAAAAAATTATTTCCAATGGAGAATTCTATATCCCAGTTAACTATCAACCAAGATAAGGAGCAGGATATTATCATTTTCAAATAAACACCCTGTAAAATGCTCTTGGTCAAAAATCTAATGGAGAATTCGGTTTACAAAAATGAGGAAGTAAACCAAGAAATAAGAATTCAACATGTATGAAAAATGGGAGATCCAACACAGATTAAAGATAAGTAGAAGCCCCCAAAATCAGGATGCATGACTGAATCGTTAATCAAAATGTTGATTAGAGGGCCTCCCTGGTGGCGCAGTGGTTGAGAGCCTGCCTGCCAATGCAGGGGACATGGGTTCGTGCCCCGGTCCAGGAAGATCCCACATGCCGCGGAGCGGCTGGGCCCATGAGTCATGACCGCTGAGCCTGCGCATCCGGAGCCTGTGCTCCACAATGGGAGAGGCCACAACAGTGAGAGGCCCGCGTACCGCAAAAAAAAAAAAAAAAAAAAATTTTGATTAGAAAAGATACGTGAGAATGTATGTATATCTATTCCTTAAACATTTTATTAACTTAAAGTGTATGGATCTATATTTATTCACACACAAAATATTTTGATGCATAACCAAGGACATACTCTGAACAGGGAAAAACTGACTGGAAGGCCAGGTAGTATTTCTTGCATAAACCACATCCATTGCTTACAATTTCTGGCTTCAATTTCTCTTTAGAGAACCACTCAAGTAAAGACTTTTATGCATTCTTTCCCAATATTTATATTATGAAATAATTCCAAAGCATTCAATTTAATTTTCATAAAAATTCTCTATACATATGTACGAATATTGTATTCTCTTATGACTTAATGGAAATCCCATATAAATTGGCAGATTTATGCAAATAAAGAAAACTCACAGTAAACACACAATCCAACTGGATTGAGCTAAGGGAATTAAAAGTACTAGCCATGAATATTTGTTGTTCCAAGGACATCAGTCAATATATTCTATATTGAAAGTAGGGACCATCCAGGCTGTGTGATAATTGGAGGCTAGTTAAGAGAACTCATCCTGCTGTGTATCTGTGCATTAACGGAATTCTGTATTAAATGTTTTAGTACAGTGTCCAGTACATTTTAAGCAACAAATAAACATATGTTTGCTTTCAAGAGTTCCCATAACATTGTAGGTTGGTCATTTTATTTTTAGAAAACTTTATTATGTACAGAAATATTTTTTAAAACTCCCATTCGGTTGATCTAAAAACTCCCAAATCAGGCTCCCTAACTTCAGACTATACTACAAAGCTTCAGTAATCAAGACAGTATGGTACTGGCACAAAAACAGAAATATAGATCAATGGAACAGGGTAGAAAGCTCAGAGATAACTCCACGCACATATGGTCACCTTATCTTTGATAAAGAAGGCAAGAATATACAGTGGAGAAAAGATAGCCTCTTCAATACGTGGTGCTGGGAAAACTAGACAGCTAGTAAAAGAATGAAATTAGAACACTCCCTAACACCATACACAAAAATAACTCAAAATGGATTCAAGACCTAAATGTAAGGCCAGAAACTATCAAACTCTTAGAGGAAAACATAGGAAGAACACTCTATGAGATAAGTCACAGCAAGATCCTTTTTTGACCCACCTCCTAGAGAAATGGAAATAAAAACAAAAATAAACAAATGGGACTTAATGAAACTTAAAAGCTTTTGCACAGCAAAGGAAACCATAAACAAGACCAAAAGACAACCCTCAGAATGGGTGAAAATATTTGCAAATGAAGCAACTGACAAAGGATTAATCTCCAAAATTTACAAGCAGCTCATGCAGCTCAATATCAAAAAAACAAACAACCCAATCCAAAAATGGGCTGAAGACCTAAATAGACATTTCTCCAAAGAAGATATACAGATTTCCAACAAACACATGAAAGAATGCTTAACATCATTAATCATTAGACAAATGCAAATCAAAACTACAATGAGATATCAGCTCACACCGGTCAGAATGGCCATCATCAAAAAATTTACAAACAATAAATGCTGGAGAGGGTGTGGAGAAAAGGGAAGCCTCTTGCACTGTTGGTGGGAATGTAAATTGATACAGCCACTATGGAAAACACTTTGGAGGTTCCTTAAAAAACTAAAAATAGAACTACCTTACGACCCAGCAATCGCACTACTGGGCATATACACTGAGAAAAACAGAATTCAAAAAGAGTCATGTACCAAAATGTTCATTGCTGCTCTATTTACAATAGCCAGGACATGGAAGCAACCTAAGTGTCCATCAACAGATGAATGGATAAAGAAGATGTGGCACATATATATACAATGGAGTATTACTCAGCCATAAAAAGAAATGAAATTGAATTATTTGTAGTGAGCTGGATGGACCTAGAGTCTGTCATACAGAGTGAAGTAAGTCAGAAAGAGAAAAGCAAATACCATATGCTAACACATATATATGGAATCTAAAAAAAAAAAATGTGGTCATGAAGAACCTAGGGGCAAAAAGGGAATAAAGACACAGACCTACTAGAGAATGGATTTGAGGATATGGGAGGGGGAAGGGTAAGATGGGACAAAGTGAGAGAGTGGCATGGACATATATACGCTACCAAACGTAAGGTAGATAGCTAGTGGGAAGCAGCCGCATAGCACAGGGAGATCAGCTCAGTGCTTTGTGACCACCTAGTGGGGTGGGATAGGGAGGGTGGGAAGGAGGGAGACGCAAGAGGGAAGAGATATGTATACGTATAACTGATTCACTTCATTATAAAGCAGAAACTAACACACCATTGTAAAGCAATTATACTCCAATAAAGATGTTTAAAATAAATAAATAAATAATAAAAATAAAAACTCCCTTAGAAACAATGAAGAAAGCAGAGAAATCCACTAACCACTGGACTGCCAGGGAATTCCCTAGCCATTAAGACACTGATTTGATAAAAATATTTAGAAGTACGCCAACCTGTTTCATTAAATAGAATGTAAAACACTGAAAACCAAAAAAATAAAAAAATAATGTATTTATGTTTGAACCAATATTTATTAAGTACCTCCTAGATTCAATGCCCCTTAAAAATACTTGGCTACTTCTGGGGGATCAAACATTGTTTGATGAACGTAAAAATTCAAATCCATTTACTCTTGTATCAAGATAATTAAAAGTGTTTTGGGGGCTTAATGAAATCAGACTTTAATGACACATTAAAACTTTTGATTTTTCTAGTTAACATACTCTTCAGCAAATGTTTGATTTATTTTGTAAAAATAAGTCCTCCAAATCAGGATTGGCTTTAAGACAAGGTGTCTCAGGACATCCCTTATTTTCCTTTCATATCTGATAGGAATCCATTTGCCACTTGTAACAGAATCTGAACTACCTCTCTCATGAAAGAAAGATCGAGAATTAACCACTCTAGTGCTGGCATGGAGACTGCAGAGTCATTAGGGACTCAATAGCCTTCTGTCCTTCACTCCACTATCCTTAGCATTTGGCTTCTAACTCTAGGTCATCTTTGCCCTAAGAAGTAAATAAAAAGATCAGCCATCATCTCTACAATCTAGGCAGGTAGGGTAAGGAGTGAGGGACAAGGCCCCCCTGCCAAAAAAAAAAAGTAGACCTTCCAGCTAAATCAGCTCCTTTGAAACAACCTTCTCTGAAATCTCACACTCTCTGCTTACTTCTCACTAGCCTGAAGTTAGTCTCATGACCACATCCAGTCCCAAGCTGGCAAATGCAGTCTTCTAGCTGAGCTCATGTTTCTTCTACTAGAGAACAAGGGGAAGTAGAGGCTGGGTATCAACAAGCAGTCTCTGACACATTCCCTTTGATTCTCATTATTCTTATCCTCCCAGAACTTGAGAGGTTTTTTTTTTTGTTTTTTTTTTTTTTTACTCTGTGGCATGTGGGATCTTCCCGGACCAGGGCACGAACCCGCGTCCCCTGCATCGGCAGGCGGACTCTCAACCACTGCGCCACCAGGGAAGCCCTTGAGTGTTTTCTAACATCCTAGTAGAAAGTCCTATTCTAACACTCTCTCCTCAAGAGAGATACAAAGCTTACACCTGTCCATTCCCTTTACATGATCCACATGGCTTTGTCTCCACCCAATAAAAGTTGATTTTCTGATTGTTCACTCCTTCCAGTGAGTGACCTGAGTTAGTTGTGACTGTAAAGTTATTTTGGATCAATTGATTTACCTAATGTGCTAACGGAGAATTGTGAATTACTATCCCTCAGGTATTAACTGTGTTAACATAACAGAATTAATCTGTAGACATGGAAAACCAAGTACTGTGGCAATTGGAGATGGAAGTTGAGGCAGAAGATTATTTCAATAAGCTGCGGATCATCCTTTGATCTTTGCAGATCATACTTTGATAATACTCTGTGGTTCTGTAATACTAGACTGAGTTTTAAGTTATATAAAGGGATGCATTTCAGTAAAAAGAAAAAAAAAGTATTTATTTAATTCATAAATCTTTAAAGAGGAAGAGCGCATAATTAGTGAACCCCTGTCTTACTCATGGACTACCTGTTTCAAAACTGTTATGTGTCCCACCAATAAAAAATACTCTTCAGGATTAAATCTCATGATCGAGCCAGCATTCATGCTTTTCAAGACTTAAGTTTTACATCTCCCCTCCTTTTCTATTTGAACACTATAAACTTTAGATAATGATTTAGAAATACACGATCATATTATATGTATTTAGAAGAAATCAGGTGAACTTTAAACACCAAAAAGACATAAAAATATTTATCACTCTAGTGAGTGTCTAAATTATTTTTGATACCTACTGTGTATACTTAATACTACAAACAGAGCAGAAAAAGAATAGGGTAGGGTTTAATCCTGGTCCATATGTTTATGGGTGGCACATATAAAGATGGAAAGGGGCACTTTTCTGCTTTACATCACTTTGAATTTCATTAGTTACCCTGTTCAGCATTAAACTAACTACAGAGGCAGAATGCTGGTCTCATTTATAAACCAAGCAAGCAAATGGAAAAACATCAACAAAACAAGAAGATAATCAGAATGGCCCTATCCTCTACTCATCTTAGTATAATAAACACCAAAAGAGATCAAGAATAAGGGAAACTGGGTCCAAATACTAGACCTGATTTTTTTTTGGATAATTACAATTCTAATTATGAATATCTCTAAGTGACATTGAGTGACTGACAGGTTACAAGGTAAAAGAAGAAAAGTGGTATTCTCTCCAGCCAACCTTCAAAAGATCTATGAATACTGAATACTGGGGAACTTAGAGTATTATGTGTATGCATGTATGTGCACCTGTGTACAGGAACTCAGTTCATTAAAACAGAGATGGTTAAAAAGTAATTATGCAGGCTGGCCATTACCACAGTGAATATATACATATACTATTGACACTCAGTGACTATTGGAATATGTAATCTTATTTGTTTACTAAGGAAACACTGAATCATTTTAGATGAGCAACAATTTCTGTGAAGTGTGGTAAAATAGTATTATTTTCGGTCGTTTACAAAGCAAATAATAAATTTGGCAAGTCGGTGTTAAGCACAAAATCTTCTAACAATAA
Organism: Neophocaena asiaeorientalis asiaeorientalis; assembly: GCF_003031525.2. Lineage (NCBI taxonomy): Eukaryota > Metazoa > Chordata > Mammalia > Artiodactyla > Phocoenidae > Neophocaena > Neophocaena asiaeorientalis. The sequence goes on from NW_020173654.1 coordinate 422,831, forward strand.
TTTCCCTATTAACACTGAAAGGCTTAAACTCCCAAATGTAAAAGTTACAGGTAGATAAATAATGGTGATTTTCATTCTTTCTGTTTCTAGAGAGAGAAAAGATGATGAAAGAAATGGCCAAAATACAAACAGAGTGAAGATCAGAGAGCCATCGTATAGGATAGCAAAAATAATTACTAAAGAAAAATTACTGAATTGTATTTGGAGGTGAAGGAAAATCAGGGAGAGAACTAAAAGGATAGAGAAATATTGATAGAAGGATTAAGATGATGTGGTCAGCAAATTAAGAATTGACTGAAATGATTCATTGACAAAAAATCAAAATGTTGAGATAAGGGAAGAGAGCACTGAATTTTTATGGGTTTCAAAATACAGAAGAGGAAGCTTATAAGGACAACCCAAAATATGCGAAGTCCTGGCTAGTTATATATATCCAAGGGATAATCTGACAGACTGGAAACCAAATACCAACCAAATCACATCAAATGCAGTTCAAACTGGAGAGAAGTAATCTTCTCTAGCAAAGCTCAATCCTAGGTAGGGCCAGTTTTGAGAATTCGCAGAAGAAATTATGAAAGAGAATGGTGTTAGAATAGGAACAAATCATCCCCCCCAAAGAAGAGGGAATGTTGAAAATGATGAACTGGTTAGGCATGTATTAACCAGGAGGTTGAAGATCTTGAGTTAAATTCAACCTCTGGCATAAGCACGCTGGAAAGGCAAGAGGAAGACCTTGGAAGCTGCTGCCGCCCACTCCCATACACTTCACAAAGGGGAAAAAGAGAAAATGTTTAAACCCCTTAAGTGTATTTAGAAGGTGCTAGTCAATAAGTAAATCACTCAGCTGCAGTGCCTCAGCTGTGACTAAATAAAAACAAAGAGTCTTGACAAAATAAAGAATACTGCCAGCTATCTGAATAGGCTAGTGTTTTAGTGACATCACTTTTTAATTCAACCGTTGAAAACTAATTTTAAACAGAGGCATCTCACGGATACCCACATTCAGGATACACTCCCGTGCAGGTATCTACATTTTACGAAGCGTTCCCTTAAACAGGCAAGGAAATAAGCAGTCCAATGATTCAAAACCACCATTTTATTAAAATCAGTAACGATCACTTGCTGTTGACCTGTTTTCCATAAATAAGATAGGCTGCGTATATTTTCAGCATCGAACCTACTCTTCCTTCCCCTATCCTTCTCAGAAAAGGAATGTACAAACATTGGCTCTTGAGACTAGTATATTTTAAAATGTTTTAGCACTTTTCAGTTTGGGCTTGGGGGAGGGTTCTTATATAACACATAAAATAATGTATATGAGTTATATCTTTAATAGAAAATCTAAAATAATTACCTGTGAAAGAATAAACTGGTTAGAAAGAATAAATGCACAAGTTCATACTGCATATATGTCAGGCTCAAGATGAAATGAAAAAAATTATACTATACTAGCACCAAATGATTCTTTAACTAATGCTGAAATATTGATAGAAGGATATAAAACAGATGTTTTGTGTCAAAAACAGACGCCTGAAGACAAGTCTAGGATATATGTATATTATATATTTACATATATAACGTATATCTATAATTTGTCAATATTTAGATATATTTTATATAAATGTCAGTAAATATGTATTTATAGATACTTGCATTTATATAATAATGTAATATATATTTATATTTATGTATATATGTAATTTATTAAATTGTATATATATAATTTGTCAAAGACTTCACTTTCTATGGTAATAAATATTAGCAGCTTTGAGTTTTTTTAGTGAAAAATGTTTTGACAATATTTCCGTGGTTGCCATTAAACTGTAACATCATTGTAAGGTAGAACTGGACAGAGCACAAACGTAAGACACTAAGTTCTCTGCAGCTTAAAGTGTAGAGCTTTAACATTATCAAACAATTCATGCATTTGTAATTTAAATATGAAGACAGAAATGCAAGTTAAGTGACTGCAGCATACATGAGGAAGAATCACTCACTCTCAGGGAAAATCTTTCTCAATACTATACTATTGATAATACAACATATATGTTAACATTAGCAAGACACTACAAAAGTGTAATGAATTCTGTTGTTTAAAAATACAAGCCAGAAGAAATGTTTTGAATAGTTAGAAGACTAGCATTTGACTGATCTGGTGAAATATTTAGATGTTCACAATCTTTCTATTTTCCTGTGGTCTGTTTTTCAGTTTTAACGAACTCATGCAGGCATATATATGAAATGCTTGACAAATGAGAAAATATATCTTTTGGATCAGCTTTAACAGACCCTCATATAATTGTAGAAAATTTCAGGCTTTTGTTTGTTTTCTATTTGGCCTGTTATTAAGCATTTACCAACACATCACTGACTATAACACAAAATATTTCAAGTTGTTTTCTGCATAACTTGGAAAATTAAACCTGCTTAAAAGCTGCCATTAATTCCCTCCACTTGGAAAAATTTTAAGAGGAATGCGGGCAGTTTATAGATATTGTGAGTGACTAAACTTTGACATAAAATTTTCCTAGTGCTTCCTTTATAATTTCTGGATTAGTTTAGAGTATCCTGAAATAGAAAGCCAAGCTTAAAAAAAGAAAAACAAGTTTTTAAAAACTGGCAGGATTTTCTGTAAATAGAATACAAAACCAAATTGGAATCGAATATTAATAGAATAATTTGTTAAGCATAAACTTAATTTCATTTTTTAATGTTCATTAAAATGAGTTGTATTTCATTTAATGCCTTTATAATACATAAACATGATGAATTGGAAATTATAAGAAAAATTTACACTAATAAAATTTCACTGGTATACTAGGTATTTATATATAACAAATTACAGTAAAGACTTCATGTGAATAAAGGAGTTATACTGCTTAAATAAATTTGAAAAGCATTGGTCTAATCCAATTGCCTTGCTTATAGATTAAGCATAAACCACACATAAACATGAAACAGGGTGCCAAAGATATGAAGTGACTCACCTACAGTTATATACTCACAGATAGACACAGTGTCTTTTTATTTTCCCCGCACCACACTCAAGCTTTATACTTCATATTTCTTATAGCAGAACAGGACAATCTTTGCTTGAACAAACCTTTTCCCCACACAAATTGCATAGAGGAGGTTAGGGAAAAGCCAATAAAATCACCCATTGTCTCCTCTTCCCAAAAGCACAGCTCCTGACTGTTAGATGCACTGCTCATGATCAAAAAGGAGTAATTACAGATTTGAGAAACTACCTATGAAGCTATTCACCTGAGTCATTTTCAAAGCTGCTATCTTAATTCTCTTTCAGATGAAACAGAACCTTGGAACAATGAATGTTTTTAGTGGAACCACAAAGGTAGCCATCCTTGTCTTTCACTTTTAGATAAGCTTTTGGTTTTAAAGTAATTACAACTCTCTTCCCCTTCCATTCATCGACTGATTCTAGTAGAATTCAGTCTCATAGGCATTAGATCTATGTTTAACAGATGGTGGCTTCCTCTTCTTATCTGTTTTTATTCTACTTCACCCCAAAAGGTCTTGAGGTGGATATCCTTTTCTTTAGGTTGTGCACTTCTGGGGTAATGGTTTCATTTTTCTGAGCTGTAGTCCTCATCTGTACTACGATGGCAATGAAATGTGCTTCAGGAGTGGTTATGGAGAAGAGTTGAGAAAATGGTTATGGGGATAAATAGGGGCCAGGCTCATAGTCAGCAAATATTACTTTTCTTAAACCCAACTGAAATAATACAAAATTTGAAAGTAATTTACAATATTTTGGTATGAAAATATTTACTTTTAAAACAATTTATTTTTTGCCACAATGATCCACATTTAACTTTTAACCTGTGTCTGGAGAAAAGCTCTGTCCTGATAAAGCAAGAAGAATATTAACAATTGGTAGTCATTTAAAATTCAAATGTCTCTACATTGATACACAAATCATGCAGTTCCTTCAGATCTTTTGAATATATGACTGTGTACTTTTCTGTCAGCAACAAATGTAAAACGGCAGCCCTGAATATGACCCAATGGAATGACTCAGGAAAGCAACTCATTTGAATATTTAAGCTCCTCAAAGGCTTAGTTCATTTGAATTCTTCTCATAATTTGAGACTGAATATCTTGTTTTGATAGTATCATAACCTAAATGGCTTCCAAGTATAATATATACAGCACCAAACTATATGAGTCAGCTAAAATACCATATGATCCATGTGCATAACAATTAATGAATAACTAGATGATTCTGGAGACAATCAGATCGTTTAAATGGCTAATCTGCATTCTCTATCCTATCTAACTTCTAGGAGATTTAACTTAGCAGTATTTTCATAGTAACTGCTGAGTGTCTCATTTATTTAATGTATGAGCTTCCACAATTATCAGGCATGCTTATTGAACTTTGAAAAGAGCACTGCATTTTTGCAAACCCTCTAACACTAGCACTCAGAAAACTCCTTTGAGTATACTCACTAATGTCCTTAAGAAATATGCCAGACCTACAGAGCTATAAAATGCAAGAAATGTCTTTCCAAGGCCCTGAATGCTGTGTGTCAGTAAATCTGAAGAGAGCCTAAAATATATTGGGATAATTGAAATGTTAAGTGTTTTTAAAGTTGAAAACTATAAAGAGTGTGAGGTATTTTGCTGGCTGTGGAAAACTGGTGCATTGCAGATATTGGGAGAGAGCTATAACCAGCTATCTGACACCTCCAAGAGTTCCAATATGATGATTTCTTTTTATTGGAGTATAGTTCCTTTACAGTGTTGTGTTAGTTTCTGCTGTACAACGAAGTGAGTCAGCTCTACGTATGCATATATCCCCTCCTTTTAGGTCCTCCCTCCCACCAACCACCCCCATCCCACCCATCTAGGTCATCACAGAGCACCTAGCTGAGCTCCCTGCGCTATACAGAATGTTCCCACTAGCTATCAGTTTTACACATGGTAGGTTTGTTTATGTCAATCCTAATCTCCCAATTTGATGATTTGTTTTTAATGCATAAAGTACCCTGAGATACTGAGGATTATCACTCATCTGAAATTTTCCCCTCTAATATACATTTCATTCATTTCATTGAAATTTCATTGGTCTTTTATAATCTCTATTTTAAGAGTGAGGAAAAGAATTCTGAATCTTAATTCACCCATTCCCAGAAAGAAGAGAATAGAGAAAATGCAGGGAAAGGCATGGAAGGCGGAGTGGGCAGGTTAACCCACATCCCCTTCAGGGATGTGCATCCTGAAATTTTTAGTTCCACAATGTTTCTTTGTTCCTTTGGGGAAACTATATATATTTCTTTTGTTTAATAATAATGAAATTAAGTAAGGTCAAGTAAAAGGGAAAGTCTAACGTCATCATAAAAAGCTTTAGATTGAGAAAGTCCATGTCTGGAACTCGAGCTTCACGATGCACTGAGGTTAGCCAAGTCCTTTCAACTTCTGGAGTCACCATTATCTGATCTGTGAGCTGAGGGAAATAACATTGAATACCCAGTAGTACTGGAAAGGATAGTTAGGTGCTGTGTGTGGAGTCCCTAGCACAGTATCCAGTACTTACTAGACATGTCTTCTACAACATACACAGTAAATAACTTCAAACAATATTAAGGACTGAACATAGGAAAGAGAATTTCACCTTGAGACCTAAATCGCTGATAAGATACAGAATAGAGACAGCTCAGAAAGAAATGACTGGTGTTAACATTTCATATCTCAGAACAAAGAAGCCATATTTGCCTTAGTTCTGAAAGTCTGAGTCGACCCGATGTGCTCTGCCTCCGCAGACAGTGAGCCTGAGGGAGGGGAGCAGGAGGGGCTCGAGCTCTAGAACAAGGGAACATGTTTGAGTTTCTCCTGTGCATGGGGAGCAGGTGGGAGAGGAAAAGGCAGAGCTTCAGAGCTACGGCTCCACTTGCTCAGAGTGGAGAAGGAGGGACAGTGTTTGTTGCCAAAGAACAAATCGATCAGATACCTCTTCTGTTACCTGGCCCTACTAAGTACAGGAATTCTTGTAAGGGTCCAGAGAACAGAAGGCACTTGCTAGCATTGTATTTCTTGCCAAATTATATATATATATATATGTGTGTGTGTGTGTGTGTGTGTGTGTGTGTGTGTGTATGACCTTTTTGTCCACTAATATTTATAGTCATTACACATGGGTAGCATAGAGTCCTTGATATTCAGGAGGCAAGAGGAAGACACTGTTCCCTGAGAATGAAGAATGGAGGCTTCCAAGAGAGAAAAGTCCTGAGAAGAGAGGTCTGGTAGGTCTTATCCAAAAATACCTGGCCTCATCACTTTGCCCGGCTAAGCCTGTTGTTCTATCTGCCCCCCAAATGTCCCCATGATCTTGCAGATGTCAATTAAGGTTTTGTTTCTTTTTTATTTGAGGAGGGTATTATGACTTTGAAATATAGCTTTTTTTTTTTAACCAAACCCTGGTAATTCTATACTTACAGCAATTTGTGTCACACATTAGAAATAGAAATTTTAATAGATACAGCTATTATTTTAAATATCATATGATATCACTTATATGTGGAATCTAATAAAAAAATAATACAAATGAACTTATTTACAAAACAGAAACGGACTCACAGACAAAGAAAACAAATTTATGGTTACCGAAGGGGAAAGGGGAAGGGGAGGGATAAATTAGGAGTTCAGCATTAACAGATGCTCACTACTATATATAAAAGAGATAAGCAACAAGGACCTCCTGTATAGCACAGGGAATTATATTCAATATCTTGCAATAACATATAATGGAAAAGAATCTGAAGCTGTATACCTGAAACACAATATTGTAAATCAAATGTAGTTTTAAAAAAAATATGTATATACATAGTTGCTATTTTCTAATTAATGTTTACTGTTTTCACAATAGCTCATTGCAAAAAAACTACTCTTTCTAACTTGATTACTTGCTCTTCCTCCCCCTCTTCTTGTTTCTGATGTGTCTGATTTTAAAGCTGAGATTCTCTGATGTGTGGTAATTCACTTTATTAATTGGAACAATTTGTCCCAACATGACATTCTGTCAAAAGCCAGTCTGTTTATGCTTCACTTACTCAGTGTACATTGGGAAGAAAGTGCTCAGTATCTTCATAGATTGCTTGGATTATTCTACAGAGTCATTCACTTACTGAACAGGTTATGTCTCAGGGGTTTTTTTAGACTTTTAAAAAGAATTTAGAAGCAAATAAAAAATTTGCATAGGACGAATCCATTTAATAACCTTTGTTTTTAGTGGAAAATGGTAAAAGTAAAATTTGCCAAATTGTTATAACATTTGACAATTTTTCGATTTGTATGATATCTTTTGCATATGGTTCATAACTATCTACTTTAAAAAAATAGAACTACATCTATTTAGCAATGGAGAAGTGGGAATAAGATCTTTATAAAGAAAATATCCCTCTGTCAGTGTTTCCGACAGAAGTAAATCTCTCTGGAATATTTAGACACTGTTGCAGCTATGCCAGCACTTTATCTTTAAATGTCATAGTAATATTAGACTCCAGTAGGGCATTCCTCAGTTTTTACTACCTGTGCAACAATTACTGCTACCACCACAGCAGGATAAGTAGGCAAATTTGGGCTCTCTCCTCCTGTTCAAGCTATTGCATCAGTGATAGTGCAAAGCGATCCCATTTGGCATGAGGCTTCCAGGCAGACGGGGGAGAAAGACAGGTGAAGATTCCTTCACAATTGAAGGTGATCTAGAATATCACATGATAATCTGTGATATTAGGTGTGATGTTATAGAGGAAAACTGGTATTATGTAGGACAGTATACAGGAGATTTTCAAGACTTCAGAGTGGTGTGCGCATAAATAGCATATTCGTCTCAAAGGAAACACGAGGTCATTTAATCCATTAAAGCCAATATCTGGCTTTAGTTCACCCTCTCTAGCAGCACTGTCAAATAAAAATATAATACAAGCCACATATGTGATTTTGAATTTGCTAGTAGTCCCATTAGAAAAATTAAAAGCTGATGAAATTAATTTTAATAATGTATTTTATTTAACATAATATGTCAAGCATATTTCAATTCTTGCAGTGTATAATCAGTGTTTAAAAAATTTTTAACAAAATATTTTACCTTCTTTGTTCATATTAATTCTTTAAAATCCAGTGTTAATTTTACACTTCTGGCATATCTCAATTCAGTCCAGCTACATTTCAAATGCTCAATAACTACATGTGACTGGTTATCGGGATTGGACAACACAGCTCTATAGCACCTGTTCAACATCTTTTTACTTGTTCTTGTGCTCCCATTAGGCTAGGAAACACAAATAATCAGACATTCTTTAAAGACTCTGAAAATTAGTTAAAATTATGTGTTAACAGTACCTAATACCGGTACCTCAGACCTTACCGATTAGTCAGAGAGCTCAATGCTATAATCATTGGTTAGTCAATTTTTTTCTTTCATGTGTAGGTATATAGCTAATTATGAAACCCAATTTTTTGTTTATCAATATAAGTAAATATGCAAATGATATATCATGAAAAGCAAACAATGGAAATGAATTTAAATGAACCAAATTTTTCAAGACATTAATTTCTAGTTATAAGTTACTCTGCTTCAGTTCATGGCTGTTAGACCATGAGGTGAATATAAGAAATATAAGAATAAACCATATAAAAGTCAGAGGAAAGTTTAGCAATACTGAATTCACCAACACAGGAAGTCTACTAATAAAATAATTATAGGCTCTGTATAGCCTCCCTGACATATATCTTCCTGACTCATTTGATTAGCTAAATGTACTGAATAAAGAAAATGCATCTACCAATAGAACAAAGAGGAAAGTTTCTCTGTGTTAACATTTATTAATTTCAGCCCTAAGACCAATATACATATATCACAATTATTTTTAATATGACTACGTCTAAATTCACGATTGAGACTAGGGATTGACATAGAAACTGAAGGTCAGATGATGTCACTATTCCTCAAATTCATATTAAAAACTGTACCCATATTACGACCTGAGGTGCTAGCGCTTCCCACACTCCATAGTGTCTTTGGTTTCCTCGCCCCTCCCAAGAATCACGCAGTGCTTCATTACACTTTGCACACTCAGTCTCACTGCAGAATGCTCCTTCATACTCTTGCTGTAGAGAAAAGTTCCTGATGCTGCATACACTGTTCCCCTGTCCTTATTTATCTCTTCATCTATTCATTCTTTTCATCTACTGGGCTCTTCGTATTTCCTAATGATCAGTGAAATGTATGACTCCTGGGTTATAATGTTTTGCATTCTTAGGTTCTGTTACCATCACAAGCAACCTCAAAATTATTGTGAATGACCCATCTAGCGCCTAACAGAAACTCAGACTCTTAACTTTTCTAAAGTTCAAGAACCTTTATGTCTACTCACCCATACCAAAAACCAAATATACCTTGTCATCACTTGAAATTTTTCTGTATAATAAATCTTAAAATCCAGAATTTTGGCCTCAATATAATCTCCTAATTCTCACATGTCCTAACTCTCCTAACAAAGACCATTTGCATTTTTAAAGACCCCATTTGTTTACTTACCTTGTCAAGACCAACACCATGTATAAATTGCATCCTGTTTTCACATCCTACTTGTCTAGCAAGACCTAAATCCTAAAAACCTTTGCTTTTCAGACCTTATTAACAAATGTTCCTGCTATTTGGGGCAAGATTGATCATTAATATGTGTGATCATTTGTGCTTCTTTGAACCTATTTTCCCGGGATCTCCTTATCCCCAAATATCTTCTACATGAACCCCTTAAATGTGCAGGGGCATTCTCCAGGCATCCATCTTACCACTGCCCTTCTCATTCCATCGATTCTCCTGGACCAATATCTTCCTACTCTGAATTGCTAGCTATGGTTCCTATGCTTATGGACCCCAAGTTTTGGTCTGCATTCTGTTTGGTCTTGTGAGCCTTAGACTCTTTGTTGTATATATTCACCTACAAGACCAACAAACAGCCCCGAATTAGCACAGTCCCAAACTGAAAATATTATTTTCCCCACTATTCCAAACTGCAACTCCTCCTATGTTTTCTTTCTTAGTTAATGTAAAAAAAAAAAGTATATTAATATAGCAAAGTATAATAAGCTCACATCAATGACATTAAATTAAAATGTAGCAGTGTGGCGGGTTTAGGTAGAGATCATAAATTCAAGTATCAACAGTGTCACTTATGACTGAAATAGCTGCAGGCAGTGGAAGATGAAGTCAACTGGAGAGGGAAAATTCGAGGCACTCGAATTCACCTTTTATTAAAACTCTGAAAGGACCAAACAATACAAACCTACGCTGCATCTTGCCTGTAGGTTCCTGTTTATAATGTACTTCAAGTGAATGTTTCTGACCAGTTGGCACAGGTACAAGAAACATGAGTCTGCAATTTCTGGGCACTTCTGTGAATTGACATTCTTGCTAGGATTGATCTCACTTATTTTAGTACATGATTTGAAAGGGAGAATACCCTCAATACCTCAGGTTTTCAGTTGATTCTCAGTTAACATGAATAAACTACAAAGTGCGAATGCCCTTGTAGATGGAGCAAAAGGAAAGAGTTCACTCAGGCAGCTGCATTCCACTGTCCTGGAATAGAGAGAGGTACCAAAAGGGGCTGAAGAAGGGGAATAAACTCCAAAGAGAAGAGGTGAGTAGAAGTCTTGCGGTCTAGGAAAACAGGAGATATAATGGAGTTTGGTATGGTTCAGAAAGAAAAAATGCATTAAATTAAATCAAATCAAATGAATGGATTCTCCTATCCAAGAATGCCTACAAAAAATTAAAAGTCAACAGTTTGGGGGAAAAAAAGGTGAAGAAAGTATGTTTTTAGCCTCACCTAAAAATACTGGGAAGCCTACTTTGAAAACGAACACAGCCTTATTCAATAATTTCCAAAACACTAAAATTGTGTCTTATTAGGAAATTGGACAAATGACAGGAAATTTATTAAGACTGAAAATATAAATAAGTTGAGTTTAGATGTTTTAAGACTCATGACTCTTAAGACATTAATGTAAATACTTACTGGTATTTTACAGAACAATTATGTCCTTCCTTAAAGAAATTCCTGATGTCAATAAATAAATGATTTTAACTTGGATAGATTACATGGATTTAAGTTGTGTGAAATACTTATAATGTTTGAATTCAGCCATTTTGTTTATATCGTTAGGGTCATTGTACTTCCTTCTTTGGTTACTCATACTGTATCAGCCAAAACAGGCTGAGAAATACTGAATTAACAAATCAATTCCTAAGCACAGCAAAGGTTTATTTTTCATCACAGATTGAACAAATTCTTTTCTACACATAGTTGCTCAGGGATTCAGGCTGTCAAACAATTCCCCATCTGCAAAGATGCTACTCCTCATAGCAAGGGGAAGAGAGAAACTGGAGACTATTTTATGAGCCTTTCATGGTCTCATTCTAGACAACTTCTGCTCCCATTTCATTGACCCACGTTCATCACATGGCCCCAATTAATTGTGAAGGAGCCAGGAAACATAGGGAAGCAAACAGAATGTTTTCAGATCATACCTTCCCTGATAAAATGGAAAGAGCATAGAACCAGGTGGTCAAGGAACCTAGATTCTGGTTGTATCTCTGCCAGTCCTGCCACACAGGAGCCTGGGCAAGTCATTGTCTCGCAGTGCCCAGAATTGGATTGCCTACAAAAAGGGGCCCCTCCCTCTCCCTGATTTTTAGCAACATCTTCAGAGGAACTACAATAACAAAGAAGCAGATAAAAATAAATTCTCCTCTTTAACGTATCTCCCCAATTGCCCTCTGAGATAACTGAGGTGTCTCTGCTGGTGGCTCTGAAACATCTTTCTAAAATTAATATAAAGTTAAAAGGCCCCAAATTTTATTCTTCCCTCCTGAACAGGTGTATTTCCATATCTAATCAAAGGAATTAGCTTCCTAAGAGACTGGCTCCCAAAATGGATTTTTCCTAGAGCACCCGCACATTTTTCCTTGAATGGGTGGGTGACAGGTGTGGGGAGATGTCTATTTTCTCAATGCTTAAGCAGCTAGACATAGCCTGTGGCAGTTGAAATCTCTCATTTCCTGAACAAGCTGACCCCTCCTTTTATACTAGGGTTCCACAGAAATGCTGTTATGTCTTTTATGTATTAAAAAGTTGGAAAATACTAATCCAAATGATGACCTGTATATTTCGTTACTTAATTTACAGTTCTATACATCTAATTAAATAGAGCTCCAAAGTGCATAACTGTTTCACTTGAAACTAGACTGTATTTTGGAATTCAAGGTGTCTGCAGGTGATTGCATTCCCCTCTGCTTTTTACAGCATCTCTTCAAGCTTGACATACTGCTTTACCTGCTTTTCCGGTTCATTGACGAGAGTGTTAAATTTAAGTCTGGGCCCAGTACCAATCCTCGAGGCCTCCCACTAGACACCTGTTCTAATTTGATATCCCATGATTTATCATTACTTAGTTTGCAGTTCTTCAGCCAACCTGTGATTGGCCTCGTAACAGAATCTCTGTGATTCTTGATAAAACTGACTGTGTGAAAGTATTTACAGTGTTGAGGCCAAAAGCCAGTGATTCCCAGTCCAATGGGAGATTTCTTTATGTGTTCATTGCTGGGAAATGGTTTTGGTAGGACTATTAATCACAAAATCTTAAAAATAATAATCTGTGAAACTAAGGCTTGCAGAATAAAGCTGTTAACTAATCTTCATCTGTAAATTAGTAGTTGGAATCAAATTTCCAATACTTGGCTACACATAAACACAGAATAAGTTGCTCAGAATTTGAGACCTAAAGCAAGGCAGCTGAAGTCATCCTTGCCTTCCTTGGTGAATCTATTCCTCCCGTAAGCCCTCTATCTTGATTAATACCATCAAGTGCCGTTAACTCTTCACCCCATCCTTTCCACTGCCTCACCCACAATTCGCCTCCCACACCATCATCAACTGACACTGATAAATAGGCCCTCTTAATCTTGGTAGGATCTATTGCACTGTTTGCTCTGATTCCTAAAAACAAAAATTCAATTTATAGGCACACAGATCTGAGCCAATTATTAACTCTATAATCTTGAGCAAATTACTTATTTTCTGAAATGTGTTACCCTTACCTTTAAAAGAAAGGGAAATAATGACTATGTCACAAGATGGTTGGGAGTCCATATTAAGGTAGGGACCATTATTAAATCCTCAGTATCCTGTCTGGAAAATTGAGGTGTTATAATACATTTTCCTTCCCTTTTCTATACAAGTCCCTGTATCCCTTCTTCCAGACTCTCTTCTCTCCCTCTGTGCATTCAAACCGCACTCACAGTGACTTTTCTGGATAGCAAATTAAATTATGTAATTTCCTGCTCAAAAATATTGTATGGCTACTAACTACTTCTATGGAAAATAATATCCACAGTCCAGAATGGCATCTCGTATGAACCCACTTGTACAGCCTGAGATTAGAATACATACTTCCCACTTCTGAGACTATATCAGTCCTTGCATGTTTGTTCAAAGAACTTATACTTCCTTCCCTATGTAAAATAATCATTCTTTTCTTAATTTTCAAAGCTCTCAATTTAAATATTTTTAGCTCCCAGAATTTGCTAGATGCTGGTTTTGGCACTGAGGATATGGCAGGAAATAAAACAGGTCATCTTTGCAATTGTGGAGTTTACTTTCTCTTGGGGACAGAAAATAAACAGTAAATATGTGCTACAGCATCAGTTAGAGTCAGGTGCTATTGAGCTATAGCGGGTGGTCAAGAAAACCATTGTGAATAGGTGATGTTTAAACAAAGAACAGAATAAAGTGAAGAAATGAGCCATGAATAGGCCTGAGAAAAGTGTTCCCAACAAAAGAAATGTCAAATAAAATGATCAACAAGAGAACATTCCTAGTGTTTTAAAGAAATAGCAGGAAGGTTAATCAGGCATGGGGGGCTCCACCCAAGATTCCAAGATTCAAGTGCTCCCCTTCCAGAATGTAGACTTGTTTCTGGGAATTGGCTGCCCATCCATGGACTACATTTCCCAGCATCCTTTACATCTGTGTCCTTGTGGCTAATTCTTGAAAATAAGATGTAAGCAAAACTGATACATATGGGGTGGGAGGGCAAAGCTGGGGCGAAGTGAGAGTAGCATCGACATACATACACTACCGACTGTAAAATAGTTGGCTGGTGGGAAGCAGCAGCATAGCACAGGGATATCAGCTCTGTGCTTTTCGATGACCTAGAGGGGTGGGATAGGGAGGATGGGAGGGAGGCTCAAGAGGGAGGGGATATGGGGGCATGTGTATGCATATGGCTGATTCACTTTGTTGGGCAACAGAAACTAACACAGTATTGTGAAGCAATTATACTCCAATAAAGATCTATTTTTAAAAAACCCAAACGGATAAGTGACACATCCTGGCCTAAATCGTAAAAAAAAAGAGGTGTGCACCCCACCCTCTATTCCCTCATTTGAATGTAGAAAAATCTGTGCTCTTGTATTCTATATTTTTTAAAATTTTGTGTATTATAATGTTTTAAATCTTAAAAAATCCTTTTCAGTCGGGGAGAGACTATCCCTCCTGGGGCTAGCCAATCCTTAGAGAAAGCAAATGACTCAGCCGGAAGCATGTCCTTTGATATGCAAATGAACTAATTCATAGCCTTACCTCTTCTATCTGGCCCATGCATCCCTGCAGGCAAAACTCCTCTGCCCTAATCATCCCTAGGGCCAAGTACCAGGTATCTAGCGACCACCCCTATAGTTTAAAATCCTCTGAAATTATTCAAACTAGCCAATCCCAATCGTAACCTGTTTGCCCTGCTCTGTCTTGTCTGCCTGTGAAAACCCCAATAAAGGTCCTAAGCTTTCCCCTTACTCCTGTCTTCTACCACCTGACTAAAACCTGGCACGTCTCTGTGACATTGTATGGCATGTGGTAACCCCATCTCTGGGACCTGCGAGTATAACAGGTGTTATACTCTTGTGTCTCCTGTGCCTCCACTTGTGGTTACACCTGACTGACCATCACATAAAAGAACACAAAACAGTTCTTCAGGATAGATGCCAGAGCCTTGCACCAATGAATCCAGGTCAACACTGCTAGGACAGAGTGAACGAAGTGATGCAGAAGTCTCTGAAAGGTGGCCAGGAAGTAAGCAGACCAAGTAAAGAAAGATTCTGGTTGAATTTAAGAAAAATAAAAAGAAAGAAAGACTGATTTTATTTTGGAGGAATAATCCTGAAGAGGACTGTCAAGGGGCTGTGGGGTGTGGGGTGTGGGAGACTAAATTCATCAAGAGTCAAGAGACTCACGCAGTAATCTACCTGAGAACTGACTGCCGCTCAGAACAGATTAGTACAGTAATGATGAAAATGTGGCAAAGTCATAGTTCAATGACATTCTGAATGGTTTCAATGTCTGAAACCTCTGACATTCAGAGGTTAACAATATTTGATATGGGGCTGTGAGAGAGAAATGTCGATAATAACTCCAAGTTTTACGCATGAGTAGTTGGGTAAACAGAGGTGCCACTTACTGTGAGAGTAAATATTAGTAGAGGACCCATTTGTGGGGGCATGTGTAAGAGCTCTGTTGAGAAATATTAATTTTGAGATGTCTCTGAGACATCCAATTATAGATGTCAAGTAGGCAGTTGGATTTATAAGTCTGGAGTTCAGGAGAGAGGTTAAAATAAAGATGTAAGTTGAGAGGCATCAAAGTATCTGTGTATTTATGGCCATAGAACGCATATTTGTTTTTACAATATATTATTTTTCATTTATCTGCATGATACAGTGTAGTAAACACTTTTCTTACGCCATCCACTGTTGTACAATGAATGGCTTGTCTTAAAGATCCATTCACCCAGCGATATGCTGATTTCCATCCTTCTTAAAGCTTTACTTTTTTAAACATTTCCTCTGATATTTTGAGTTAATTCTAATAACTCAAAGAATTATTGAGTTATTAGAATTCCAAGAATAACCCTTTGGCTTAAGCCATCTCAATTTGGTATCCATTATTTACAAACCAAAAGAATCTTGATTAAGACAACAGCAGTCATTCATTTATGTACCTATTAATTCATCTATTTTAGCCTATTTACTTGCATTCGTCTACTTGGCAAGGGTTGAAAAGGATGAATGTGTGCAAGGCATCAGTGGCTGGACAGGTGAGGAGGAAGGGATACTTAGAGTACAGTTTCTATTGATCATTTATAGCTTTGATATTAGCAGTTACCTATAGACCGTAAAGGCTTAGCTACAGACAGAGTCCTAAAATTTATTAGGGACTTTAATGAAAGCCTTAATTTGTGGTGGCACAAATGCACCCACTGAAATGATTAGCATGCTACTAGCAATGCTTATTTTACCTATTGGCCTCTTCTCAATCCATTCTCTACTGTTGGAGTGAGCTATCACTCTTACCACCTCTCTCAAAGCTGACAGTGTGGAGAAGGGGCAACCACTGTCAACCACTTGAGTGTCATAATTTCTTATAAAGCATAAAATATGAAACTAGGAAACTTTGATGCATTTAAATATTTGGTATATAATACTACAAACTAGAATGTACAATACCTTACAATATAGACATAGAAAAAGTTCCTACTATTTTACAATGACTCTTGTAATTGTACCAATATTACATCTGTGTCATGGAGGTTTCATACTCTTACATATTTTCAGTCTCCACTGGAGAGTCCCCTTCAGTCAATCAGGGACATTCTCATCTACTTATTACTTTCACATGTTATATCACCACCCATTTAATAATTTACAGTATGCTTTCAAAAGTGCGCATCCTATTCTTCGTCTACTTCTCACAATGTTGCTTGACAACTTCACAAAGGAGGCTTCTCATCCAAGTTTTCAAGTTAACCATTTTCCACATTTTCTGACTCTTTATTATCTTTGTCTACCATCTTGTCACTGATAGCTGTCCTGTATGTCTGCTTTCTTTTCAAACCGACTGTATAGCAAACTCAAACATTACACTATTTTTGAAAATCCTTTTTCAATCTATGAATACTCTCAATACCTATCTGTCTTCTTCCTATCCCAGGGCTCAAGGATGCTAACCGCACCCCCCCCCGCCCCCCGCCGCCCCAGGAGCCCTGATTACTTTAGCGAGGAATTGGATAAAGCCCCAGTTACTGCTAAAGAGAAGTAGCTTCTTCCTCCATCCCATTCACTCTCTTACTGAATCACTGCCAAGCAATCAGCTGAGCCAGTGAGTAATCCCAAAGCAAAGGGCATGGTATGATTCCTTCGATTTTTCACACCTTTTAAAGATTCATGTGCTTTGCACTTCAGCACTGATGCAAAGGAACCAAACACCACTATTAGACCTGCGCTGCTCGCATTTTGTAAAGATCTGAATTAATGAAACACATCTTGACAAACAAGTGAGCCTTAAGTATAGTAGATGCCCAGTGAAGTTTGTTGATATGACTTGAATATAATTATCTGCTTGAAAGTGAAGAAAAGACTACTTGTGCTTAAAGGATTTTTAAACACAAGAGAATTGACTATTGATCAGAATGATCAGGAAAGTCTCTTGCCAACTCTTATATTTTAAGGGATAGGTATTAGATAGAGCAGTATTAAAATTCAAAAAGGAAATATCCATTTGAGACATTGAAGAAAGTATTTGAATTTGAAGTAATCATGCCTCAGTGGTAATAAGAAAACAATTTTAAGCAATATAATATACATGATGCTAGAGCTAGTAAAAACCACAATACATAGTGCTTTATCAAATTATAGAAAACATTATTTCTGATATTGCCCATTAAAATTCTGTATCCAGGTAATTGGGGCTAATGGAGAAGATGATCAGAATCAATGTCAAAGCAATCCAATCTTCTTTCTCTAAAACAAGCCTGTCTCCTTTACTGAGAGCTATCTTCAGGTCACTGAGACGTACAGCATGACACATAAATTAAGGAAATCTAAATCATATTTTCTTGTCAGGAACTATCTTTCATAAGCTGTTTAATCTTCATAGAACTTAGTTTCATCTATAAAAGGAGGGGATTTGATAAATCTTAAATTTATTTTTACCTTAGCCTTATAAGACTCTAAAAAATGTCAAATATGTTGATGTGTCATTTTTGTGCATTTACATTTGGTAGTAAGGTATCAATTCTGTAACAATAATTATTGTACTGGAGACATCTATATATAGATATATAATACCTGTATTTTAGATGTTGTATCAAGAATGTTAACTTAATCTTCCCATCATTTCTATGAAGTTAGTCTTAACTATTTCCATCTTATAAATGAAGAAATATTACCAGAGAGTACAAATATTTTGCCTGAGGTCCTAGAGCAGGATAATGGAGAACTGAATCCATTCTAACACTATTAAGAATAGGGTGTAAGAAGAACAAAAAGAAAGCCAGGTTACAAACTGGACTTCTTCACTTTAAATATTGCATGCTGGGAGACGGGCACAATATTGCAAATCAACTATATTTCAATTTAAAAAAAGTAAAAAATAAATATTGCTGCTAGAAAGATAGATTAATGCTATGCTATGTCTTGACTGAATCTTCAAATAATAATAAAATATTTCAAAGAATAATAAAAAGAATATTTTACAATCTTCAAATGCAAACTAAAGAGCTATGCAAAGATTCTTCTCTTCTACTGTATTTACAAGCACAAGCTTAAAAAAAGGCTTACATGCTAACCTAATGAAAGACAAAGTTATAAAAGTCTACTATCTAGAATTATTAATTGGATTTTACCTTGTATTTTGTGGGGCGCGGCTGGACAGCCCTTGCACCCTGCAGTTCGATTGCGAGCATTGCACGCAGGAGGGTGTCTGCGAATGCAAGCGGAAACTACCGGTACACCGTGTACATACCCTGGTATGAGCACTGGTACAGGTCAATGTCCGCTGCAATGGTCGAAAAGAAAAAAGGGGGAGATGTAGGGCGCGGCTGGATAGCCATTGCGCATGCGCTAAGTATGCCGCTAGGGCGCATGCACCTAATATGCTAATCAGGTTTTGAAGCAGTGGCCTATCCAAAGTCCGGCTTGCGAAATGCGATAACCATACGGACGAATCGGGGACTTACACGAGTCCTTAAGCCCTTATATAAGCAGACAGGCTCGAGCGTACGGGGTCTTCCTTCCATCCGCCCGAAACCAAGCTGTACTCCAATAAAGTGTGATGCGAGAAGAATCTAGCGTGTGGTGATTCGTCATTCTGCTGGTCAGAAGCGGCTCGCCGCAG